>NC_142884.1:70101446-70401446 GCF_051225735.1 Oryctolagus cuniculus | reverse complement strand
ATTATAGTGGCTTTTCCCTCCATAACCTCCCTCCCCCGCCCAACAACCATCCCATCTCCTACTCCCTCTCCCATCCCATTCTTCATCAAGATTCATTTTCAATTATCTTTATATACAGAAGATCAACTTAGTATATACTAAGATTTCAACAGACTGCACCCACACACACAAAGTATAAAATACTGTTTGAGTAGTAGTTTTACTGTTAATTCGCATAGTACAACACATTAAGGACAGAGATCCTACATGGAGAGTAGGTGCACAGTGACTCCTGTTGTTGATTTAACAATTGACACTCTTATTTACGACGTCAGTAACCACCCGAAGCTCTTGTCATGAGCTGCCAAGGCTTTGGAAGCCTCTTGAGTTCACACACCCCGACCTTATTTAGACAAGGCCATAATCAAAGTGGAAATTCTCTCCTTCCTTCAGAGAAAGGTACCTCCTTTGATGGCCTGTTCTTTCTGCTGGGATCTCACAGAGATCTTTCATTTAGGTCATTTTTTTTTTTCCACAGTGTCTTGGCTTTCCATACCTGAGAAACTCTCATGGGCTTTTTAGCCAGATCTGAATGTCTTATAGGCTGATTCTGAGGCCAGAGTGCTGTTTAGGACATCTGCCATCTATGAGTCTGCTGTGTATCCTGCTTCCCATGTTGGATCATTCTCTCCTTTTTAATTATAGCAGTTATTATTAGCAGACACTAGTCTTGTTTATGTTATTCCTTTGACACCTAACCCTATCATTATGATCAGTTATGAACTTAAGCTGATCACTTTGACTAGTGAGATGGCATTGATACATGACACCTTGATGGGATTGAATTGGAATCTCTGGTATGTTTCTAGCTCTACCATTAGGGGTAAGTCCATGTGAGCAAGTGCCAAACTGTACATCTCCTCCCTCTCTTATTCCCACTCATATATTTTACAGGGATCACTTTTCAGTTAAATTTTAACACCTAAGAATAATTGTTAATTAAAGAGTTCAACCAATAGTATTAAGTAGAACAAAAAAAAAATACTAAAAGGGATAAAATAGTAAGTTGTTCTTTGACAGGACAAGTGCTAATCAAGTCATTGCTTTTCATTGTGTCAGTTTCACTTCTACAGGTTTCCTTTCAGGTGCTTGGTTAGCTGTCACCGATCAGGGAGAACATATGATATTTGTCCCTTTGGGACTGGCTGATTTCACTCAGCATGATGTTTCCCAGATTCCTCCATTTTGTGGCAAATGACCAGATTTCATTTTTTTTTTTTTACTGATGTATAGTATTCTATAGAGTACATTTCCCACAATTTCTTTATGCAGTCTTCTGTTGATGGGCATTTAGGTATTTTGGTTGATTCCAGGTCTTAGCTATTGTGAATTGAGCTGCAATAAACATTGAGGTACAGACAGCTTTTTTATTTGCCAATTTAATTTCCTTTGGGTAAATTCCAAGGAGTGGGATGGCTGGGTCATGTGGTAGGGCTATATTCAGGTTTCTGAGGAATCTCCAAACTGTCTTCCATAGTGGCTTTACCAGTTTGCATTCCAACCAACAGTGGGTTAGTGTCCCTTTACCCCCCACATCCTCGCCAGCATCTGTTGTTAGTTGATTTCTGTATGTAAGCCATTCTAACCGGGGTGAGGTGAAACCTCATTGTGGTTGTGATTTGCATTTCCCTGATGGCTAGTGATCCTGAACATTTTTTCATGTGTCCATTAGACATTTGGATTTCCTCTTTTGAAAAATGTCTATTGAGGTCCTTGGCCCATCTCTTAAGTGGGTTGTTTGCTTTGATGTTGTGGAGTTTCTTGACCTTTTTGTAGATTCTGGTTATTAATCCTTTATCGGTTGCATAATTTGCAAATATTTTTGCCATTTTTTCGGTTTCCTCTTCACTTTCCTGACTGTTTCTTTTGCAGTACAGAAACTTCTCAATTTGATGCAATCCCAGTTATTAATTTTGGCTTTGACTGCCTGTGCCTCTGGGGTCTTTTCCAATAAATCTTTGCCTGTGCCTATATCTTGCAGGGTTTCTCCAATGCTCTCTAATAATTTGATGGTGTCAGGTCATAGATTTAAGTCTTTAATCCATGTTGAGTGGATTTTTGTGTAAGGTGAAAGGTAGGGGTCTTGCTTCATGATTCTGCACATGGAAACCCAGTTTTCCCAGCACCATTTATTGAATAGACTGTCCTTGCTCCAGGAATTGGTTTTAGATCCTTGATCAAATATAAGTTGGCTGTAGATGTTTGGATTGATTTCTGGTGTTTCTATTCTGTTCCATTGGTCTATCCATCTGTTTCTGTACCAGTACCATCATGTTTTGATTACAACTGCCCTGTAGTATGTCCTGAAATCTGGTATTGTGATGCCTCCAGCTTTGTTTTTGTTGTACAAGATTGCTTTAGCTATCCAAGGTCTCCTGGTTCTCCATGTGAATTTCAGCATCATTTTTTCCAGATATAAGAAGAATGTCTTTGGTATTTTGATTGGTTTCACATTGAATCTGTAAATTGCTTTTGGGAAAATGGACATTTTGATGATGTTGATTCTTCCAATCCATGAGCATGGAAGATTTTTCCATTTTTTGGTATCCTCTTCTATTTCTTTATTTAAGATTTTGTGATTCTCGTCGTAGAGATCTTTGACATTCTTGGTTAAGTTGATTCCAAGGTATTTGATTGTTTTTGTAGCTATTGTGAATGGGATTGATCTTAGCAGTTCTTTCTCAGCCGTGGCATTGCCTGTGTATACAAAGGCTGTTGATTTTTGTGCATTGATTTTATATCCTGCTACTTTGCCAAACTCTTCTATAAGTTCCAATAGTCTCTTAGTACAGTTCTTTGGAGCCCCTAAATAAAGAATCATATCATCTGCAAAGAGGGATAGTTTGATTTCTTCTTTCCCAATTTGTATCCCTTTAATTTCTTTTTCTTGCCTCATGGTTCTGGCTAAAACTTCCAGTACTATATTGACTAGGAATGGTGAGAGTGGGCATCCCTGTCTGGTACCAGATCTCAGTGGGAATGCTTCCAACTTTTCCCCATTCAATAGGATGCTGGCTGTGGGTTTTTCATAAATTGCTTTGATTGTATTGAGAAATGTTCCTTCTATACCCAATTTGCTTAGAGTTTTCACCATGAAAGGGTGTTGTATTTTATCGAATGCTTTCTCTGCATCTATTGAGATAATCATATAGTTTTTCTTCTGCAGTTTGTTAATGTGGTGTATCACATTGATTGACTTGCAAACATTGAACCATCCCTGCATACCAGGGATAAATCCCACTTGGCCTGGGTGGTTGATCTTTCTGATGTGTTGTTGCATTCTATTGGACAGAATTCTATTGAGGATTTTTGCATCTACATTCATCAGGGAAATTGGTCTGTAACTCTCTTTCTCTGCTGTATCTTTTTCAGGTTTATGAATTAAGGTGATGCTGGCTTCATAGAAAGAATTTGGGAGGATTCCCTCTCTTTCAATTGTTCTGAATAGTTTGAGAAGAATTGGAGTTAGTTCTTCTTTAAATGTCTGGTAGAATTCAGCAGTGAATCCATCTGGTCCTGGGCTTTTCATTGTTGGGAGGGAGTGTGGGGAGCAACCCGGACTAGACTAAGTTACTGGAATTAAGACTTATTCTATGCATCTGCTCTCCCACAATATGGCGCTGAGAAGGGAGAAACAGCTTCTACGCAGTTGCCTCCAGTTCAACCAATAAACTGTAGGACCTGCTCCTGATTGGAGGAGAGCAGCGTACTCGGCGTGTGGGTAGCAGAGTTGGGATTGGTGGAAGAGGACTATAAAGGAGGAGAGAGACAGCATGCACCAGGAACATCTAAGGGGAACACCTGAGGAACACCTGTGCAGCCCCAGAGAGAGCCGGCCGGCGGTGTGCCGCTCCCCTGCGGAAGTGGGGAAAGTGGCCAGGGGGAACCGCCCTTCCACGGAGGTGGAAGGGTCAGTAGCCAACCCGGGAAGAACCAGCAGCAAACCTGGGGAGGGCCGAGCAGACGAAAGAACAGCGCAGGGTTTAGTGTCGTTCCTCCACGAAGACGGGGAGCGACATAATGGTGCCGTGACTCGGATATGAAGCCTAGGCAGGGTTTAGTGTCGTTCCTCCATGAAGAGGGGGAGCGACAAGGGAGGATTAACTAATTTTCTTCCTATTAATCTTTTGTCCTCTGTGAGCTGGTTTCTTTTGGTCTAAATGGCACAAAAAATGTGCTTTCTGAGGCTGAACACCTGAATGGGTAAATCATGGAAATTGTCCTTAAATCATGAACCAAGGAAATTGTGTCCATGATCCATGTTTGTTGTAAATAACAGGAAAATGAAACAGAAAGGTGAATTATTCATAATTAATCATTATTAAAGAGAAATATGGGAAGAAATGGTAGGCAGAGGCTGTGGAAACAAGTTGACTATTACGTTCAATGGTTTGAGAGTTTCAGGGGTCTCACAGGTGGATTTGTTCAGCTGGAGACTGTAAACAAAGATTAGGCCCATGGGTGAGGTACAGGAAGTTGTATTAGGGAGTCCATAATTTGTTAACGGAGAATAGATAATGTATTAGTAGTGGGGAACTCCTGTGATGAGTTTGAAGCCAGGACATGCACCTAGGGAAAAGAAGAGACACAGAGAGAAAGTCAGAGACCCACATATTTAAGGGGCAGGTGGAGACTACAGGGAAAGAAAGTTGGTAGTCAGAAAAACTGGAGAAAAACTTCACTTTCCTTTGTGGACTCAGGAATCATTTTTTGAAGGTAAAATATGTGTTTTTAGGGAGCAGGGAGGAGACAGAATTGGCAAATAGGTCAGAAAACTGAAATTTTAAAGAGACAAAAATACAGGTTGGTTTGAGGAATTAGAAAATGACCTCAAGTGATTTGTAATGCATCAGATGGTGGAAGCCACATTGCAGTAGAAATTAAAGGAGTTAATTTTAAAGGCTGAAACGACAATACATAATATTTTCATGACTTGGGATGGAGATGACTTTCTTTCGAAAAAAATATATTTTTTTATTTATTTGAAAGGCAGAGTTACAAAGAGAGGAAGAGAGACACAGATCTTCCATCCATGGATTCATCCCCCAAATGGCCGCAAGGGCCAGTGCTAGGCCAAGCTGGAGCCAAGAGTCTGGAGATTTTTTTTGAGTTTCCCATGTGGGTGCTGGGACCCCAGCACTTAGGCCATTCTTCTGATGCTTTTCTCAGGCCATTAGCATGGAGCTGGATGGGATTTGGAGCATCTGAGATGTGGATGGCAGCATTACATGCAGAAGGCTTAACCTGCTATGCCACTGGGTGGGCAAATGGCAGCATTCAGATACTTCTGCACTTTCTGACCATGATGTCACCTGTGCATATCCCCAGTGCACTCAACACAATGTATCTAAAAGGAATGTGTTGGGACTTGCATTATGGTGAGGCCAATTAAGGCACCACTTGCCACAACAGCAGCTGGTTTGAGTCTTGGCAAGCCCTCTTCCAGTCCAGTTCCCTGCTGATGTACCTGGGAAGGCAGCACAAGACGGCTCAAACATTTGTCCTCCTACCAACCACATGTGAGACTAGGATGGGGCTCCAGGCTCTTGGCTTCTGCCTGGCCTGGCTGTTGCAGCCATCTGGGAAATGAACCAGCAAATGGAAGGTTTCTCTCTCCCTCCTTCCCCATCTTTATCACTCCCCATCTGTCACTCCCTCTGTTGCTCTGCCTTCTAAATAAATCTTAATAATAATATATAAATCTTAATAATAATCAAAAAAAGGATTATGCCAATCTTACCACCAGGATAAAAATGTAAGAAGCCAGTTTCCACTTTGTGTCTTTGCTCAGGGGGTGGAGGAGTACTTCAGACCAGGGAGAAAGCTGCAGGCCTAGTGGAGAGTTGGGGTAGTATCCGGAAACACTGCTCTTTTTCTCAGAGACAGAGCTTTTAGGGATTTAGAACATGAGCCAGCTTTTCTTTCCTTTCAGGAAACCAGCAGCTCATCCCTGTCTGGTAAACAGCAAGGGAGTCAGCGTGTTATTAGTGTCTAGTTTTCGTCCCAAGACTCCTTGTCGGCTTCTGGTTTTTCCCCCATCAGCAGAGGAGCCATCCAATTTGCATTGGATGCTGCTTTTGGCTAAAAGGTCCCTTTAAGTGGAAACCAGACACAGGAAGCACTCTCAGGACCAGGCTGTTTGGATGTGGGGAAGCGAGTTCAGGGGACTGGCTGATGTCCCTGAAAGACCTGCATTCACCATGCCTGCTTCTTTCTGGAATTTATTTCTGCTTGGGCAGACTAGGCCACTTGTAAAACACACACCAGAGAGCTGGGATTATTTTGGAAAAATCCAGCACTTGCCTTGAGTGTCCCTTACTGGGATTTATGGAGCAAACACAGTCTTGGACCCGAGTTTATCAACTGTAGTTTAGAAGGAGTCAGTAAAATAATTATTCCTAATAAGCAAAAATTGAAGAAGGGTTCCTCAAAGAGGATTGATACATTGGACTTTGAAGCCATTATTAAAATTCTGTTGCAAAAGGGCATTGATCGACATGGAAATATTCCTATTATATTTGTAAAGGGAAAAAGCTAGTTCATAAAACAGAATGTATGTGGTGGGAAGTTCTGAGTACGGGCATGTGGGTAGGGGAGTAGCCCCAGAAGAGGGGTGTGTTGAAAGAGTAGTAATGGCGTGCTAAGTTGGTATCTTTTCCCTGCTTTGGTTTTCTAAGTGTTCTGCATAAAACGTAGATGAATGTGTTGACTCTAAATGCAACACTTTTCTCGTTGGGTTGTTAGTTTGGATATTTAATGCTGCTCAAAGGCCCATGTGTTGAAGGTTGGTTTCCAGAGCCCTGTGTAGGGGGTGGAAATTTCTTCCTCCCTCCCTCCCTCCCTCCCTCCCTCCCTCCCTCCCTCCCTCCCTTCCTTCCTTCCTTCCTTCCTTCCTTCCTTCCTTCCTTCCTTTCTAGATTTATTTATTTATTTGAGAGCTAGAGTTACAGACCAACAGAGAGGAGAGACAGAGGTAATAGTCTTCCATCCACTGTTTCACTCCTCAAATGGCCGCAGTAGACAGAGCTGGGCTGACCCAAAGTCAGGTGCCAGGAGCTTCCTCTGGGCTTCCCATGTGAATGCAGGGGCCCACGGATTTGGGCCATCTTCTACTGCTTTCCCAGGTCATCAGCATGGAGCTGGAACGGAAGTGGAGCAGCTGGGACTCAAACTTGTGCCTATATGGGATGCCGGCACCACAGGCAGAGGCTTAACCTACTGAGCCACAGTGCTGGCCCTGAGGGTGGTAATTTCATCTCATTATAGTATTCAGGAGGTTGGCATGTTGGGGGCTCTGGGGGATAGGACCTAGGAAAGGGGTTCTCACGAGAGGGTTAAGCACTCTCTGTGTCCTGGCTCCTCTGCACACTCTCGACCACCCTCACCAGACACCAGGCCAGCGGTACCACTTGACCTTGGACCTGAACCTCCAGAACTGTGAGTTAAATACAGTTAGCTTCTCTCAGGTATTTTGTTGCTGACTAATGCAAGCACAAAGAAGCAAGCCAAAATTCTAAGCGTACCGCTTGCTGGCTTTTCACCAAATGAAAGTGGCTGTGCTGCTGGGGCTGAGATGATGGAGCAGGATACTCCCAGCATCCCAGGTACTTCTTTGTAACCTCTCTGAGTCAGGACGCCCCAGAGGGTAAGCTACAGTGGCTGTTGAGGAGACAGTTCAGCTGGCTTCAGTGACCGGGGTGCTTGAAAAAGTTCGTGGAAAATTGAATTAAAAGATAAGTTTGTTCTGATGCCAAAAATTTGAAATCCAAGTGTATTTTATGAAAAAGGTATGCATGGGTTTCAAAATTGTTGGGCAGCAAAACACCTTTTAATTCCATTGAAGTTTTTGGAGGATCCTTCCCCAAAATCTCCTTCCTAGAATGCTTCCAGTTATGGTGAGATAGCAGCTTTTTCTGTGAGATCTAACAACATCCCAGTAGGAGGCAGTGAGAGACAAGGGAAGGGTTCTAGCTCATGTCCTGGGGTTCTCTCTGTTGGGCTTCGCTTCCGCTTGATTTCCATCTTCCTTTCTCTATTGCTGGTCCTGTGGACCTCAAACAACCTTACAGATTGTTCCCCTACTTACATGAGCTCAAATCCCTGTAGTAAACCTGTGTGTGTGTGTGTGTGTGTATGGGTGTGTGCCTTCACTGATGGAGCTGGTACCCAACAGGAAGATGGATGATGGTGGCCTCCATGAAGGTTCCCATTGGTTTGTCCTTTCTGATATTCATACGTCTGTCAAGGGCCCCACTCTATTGAGCAGAACTGATCTGCATGAAAGACATATTATGGGAATGGCAGTGTGTGGCTTCCAATTAGGTCATTAAAGACATTATAACTCACTTTGGTCTCCTGGGTTTCTCACTCTGGGAGAAGCCAGTTGCTTTGATGTTATTTCTTGTCAATAGAAATCATTTCTGAAAAAGCCAGATTTCTAGCTTGTCATGGACTTTGCTAAATATGTCCCAGGGATGCTCAATTGACCTGTTGGACAAGACTAATAAAAAGAGGTATTGACTATCCAGCAAATGAAATGTTCCACTCCGAGTGAGAAGTCCCATGACGGGAGTTGAGATTTCTCCTTTACTTTGTATAACTGGCAAGGCTCGATTACGTATTAATCAGAGTGTTGTGGAGACAGGGCCAGAGTATGGTGACACAGTTGTGGCTCATACATAACCTAGGGGTGATGTCCCTTGCTGCTTCCTCAGCAATCAGAGCACCATTCCTGCCCACTCCCTTCCCAGGATCGCTTGTCCCGTCAAGAATAGGTGGATAGCAGTGAGAGGAAGATGCTCTGTTGGACCGTGCTGTTGGGCCAGAATGGAAAAGACCATTCATTAATCTGGATGAAATACAGCACCTACCTACCTGTGCTTTGAGATTTGTGCATTTGTTAAACATTCATGGGTCCCACCATGTGCCAGGAAGTGTTCTAAGTGCGAGGATTCAACAGTGACGACTGAGACAGAAATCTCTGCCTTGTCACACTTGAATTCTAGTGATTGCTGGCACCACTTTGAGTGTTATTCCCCATAATCTCCATCAAAGCTCAAAGCAGCTGTGAGAGGTGATGTCTGTATACTGCTCCCCATGGTGGACCCAGCACCTCTTAGACTTCTAGCAACAACGCATCTGCTGTGAAAAACAAATTCTTGAGGGTTTGGGTGGACAGGAATGGCTTCAATTCCAATATTCCAGATAAAACCACCAAGAAATATCTTATCCTCGGGCCAGGCTTCAGTCCTCTCTGGGACTTCGCAGACAGAACTCTCAGCAAGACTTGATGTCCCCCTGCTGGGACTGCAGAAGAGACAGTCCCTGGCACCCAAAGATTCTCAGGCTGTCTGGCCCCCACCAAGAGTGTGCGGCAGTAACAATGATGCCTTCAGAGGCCTTGGCTTCATGGGTTGTAAACTCAAGTGTGTTATGGGGGGGGAGGGACACACCTACTTACTGCTTGTCCCATGGCCCTCCCCTTCTGCTTCCCTCTCATTCCTGACTTTCAGTACATACTTATTGGATATCCTGCTTTCCATGGCTCAGGAATATGGTCTTACTAATCCTCCGCACAGGGTCTTAGAAGGCTGGAGTTGAGGCAGTGGCTGGGATGTTTTCCCCTGGAGGCTTGGCTGGGGAAGGTTCTTCCAAGCTCACTTGGGTTGTTGGCGGGATTCCCTTCCATGTAGTTCTATGACCAAGGACTCCATTTTAGTGCTGTCTGTTGCTCAAGGTCACTCTCAGCTCCTATGGGGTGCTCATGGTTTCTAGCCATGTGGCGCACTCATGACACAATTCCCTACTTCTTCAGAGCCAGCAAGGGAGGATCCCTTGGCGCAGTCTGCCAAGATGGAGTCTTCTATATAGTCACCCAAGCTAGGGAATGACAACATCACATTTGCCATGCTCTCTGGTTAGAAGCAAGTCACAGCTTCTGCCCACATTCAGGAGGAAGGAATTATATAGGGGTGTAACTCTCCAAGGGTCATCTTAGGGTATATATGCCACAAATCCCTGCTCTATGGACCAGATGCTATGCCCCACACTGAGAAATAACAAAGAACAAAAGAGGTATGGTTCATGCTTTGTTGGAGCTTGCATTCTTACTTGTTAGGAGCTTGTGTGCTTTGTGAGCCCATGCTCCTATCCCCTGTTTCTCTGTTTTTCCTTGCTGGAGTTGGTGTTCTTAGCAACAAAAAAGAATCCTGGCTGATACAACCTTAACTTTCAGGTAAAATAGATGTATAGATGTTGGAAGGCCAGGATTCTATCACAGGGCTCTTTCATAGAGGGGGTAGGACTTTGGGGTGAATTGCCTCTTATTCTGGGGTGAGACTATATGGGCGGAAATATCTCTTATTGTGGTTCCACTTTTAGCAAAGCATCTGGCCTTGGGCAGAACTTCACCTTCTGAGCTCCACTTTTCTCCTCTATGAGATGATGAGTGCCGGCCCTTTCAGGATCTCCTGCACCCTTCCCTGAGGTGTTGTGGAAGGCAGAATAATGACCCCTCAAAGATGCCCACAGCTTAACCTGTGGAACCTGTGACTGTGAGGACAAAGTGGACTTCCCAGATGCACAGAATACATTTAAGTTAGCGATCTTGAAATGCGCATCGCCCTGGGTTATCCGAGTGGGTCCAATGGAATGGCAGGGTTCTTTTTTTTTTTTTTTTTACAGGCAGAGTGGACAGTGAGAGAGCGATACAGAGAGAAAGGTCTTCCTTTGCCATTGGTTCACCCTCCAATGGCCGCCACGGCCAGCGCACTGCGGCAGGGGCACCGTGCTGATCCGAAGGCAGGAGCCAGGTGCTTCTCCTGGTCTCCCATGGGGTGCAGGGCCCAAGCACTTGGGCCATCCTCCACTGCACTCCCTGGCCACAGCAGAGAGCTGGCCTGGAAGAGGGGCAACCGGGACAGAATCTAGCACCCCGACCGGGACTAGAACCCAGTGTGCCGCCGCCGCAAGGCGGAGGATTAGCCTAGTGAGCCAGGGCGCTGGCTTGGCAGGGTTCTTACTAAAGATAGAAGCAGGAGGTTGGAATTAATGGGAAGGTGGTGTGATGGCGGAAGCAGAGGTCCAAGACATACCATTGCTGGAAGCAGGCACAAGCTGAGTTCAGGAGGCCTCTGGAAGCTGGAAAGGCAAGGAAACAGATTACGGCAGCCAGTTCTGCTAAAATCTTGCTTCTAACCCAGAGAGATCCAAGATGAGCTTCTAATCTCCAGAACAGAAAGATAATAAATTTCGTTTAATTCATGTTGATAAATTTATATTGATTTATTATAGCAGTAATTGTGTATTATTCAGATTTTCAGTACTATAATACCAGAGATAACTAACTTTATAAAGAGAAGAGTTTTATTTAGCTCAGTGTTAGGGAATTCAAGTCCAAGACTGGGCAGTGCCATTGGTTTAACCTCTGCGAGGGTGCCAGGGCCATGTGTGGAGGAAGACACACTGTTGATGACAGAAGGGCCTCCCACTGAGTCCCAGCCCCTCCTTAGCCCAAGTCTTCAACATCCTGGCTTTTAGGGAACACTTAATGCTCAGACCATACGAGTAGCAAATCAAACTAATCCAGGGCTGTTCTGATGCTCGGTCGCACTGTGTAAATGTATGGCATGAGTGTGTGTAGGGATCAGCTCCTGCCAGCACTCAAGAACAAATTCGTAAGTATTTAGAAATTTTGCAAGTTCAATGTTCAGTCCTTGATAGCATAAAGTTAACCATGGTGGGATCATTTATACCACAGAACTGTAGCTACGAATAAGAGCTTTTATTCCAGAAACTGGATTTGCCATCATACCACTGCATGTATGGGAGTAACCAGACCTGAGTAGGGGTAAACGTGAGGGTGAATTTCAGAGGACAACACGGGAAGGCAGGGGCTGTTTCATGTTCACATCTGAAACAGATCTTTCCCTATGTTTTGCCAGTTGTGGATTCTCAATGTAGTTAAGGGGGAAAAATGTAGTATGCTATCCTTTAACAACTGGCACAGATGGAAGTCAATCGTCCAATGCTGGCTCACGTAGAAAATCAGCCAAGAAGCCATCCAGGGGCAGGAAGATATGGGATTGCAATTGCTCAGAAATTAGCTATGTGACCCTGCAGAATGAGCACGACCTTTGTGGAGTTCGGCTGCCTCAGCTGCAGGATGGGGATCGTGCCTACATAAGATGGTGTGAAGATCAAAGAGCGATAGAGCAGAAGTTTTGTAAAGTGTGAAATTCCACCTAAATAGGCCACGATCATACTCAAAACTGGCTGAGAGCCTTCTGATGGTTTTTAATGGTGTGTGTGTGTGTGTGTGTGTTTCAGGGAACACCCAAATACTGTGGAATTTAAAGTATTTTTACTTTGAGGAAGCCCATTCTAGAATTTCTCAATATGAAATTCCAGGAATGGGCTCCTAGATGAATGTGTTTTCACACACCCCACCCCCGTGGTGACTGATTGATAATCAGCCCTGTTATATGGCGGGAAGCGTCTTTATGGGGAGTTACCAGCCTTGATGTAGGACCACGTGTAAACCACTTCCCCCTTGGCCCTCAGTTTCAGCACTGGAAATGACCTTACTAGTGATCAGCAGGGTTCCTTTCAACACCATCAGGCAGCAAAGTTCCTGGCCACACCAGACGTAGGTGCAGTAATTCTTTTGCTGGATCAAGGAAGGAGAGTGGAGTGGAGATGCAGACAAATTAGCAGTGTGTCCTTGACTGACCACCAGGTGGCAGGAGGCTCCTGACAAGTCCAAGCTCAGGCGAGAACCTGCCGTGATGAGTCCTGAATGTCCTTCTGGGCTGGGGGTCCTCCCTGGTTGGGAGAAGCCAGCAGGTGCCTTTCACAAAAGACCTCCCATTTGTGTTTTTCAATTTATCTACACATGCATTTGATTAGATAGGACTGAAACAAACTTCCATGCAACCACGTATCTGTACACTTTTTTATACCATTAGCATGTGGTTTTTAAAATGTATGGACAATCTCAAAAGAGAATTGGCAAGCTGCACCCTGACCTATGCAGCCAGGTGTGTGACAGGGCCTTCTCCATGTGAAACGACACAGAACCTCCCAGTTCTTTTTATTTCCACCATAAGAAGAACCTGGCTCCTGAAAAGAGTGTTCCAGAATGTGCCAAGATCACAAGGGCCTGGTGCCTGTGCGAGTACAGGATCCTTGGAGTCACCAGGCACCCTCAGTCAAATCCTTGGAAATACACCAGTCATTATTTCCACTGACTTTTCACAAGCTCCACTGCCATCCACACACAGAATTCAAGTTTGAGAACCACTCCCTTGGGCGCTCTCAGCGGCCTTTCAGGGGCTCTCAGGAGTGCCCTCCGAGGTCCAGAGGTGCCCCAGCCACCCTCAGCTTCACACACATGTACATATGTGTGCATGCACACAAACATGGCTTGTTTGTGTTGGTTTCTGGATTAGGATGCATGTCCATTGTAAAAATCCACAGGGTATAAAAACCAATGACAGAGAAAATAGAAATCTCTGTGGTGTTATGGGCCAGGAAGAACTGCTATTAGAAATTGGCATTTTAATGGCTCCAAACCCCCACGTCTGCTAAAATACAGCAGATGTTTTCTCCAAAAGATCTTCATAGAGGAAAACAAGGCATTCACCCTCATCTAACAAAGATCTCCTGCTTGCTTTATGATCAGACGTATTTTTCCCTCCGGGCAGAATCAAGCCTCAGTCCATCTCAGTGTGGATCTGCAGCACTCAGAGATCAAATTGTCCAACCCCTGAGGTCACAGGGCTCCTAGACTCATTTCAGGCAAGGAGGTGTAATAGAATCCACATCGCAGGTCAAGTGCTTTGCTTATCACATCAGTACGCACTGTGGAGAGTCCAGAGTGCAAGTTCAAGGACTTTGTGGAACAATTCTCTTGCTTCACAATGAAACTTGAAGCTTGTGAAATATATACTTGTCACTCTGTCTTTTGAGACTTGCTCCCCTTAGTGAAGCTGAAATTGTCCAGCTATGCTGGTGGTGGTTGTTTGAACTTCTATGAGCCAAACACTGAGCTAAGTGCTTGGTGTACATGATCTCAATTAACTCTCATGACAGCCAGCTGGCTGGTGGCCATTGTTAGCCTCATTCTACATGTAAGGAAAGTGGTGTGGTTACATAAGTTTACACCAGTTTTCCCAAGGACCCACAGATAGTCAGTTAGTGGTTGGGCCAAAATTTATGAAGTCCGTGTAGTTTGTGTAGCTGTGCCCTTAGTCAATTCAGTGCGTTGGCCATTCAGTTGTTCTGTTGCTTGCCTGTGGACAATCATGGTTGGTTTCTGCTGTTCTTCCTAAAGGAGAGTAGACACTGCTTGGCTCATTATGTAGGATTGATTACTTAATTCTCTCAGCAGTATTGTAAAGTGGGTGTTTGTCCTATTTTGTAGTTTGATAGGAGAAATCCAGGTGCAGGTAAAGGAACTTTCAGGTGAAGTTCTAAACTGATTGGTCCAGCCTGCCCTTCCCCTCGTGAGTCCATCCTCTGGGACCCGAACTGTTGAATAATCTTCCTCTGGGCAGGAGTGGGGCCTGTGATTTGCTTCAACCAAACAGAGTACCACAAGTGTAAGGGGATTTTGCAGAGAGTTAAAACCTGTGACCAGGTGACATCGTATTAATAAGCAGTTTATCAGATTATGTGATCTAATCTGGTGAGCGTTTAGAGACAGGGCCCAGGCCCTCCACACAGGGAGAAGTAGGCTGCCATGGTGAGAGATGGCCTGTGGGCCCATGTGCATGGGAGAGGAACCTGGGTTCCAGAAGGGAATATGGGCACCGCCTGCCGATGCCTTTAATTACAGTGGCAATGTCCTGTGCAAAGGACCCCACTACACCATGTCCAGGGTGCTGACCTATGGAAGCTGCAAAATTATAAATGTGTGCTGTTTTAAAGCCTGCGAGTTTGTGGTGATTTGTTAAGCAGTAACAGAAGAAGAATACAGGGAATGTCTGCCAACTACTGAAGATCACTCATCACACAGCCAAGTAGCAGAGACTCCAGACCGTGTGTGCACAGCTCCAGAGACCAGAGGCTCAAGCCCAGCCATCCCCCATGGCACAGGGCACAAATGAAGCTGGTGTTTGAGCCATGTCTGTCTGTCTCCGAGGAGTCAGTCTTTCCACCAGGCTCTACCTCCTTCTCACCTAACGCTGTGGGTCATGTCCACCACAAGGGCGATTTGTCTGTGATGTAAGCACATGCTACCTTTGAACTGAATCTTCCACTAGCCAACAAATCTGCAAATATTTACTGAGTGTAGCTAGAGTCTCTTCCCGACTTGAGAAAATAGACAAAAATATGTAGCTTTTGCCATGAAATAGACAGGTGTTGTGAAAAATAAGAAACTTTTTGCTCATGAAGCAGTTAGGATGATGATGTGGGGTAAACTTGGGTGATAGGGTGCATGTGCGGCCTGCTTGCTGCACTGGGGACTTTAACAAAGGGTGCTCTACCCCACGTACCACTGGACACCTTGGCTGTGAACTGAGGAAATGAAGTTCACATTCTAGTTGTTTTTGTTTCATTATGATTTAAACTTAATTATATTTCAAAATTGGATTATAATTCATATGGCATCAAATTCATCATTTTTAAAAAAAATTCATTCATTTATTTGAAAAATAGAGTGAGATTTTCATTCACTGATTCAAACTTCAAATGGCTGTGAAGTCTGGGGCAGGCCAGCCTAGTGGTCAGGAATTCCATGCTTGCCTTCCATACATATACTTGAGCCATCACCCACTGCTTTCCAGGCACATTAGCAAGGAACTGCATTGGAAGAGGAGCTGGGATGTGAACCTGACCTCCAATATGGGATGCCTGCCTGGCAGATAGTCGCTTAACCTGCTGTGCTGTAGCAATTGCCCCAAATTCATTTTAGCATGTATGAGTCCATGATTTTTAGTATAGTCATAAGTTATACAACCATGACCACTACCAAATCCCAGAAGATTTCACTGCCCCACAAGGAAACCCATGCTCATTGGATGAGCCCCTTCCTTGTCCATGGTCTGTCTATATTTCTATAGGTCTGCTTGTTCTGGGCATTTCATATGAATGCAATTGTACAATGGATGGCTTTTGTGTTTTGTTTCTTTCAAGTAACATCAAGTTTTCAGGGTTTATTGATTGGTCCAGTTGGGTTTAAACTTCAGGATGCATCAGAATCTTGTGTGACGATCTTATGAAAATGTAGTTTTCCTGGCTCCTCCCCTAAAATTTTTGGTTCAGATGGTCAGGACTTGGAGTCAAGAATCTCCCTGTTTGACAAGTTCTCATGGAGGTCACTCAGGTGACAAAGCTCAGTCCAAGGCTTGTCCCAGGTTTTCAAGACTTGAGCCTCAGTCTTCTCTGTCTCCTCACCAGACTGTGGGATTCTCTAGTATCTTTCTAGAACTTTCTAGAACTCCACCTACTGCCCCCAATTCTGAAATTAGCAAGAGGGCATTAAGTATAAACACTTTTTTTTTTGACAGGCAGAGTTAGACAGTGAGAGAGACAGAGAGAAAAGTCTTCCTTCCATTGGTTCACCCCCCCAAATGGCCACTACGGCCGGTGTGCTGCACTAATCCAGGAGCCAGGTGCTTCCAAGCACTTGGGCCATCCTCCACTGCCTGCCTGGGCCACAGCAGAGAGCTGGACTGGAAGAGGAGCAACCGGGACAGAATCTGGTGCCCCAACCGGGACTAGAACCTGGTGTGCCGGTGCCACAGGCAGAGGACTAGCCTAGTGAGCCGCGGTGCCAGCCAGTATAAATACTTTTGGGATTGATTCCAGGACATGTGGGTCTCAGTGGTGTAGCTGAGTCTGGTAGCCTAACAGTTAAGTCATGGGTGTTGTGAGTTTGGGTCTGCCAGGCATAGGGTTTCCAAATTTAGGAAATAAAAATGCAGGATGGATACCAACTTAATTGGAATTTCAGGTAAACAACAAATATTTCAGTTTAAGCATGTCTCACACTATATTCAAGACATGTTTGCACTAAAAAATTACTCATTGTTTGAAATTCAAATATTACTGACCTTGTTGCAGCTGAAAACCCACCAAGGTGCCCCTTCCATTACTGTGGGGCAGCGTAGCTGAAATACTGACAGTGTTTCAGCATATTGACACCAGAGTCTGGATTCTGGCACCATGTTGCTGGCTGTGGGACCAGGGCAAGTTTCTTCTTCTAGTTTCAGTTTCTCCATCTACCAAAGGAGAGCATGTAGGCTGGCGAAAGGATGAAATGAAGAACTCATGCAGATGGCTTAGCTGATGAATAAACGGTGTTGGGTATCCCTAAGATCCTAGTACCACAGTTGAAAGTTCAGTGGTGTGGCTATGGTATTGCTGAAGTCTATCCTTTTCAAAGTACCGGAACCATCTTGGGAGACCCCTGGGGGAATTCTATCTTGGTTTTGGGACTGCAGGTACTTGGCAGCTTGGAGTGGCGGACAGATGGTTTCTTTCTACATCCAAGTCTCCTGGTGTGGGGAAAACAAAACTTCTGTCCTGATGATTCATTGTGGAAGTTGGATCTTGCCAGCATTTAAATAGAAACAGCTGGCTGGAGAAAATATTGTCCCCACCCAGCAGTAAGATCTGTTTCAAAACTGTTGGTCTTACAGACAAAACCAGGGTATTCAATTTTACGCACTGGCACGACTTCTCAGCCAAGAGCCACGCAGGGAAGTCAGATGCCCAGGCCTCCTGCCTCCCTTTGCTTCCAGTTGCTCAGTGGATTGAAGTTGTTTGAGTCTTGGTGCTCAAAGGCAGCTTTTCCCAAAGTGTGGATCTCATACCGCTGGGGCACGTGCATTACAGAGCATTGATCACCCTGGGAGAGTAATCCTCCCTTCCCAGTGCTCTTTCAATCTTGATTATGCTGTCAAGCAGGCAATTTTAATTCAATGTTGGCATATCTTTTAAAATTTTTCTAAAGCTTGCTAATCTCTTTTTTATTAACAAGAAACTGGTCTCACAATCAGAGGCTTCAACAGGCAACAGTGTTTAAACCAGATTCTAAGTTCTATTAATTTTGTTAGCGTTCTACTAGTAACTTTTAAGTTTAATGTGATTTTCAACTACAGAAAAGTTGTAAAAATAGTAGAACTCCTTTAGACCATATTCCTAAATTCTCCTCCTACTTAGATTTTGCTCCATTGGCTGTATACTCTCCATTCTCTCTCCATATAAAAATTCTTTGAACCCTAAGCGAACATTCGCAATATTGTTCTACTTTATATCTAAGTACTAAAGTGTGTGTTTCCTAGAAATTGATGACATAGACATAATGCACTTAGAATCAAGTAACATGATACTTGTACAATGCTATGATCTAATCTGTATTTCATATTCAGATTTCATCAATTGTCCCAATAGTGTTCCTCCTCCCTCCCTCCCTCCCCAACCCCGCTCCACTGCCTCAGTCAAGGACCCAGTCCCAGATCACATTTTGAATTTGGTTGTCATCTCTCTACTCTTTACTTTTCTTTAGTTTGTAATAGCTTTTCAGCCTCTCGGGCCCTCTTGACCTTACAATTTGTGAAGAGTACAGGCCAGTATTTTTGCTTTAGCTTCACTTTTTAGAATGCTCCACTTTTAGATTTTCCTCTTAGATATCCTTTTAGATATTTCCTCTTGAGCCCGTATTGGTGGTTTGTGTGTTTTGGTGATGTTCCCTTTGATCCCTTGGTTAAGGTATAGCCTGTGAGGTCTCTGAACTGTAAAGCTACAATTTTCCACTTTGAGATTAGGAAGTAAATTGCAGGGACATGTTCTGAGACTAGGTAAATGACATGTTTCTCAGCAGACTTTTATGTGCAGTGGATTTCCTGACTCCCTGGTTGCTTCTGTATTTATTTGTCGGTATTCAACTGTAATTTATAATTTTTTGGTAGACTTAAGGATTTTTATATTTCAGGAATTCATGATTGATTTTGATGCTCAAATTTTTCCCAGAGTTGATAAGTGGGAACCCCTAACCTGGCTCCATTGTATTAATGTTGATGATTGAGTGCTTTAAATTCATAATAAGTGGTATTGGTTTTTTTTAACTGTGGTAATAAGTTTTAAAAGGTTTACCAGCAGTAAAAAAATACATTGAAAAGCCAGTTGACTTAAAAGAAATAATAATTATATTGATGATAGAGTGGGTCCACATATGACAAAAATCACAAAAAGTCGGTATGCAAATGATATAAATTTGGAAACTACTTCTTTTGTGCATAGTGGCTCTTCCTTATCCCCCTTTTGGGATACTTCGAATATTTGATCACTGTGTTCCAACTAACAACTTAGAATGTTTCACATGTACCTGTGTTTCGGCATGCATGCTCTGTCTCTGCCTCTTACTTCTGATCAATGGTGAAAATCCTTTGCTGGGTTACACATCCTGAACTTCTTTGGGCAATAGAAGCGCTGGCTGTATGAGTACAGTCAGGAAGCTGAACCATCCAGAGCTACAGTTACCAAGGTATTCAAGGTCGGGTTTAAAGGATCTCTTAAAAGTCAGATGGGATCTTGGGTTGTCTGCAGCAGAAATCAGGTTTGGTTTTTACAGAATCAATTTTGAATATTCAGGCTTGGGGAGGACTAGAGACCTGGTCAATTCTGGGTCCTGGTATCATGGACTTCTGGGAGCCTCCTGAGGATACCACCTGCAGGCTGAACAGGCTTTGCTTATTTTCCCATGTTCTCATCTCTGCTTTTCTTAAGCTTCAAATGACTGAAACATCCAGTTGGCCTTTGCTGGGTCAGAAGCCCCTTTTGAGTGGAGGAGGCAAGAGATCCTTGGTTCATAGAACCACTAGCATAGCATTCAAGTGGGAGAAGTCAATCCCAAAAGGAAGATATATTTGGGGAGATTTCTTTTTTTAACTTTTATTTAATAAATATAAATTTCAAAAGTATAGCTTTTGGATTATAGTGGCTTCCCCCCACCCCCAATAATTTCCCTCCCACCCACAACCCTCCCATCTCCTGCTCCCTCTCCCATTCCATTCACATCATGATTCATTTTCAATTATCTTTATATACAGAAGATCAACATAGTATATGCTAAGTAAAGATTTCAACAGTTTGCACCAACACAGAAACACAAAGTGTAAAATACTCTGAGTACTAGTTATAGCATTAATTCACATAGTACAACACATTAAGGACAGAGATCCTACATGAGGAGTAAGTGCACAGTGACTCCTGTGGTTGACTTAACAATTCACACTTTTGTTTATGGTGTCAGTGATCACCCTAGGCTCTTGTCATGAGTTGCCAAAGCTATGCAAGCCTTTTGAGTTCGCCAACTCTGATCTTATTTAGACAAGGTCATAGTCAAAGTGGAAGTTCTCTCCTCCCTTCAGAGAAAGGTACCTCCTTCTTTGATGGCCTGTTCTTTCCACTGGGATCTCACTTGCAGAGATGTTTCATTTAGGTTTTGTGGGTTTGTTTTTTTTTTTTTTTTTTGGCCAGAGTGTCTTGGCTTTCCATGCCTGAGAAACTCTCATGGGCTTTTTAGCCAGATCTGAATGCCTTATAGGCTGATTCTGAGGCCAGAGTGCTGTTTAGGACATCTGCCATTCTGTGAGTCTGCTGTGTATCCCGCTTCCCATGTTGGATCGTTCTTTCCTTTTTAATTCTTTCAGATAGTATTAGCAGACACTAGTCTTGTTTATGTGATCTCTTTGACTCTTAATCCTTTCATTATAATCAGTTGTGAACTGAAACTGATCACTTTGACTAGTGAGATGGCATTGGTACATGCCACCTTGATGGGATTGAATTGGATTCCCCTGGCATGTTTCTAACTCTACCATTTGGGGCAAGTTCGATTGATCATGCCCCATACTGTATCTCTCCTCCCTCTCTTATTCCCACTCTTATATTTAACAAGGATCACTTTTCAGTTAAATTTAAATACCTAAGAATAATTGTGTGTTAATTAAAGAGTTCAACCAATAGTATTAAGTAGAACAAAAAAATACTAAAAGGGATAAAGTATTAAGTTGTTCATCGACAGTCCCAACAAGGGCTGATCATGTCACTGTTTCTCATAGTGTCCATTTCACTTCAACAGGTTTCCTTTTTGGTGCTCGGTTAGTTGTTGCCGATCAGGGAGAACATATGATATTTGTCCCTTTGGGACTGGCGTATTTCACTCAGCATGATGTTTTCCAGATTCCTCCATTTTGTGGCAAGTGACCGGATTTCATTTATTTTACTGCTGGATAGTATTCTATAGAGTACATATCCCATACTTCTTTATCCAGTCTACTGTTGATGGGCATTTAGTTTGATTCCAGGTCTTAGCTATTGTGAATTGAGCTGCAATAAACATTGAGGTACAGACAGCTTTTTTATTTGCCAATTTAATTTCCTTTGGGTAAATTCCAAGGAGTGGGATGGCTGGGTCATGTGGTAGGGCTATATTCAGGTTTCTGAGGAATCTCCAAACTGTCTTCCATAGTGGCTTTACCAGTTTGCATTCCCACCAACAGTGGGTTAGTGTCCCTTTTTCCCCACATCCTCGCCAGCATCTGTTGTTGGTAGATTTGTGTATGTGAGCCATTCTAACCGGGGTGAGGTGAAACCTTATTGTGGTTGTGATTTGCATTTCCCTGATGGCTAGTGATCCTGAACATTTTTTCATGTGTCTGTTGGCCATTTGGATTTCCTCTTTTGAAAAATGTCTATTGAGGTCCTTACACTTATCTTGTGCTGGGCACTCATTTGAGCATTAAATACACTGAAGCCTGATATGTTTTAATGCTTCCTCTTTACAGAGGAGACAAGAAAAGGCTCAGAGGTTCAGTAACTTGTTTGAGATTGTGCATCTGTTTTTTAATTTAATTTAATTTAATTTAATTTAATTGACAGAGTTAGTGAGAGAGATACAGAGAGAAAGGTCTTACTTCTGTTGGTTCACCCCCCAAATGGCCGCTATGGCCAGAGCTATGCTGATCTGAAGCCAGGAGCCAGGTGCTTCCTCCTGGTCTCCCTGCAGGTGTAGGAGCTCAAGTACTTGGGTCATCCTCCACTGCCCCCCCCCCACCCCCGGGCCATAGCAGAGAGCCGGACTGGAAGAGGAGCAACCGGGACTAGAACCCAGTGCCCATATGGGATGCTGGTGCTGCAGGCAGAGGATTAACCAAGTGAGCCACAGCGCCAGCCCCTGAGGTTGTACATCTGTTAACGACAAGTCAGGATTCAAACTCAGTCCGTATGTTTCCAGAGTCCCTACATTGGACCACAGAGCTGTTAGTAATGTACCATCAGTTCTTGGTAGGCAAAACTAGGAGCCCACTCCACCTTCATACCATAGAGAAATACATACTTTCATTCATTCTCATTTTCTCTCTCTATCTCTTTCTATTTCCCCTTCTCTCTCTCTCCCTTTCTCTTTCTTTCCCTTTTAGGCTTCTAGGTTTTTCTAACAATTGGTGTCCCTGTCTGATAGCACCTTCTAGCAGTGGGATTTTCTTGGTTGTTTATCTCTGAATCCTTCACCACATGTAACACAGGACCATGCACAAAGGCCAACCTAGCAAATATTTGTGGAATTGAATTGAATCTCCTTAATATTGCAGAGACGAGGGTGGGGGAGAGAGGGAGAGAATGAATCAATCCTGAATAAGAACAGGAGCTTCTGATATACTCTCAATTCATCCAGTTAATAACTAAATACTCTGTCAATCTGATGTACTGGATTTTGTGCCTTGCTGGTTGATCAGTTTCAGGGGCTCATTGGGATACGCAGACTTTGGCCCCCGAACAAAGGCTGTAATCAGAGCACCCCTACCATCAGCAGTCAACTTGACTGAAGCCTGTTGTGCAGTAACAGGGATTTGAGCCTGTTTTTGCAAATAGTAAAGAAAACAACTATATTGTGCTTCTTGGTATTGGTCCGATTCCCTGTTTCCCTGCACAGCCCTTTAACTCATCAGGGCTGGTGGGCCCCTCCCACTGGCCTTGGATGGAGTTCTGCAGAGTCAGGAAAACAGAAATAATCCCTGTTCCTCCCTGAGAACTGAGAAGGGCGGGCCCCAGAAGTCATTTTAATTGTGACACTAGCCTAGCTTTTGAATAGTGTTTTCCGACTTGTTAAGTAGTAGTGTACATTTTCAGTTGCTTGGGCATTGGAGTGAGCATGGCTGTCTTTCTGGGCTCAGATGCTGGAAATTGGTTGCTAGCTTGGTTTAGGCATTTTATTGAACTTCTTGGAGCTTCTTTTTCCCAGTAAAATGGGGTTAGTACCATGTACTTTATTTTTAAATTTTACTTTTATTTTATTTGAAAGAGAAAAATGTTCCATCTGCTGGTTCACTTACCAGTACCCGCAGCAGCCAAGGCTGGGCCAGGCTGAAGCCAGGACCCCAGAACTCCATTTGGGGCCCCTGAATGAGTGGTAGGGATCTAAGCATTTGAGCTATCATCTGTTGCCTCCCAGGGTGCACATTCGCAGAAAACTGGATTGGAAGCAGAATAGCTAGGGCTCAATCTTGGAGGTGGGTTTTTCAACTACTGCACCACATTCTTGGTCTGATACGATTCACTTTATAGGGTGCTTTGTGAGTGGTCAGTAAGTTAATATATGTAAAATGTTCTTTTTTAAAAAAGATTTATTGGCCGGTGCTGTAGCTCACTTGGCTAATCCTCTGCCTGCGGCGTGGGACACTGGGTTCTAGTCCCGGTTGGGGCGCCAGATTCTGTCCCGGTTGCTCCTCTTCCAGTCCAGCTCTTTGCTGTAGCCTTGGAAGGCAGTGGAGTATGGCCCAAGTGTTTGGGCACTGCACCTGCATGGGAGACCAGGAAGAAGCACCTGGCTCCCGGCTTCGGATCAGCACAGTGCGCTGGCTGTAGTGGCCATTTCGGGGGTGAACCAATGGAAAAAGGAAGACCTTTCTCTCTGTCTCTCTCACTGTTTAACTCTGCCTGTCAAAAAATAAAGATTTATTTATTTATGTGAAAGGCAGAATTATAGAAAGAAAGGAAGAGACAGAGAGAGATCTTCCATCTGCTGGTTTATTCCCTGGGTGGCCCCAACAGCCAGGAGTTTCTTCTGTATTGTCTATGTGGGTGTTGGGGGCCCAAGTGCTTGGGCCATCTTCTGTTGCTCTCCCAGGCCATTAATAGGGAGCTGGATCAGAAGCAGAACATCTGGGACTTGAACAGGTGCTCACATGGGATGTCAGCATCACAGGCAGAGGCTTAACCTACTATACAACAGTGCCAGCCTCAAGCTGCTATGTTTATTTGGGTTCCCCAAGTACTTCGCAAGCAAAGAACATGGGTGGAAGCGGTTTATTTGGAAGGTGATCTCAGGAAGCAGGAGTCGAGACTGGGAGAATAGGAGGAGGTAGGGAGGAAAACTACCCAGGTCATGCTAATAACTGAGTAACCATTAAGGGGAACCAGGCTCAGTGCTACCAAGGGGACTCATGTGCAACACGCATCAGACTGTGACACAGTAGGACAGGAAGCAGGGGCTTTTATCCCACTGGCCCCTGTCCTCTGTTGGTTGAGACTGCCCTTGAGGATGTTGTTTCCCAACTCCATTCTGCAGAAATTATGGGTTTGCCTTATGCTAAATAAGCCCACAGGCACAGAAGAAGAAATATCAGTGCGGGTACTTGAGGTGGAAAGCTGTTTGCACCCAGGACTGACTACAGGTGAACTCTGATGTACCAAGACCTCATGTGGTGGCTTTTGAGGAGGACTGTTGTGCCGGCGCCGTGGCTCACTAGGCTAATCCTCCGCCTTGCGGCGCTGGCACACCAGGTTCTAGTCCCGGTCGGGGTGCCGGATTCTGTTCCGGTTGCCCCTCTTCCAGGCCAGCTCTCTGCTGTGGCCCAGGAGGGCAGTGGAGGATGGTCCAAGTGCTTGGGCCCTGCACTCGCATGGGAGACCAGGAGAGGCACCTGGCTCCTGGCTTTGGATCAGTGCAATGTGCAGGCCGTGGCAGCCACTGGAGGGTGAACCAACGGCAAAGGAAGACCTTTCTCTGTCTCTCTCTCTCACTGTCCATTCTGCCTGTCAAAAAAAAAAAAAAAAAAAAAAAAAAAAAAAAAAAAAAAAAAAAAAAGGAGGACTTCAGATTGCATCTGACACAAGATAGGAGTTCTGTACTATGGTGGAGTGGACTCAGGGTGGATGGCCCAACATCTCTTCCACGAGGGGCTATCATTATGCTACTTGTTCTGGTAGTATAGGCTTGTCAACCAGGTTCCTTGTTAGGGTTTGAACACCACTGGGCTTCCCACACTCATGCAGACATTGAAACTCCCAAATCTTATGTTAATGGTAAATGGATTAATGGTAACAGTTGATGGATGAAGGTGGTGCTTGATCAAATTATGTGTCAGAA
This sequence comes from Oryctolagus cuniculus, assembly GCF_051225735.1. Classification (NCBI taxonomy): domain Eukaryota; kingdom Metazoa; phylum Chordata; class Mammalia; order Lagomorpha; family Leporidae; genus Oryctolagus; species Oryctolagus cuniculus. The sequence goes on along the minus strand of NC_142884.1, from coordinate 70,376,029 downwards.
GGTGAGTTCCTTGGAAGGTGATTGGATTGGAAGAAGTTGCTAGCAAGAGGCCCATGATGGAATTATCATGGCATTCCAAGGAGATTCCAAGGGTAGATGAAGAGTGTGTTTTGTGTGTCTCTGCTTTATGGTTCACCATTCAATCATCTTCTGCTAACCTCTGTCTTCACTAGATGCCAACACCAATGGGACTGTACAATCTTGGACTCTGAACCACCAAATTGCAAACTAAAATATACCTTCCTTCCTAAGACAATTCTCTCAAGTATTTCGGTTGTACTAACAGAAAGGTGACTAATACATTGCCCATCCCACCATGGCCAGTCACATACAGAACTGGTAACAAGACCCAGGCAGGCCAATCAGGATAAGCATCCCTCTGCTTCAACAGTTGGCTTCCAGACAGGCTTGTGACCCAAGGTGGACTAATCAGAGCCTTCATGAAAGCACTTTGATTGACCCTGGAGCTAGTGAAGAGTGAGTTATTTTTCATTGCCAAGAGGGAGGGGATACTGTTGCCAGGAGGATATTAGTGAGAGCTGCTGGCCCTCATTTTCCTCTGCTGCTTGCTGTCACATGGAGTCCCGGGTTCTAGACCGGACGCCTCTGCTTTCTTACTGAGCAAACATGGGCAGGTTCCCTAATCTCTCTGAAGTTCAGTGCTCGTCTCTGTAAGAGCAGATGATACCAATGCTTACTGCTCAAGATATTCTTGCATTTCAGTTGGGGTATGTGTACTAGTAAATGCTAGTGTTGTTAATTAAATTTCACATGAATGAAAATGTGACTCTGACCTGCAGCAGTGTTTGGAAATGACCCCAGTCTCTCAGGATGATTGTGAGCATGGCAAGTGGGATGCTGCCTCTCTATGTGATCGTTTGTTCTCCTGGGGCCTCCCATGAAAGACTTTTCAGCTGCTGGTGAAAATCCAGGACCTTCAGTACCTCCTCCTCCCCTGTTCACTGTTCCTGAAAGAGAAAGCAGTTCTTTTCCTCTAACTCCTGCCAATTTAGTGGTCATCTTAACTCATGACCAAATAGACTATGGATGGACTTTGGAAAACTGGCTAGTGAACTGTCGCTACAATATGGTACACCATCTGTTACACCTCTCACAGCTGGGCCAAGTAAAATGGTGATGTTCATTTTGGGAAAATTTCCCATATTTTATTTCTTGACACCATTCTCCTATTAACTAATCCGTCTACCTTTAGTATGAAATCCAGAACCCTTGAAATAATATGTAGGGATTTCTAAAATCCAGTCGTAACAATCTCTTACCTGTTGATGCGTGCAGTAGCTACATGGACCATCCCATGAATCTGCCCTGTGCTTCCCCACTGACAGGCCTTAAAGCAGCTCTGCTTAGCAGGTATTAGGAGCTTTGCTCATTCTGCTCATGCCAGTGAAGGTGCAAACACACCCGCACCTGTGGTCATACATGCACACACACTTTGCCACCACAAACAAATGGAAGGAAAATACTGGATGCTATACATACTCTGTTTTCAAAAAAAGGATGAAAAAAATCTTAAAAAATATTTTAAAAAAGGTTGGAGGAGGGAGCTGTTGAGCATTTCCCAAGCATGCCATAGTTCCCAGCACTGGCAAGTGACAGTAGGGAAAAGGAACTGTTCATTGAGTGCTTACTGTGTACTAGACAGTACACTGTGTGATTTTGCTTCCTTATTCTTGTGAACATCTGTGCATCTTTGAAGACTTCACTCAAGCATCGCCTCCTCTAGGCCACACTTTGCTCACCATCTCCTTCCACTGTAGGGCTGGCTCCTCCCTGCTTTACATCCCCACTCTGCCCTTTCACATGGCCTCTTTGAAACTATATTGTATGTCTTGGTGTCCATTTCTGCCCTGTCTCTGGAATTGTCTGTCTAAAATGGGAGCCACCAGTCACAGGTGCTACTGAGCGTTGGAAATGTGCTTATTTCAAATGGAGTTGTACTGTCAGGAGAAAATATACACCAGATCTTGAAGTCTTAGTGTGAAAACAGAAGGTAAACTAGCTCATTAATACTCTTTATGTGGATTGTCTGTTAAAACAATAACATTCTTGATTCATTGGATCAAATACAATGTATTAAAACTAAATTTGTTTCTACTGTCAATGTGTTACTTACTAGAAAGCTTAACTTGGCATGGGGCTCACATTAGATTTCTACTGGATGGAATAGCTCTAGACTATGAATTTTTTGAGGAAGAGTCTGTGTCTTATTTCCTTTCTATTTCTAGGACCTGGAATAGGGTCCCATGCTCAGTGTATGCTCACTTGAAATGTGGTGAACAGACAGTATGGTATGACAAAGAGCCCAGATTCTTCTAGTTTCAATGAAAATGAGACCTGAAATTTGGCAAGATGGTGCCAGTGAAGTGTTGCATCCTGGTGGCTGGTGAGGTGTTCCGTCTGTCTCCTCTGAGCATGAACTCCAGTCTACAAGTGAAGAGAACAGTTAATCAGACATAAAAGCAAAACAGAAGGGGTGGTGTGAAACAAGGGGATGGCAGGTCGAGGGAGTGGTTTCCAAGGCTGGAATATAATTGTGGAGAGCCTCAAGAGCTTCCCCCTGGCTTCAGAAGAACAAGTAAGTTCCCAAGACAAGTTACACTAGGAGCTGTGGGCACCACTTCCCCCTCCCCCTCCCCCAGCTCCTAGGCACGCCAAATGGCCCCTACGGCTGTATCTGCAGCCACTGTCTACTTACAGCAATGTGCTGGATGCTTGGTTCACACAGGGGCAAGACAAGAGTGGCAGGCAGGCAGGCAGTGCCTTTGCTATGGGAACCTTCCTCAACCAGTGGCGCATGGGGACTGATGGATGAACACAATAGCTCGCTCATCCTTCAAGTGCGACCCTTTGGACGTGCTGACTGTGGCCCGTAGTCTCCTGTGGTGGCAACCGTCTCATCAACACATCCGAATCGGCTTCCTCCGTTTCCTCTCTCTTTTCTGCTTCCTATTTGTGCCGCTTGGGATCAGCTTCCCAGCCCTGTTTACGTGCAAATCCTGGTTTCAGTGTCTGTTTCTGGAGGAACCAAACCAATGCTAGGGAGGTCAAGGTCACTGCCTTTGGGCTTGTCTCACATCTCTCCTCCCTTCGCACCCTACATTTTCTATCCATCATCATCTCCACATCCAGGGCTTCAGGCCACACCATTGCAAATCTTCATTCCTTTCCTTGGAGATCCAAGATTGTAAGATCCAAAATTGTAAGATTGTAAGATTCAAAGCTCCTCCCTCCCCTCCTCTCCAAACCTGCCACCAGCTTCTCCTCTTGTCTTTTACTTATTCCTAGGCACTTATAGTTCAGCTATACTGTTCTACCCCTTCTTCAAATATGTCTTTGAAGATTTCTCACCTCCTTGCTCTTACACAAGTGTTTCTCGATGCCCAGAGTGGCTTTTGTTTTCTTTAAAAGAATTTGTTTGAGAGGTAGAATTACAGGCACAGAGGGAGAGACAGGGAGAAAGGTCTTTCCACCAGTGCACTCCCCAAGCAGCGACAATGGCCAGAGCTGAGCCCATCTGAAGCCCGGAGCCAGGAGCTTTGTCCGAGTCTTCTACGTAGGTGCAGGGGCCCAAGCACTTGGGCCATCTTCTGCTTTCCCAGGCCATCAGCAGAGAGCTGGATCGGAGAGGAGCAACCAGGACAAGTACTGGCACCCATATGGGATGCCTGCATTGCAGGCAGAGGCCTAGCCTACTATGCCACATGTCAGCCCCCAGAGTAACTTTTAAGTGTTCACCCCCTTATCCAAAGTGCTGGAGATTATTATTTCCAACTGTGAGCAGGCCTCCTTCCCTTTCTGAGAGTTGTAAGTGGAGATGTGGATTACAGTTTTGATTCCAGTTTTTGTTGCTGGACTGCTTGAATGTGACAGGGGCCCCTTGCTGGCTGTGTGCAGCCACGTTTAAACAGAACATGAGCATTAGACAGTACATACATGAACATGGAATGACTTCATCAGAATTTCAGTGACAACGGGATGGACTTTGCTGTTTTGTAAATTCATGTTTAGATATGTGGCATCTTAGTAACATGGGGTGTGGCTCGAGTTTGTTGACTTCCTGTTGAGAAATACGGTAAAACACAGGACAGCCTCCTCAGTCCCGAATGTCTCTTTCATGAAATCCTTGCTCTTGGAAATTTACTTTTATGTATCTTGTTGATAACCTTGGGGATTTTACATCATGAAAATGAAAACCATTGAGATGTGTGAGTTTTAAAATCAACACTTCATGGAACACTTGGATGGAGGGACAGGACAAAAAAATGCTGCCTCGACATGCATATTAGCTGCTACAAAGCAAAACAAATTTACAAGCACAGCCTTGAAATTGGAGGGAAGCAGGATCCCTGAGGGGTTTCTAGAGAGCAAGGGCTGACCACTTGAAATGCATGGCAGGTTGCTTTTCTTTTACCCTTTACTGAAAGCAGTAGGCCCGCACTGTTATGAGCATGGTCTGAAGTGGCAGAGGTGAGGCTTGAACTTGGGGAGTTCAGGCTCTATTACCTACTACCCGTGTGATCTTGGGTGAGTGCAGGTGCTCCCCAGCACATCAGTCTTGCCACTGTATCTTGGCAAATGGAAGATTTTTTTCTCCCAAAAGCTATCAGGAAGACAGGTGCATTAGCACATGCATAGCTCTTTCAGCAGCACAAGGTAGGTGCCTTATAAGTGTTAGCGGTTGCATTTCTTTTTAACTATGCTAATGTACATCATCATCATCAGCATATGATGTTTGAATAATTCTTTTATCTAGTGGTTCTAATGCTGGAGCGAAACGGAAGTTCTTTTACATTTTTTTTAAAAACTAACTGACAAAAATTGAATCAATCACATACAACATGTTGTTTTGAACTAGGTACACATTGTGGAATAGCTAAATCAAGCTAATAACACACACTTCACCTCACATATCCATCACCTTGAATGCATTTTTAAACGCTTGTTTATTTCAGCTTCTATTTTCCCCATGGGAACTTTAGTGTCTCATTTAGGAATGTGCTCTCAGGTTTTAATTTTTCCTTTTCAGTTCCCCCTTGTTTGCATGTGCATAGCGGGGTAGCTCATCCAACAAGTGTTCATTGCAGAGTAAACAATGCCAGCCGGGGTTATGCTATGCTGAATACTTTATTATATTTTATGTAAACATAATTTGCTTTGTAGGCACAATATAACAAAAGCTCTAAAGCCACAAATACATTAGACAATGTTTCAGTTCACTCCAACGAAGCTTAAATTACAGAGAAGCCTTCCCAGTTCTTTTAAGGCAAACTGAGACGATCTTCACACTTGCGAGAAGAAAGCCACCGTGAGGCGGGAGAGAAGGGGCTCCACACGAGAGGATGTGAAATGACTAATTTCAGCTTCCTTCTCCCCAACCTTCCTGGCAGAAATTGGTCTTACTGGCCAAACTCTAGCTGTCTCTTTCCACATTCTGAAAGAGGAGAGGTTTGTTGGTTTTCTAACCAAGTGGCACGTGTCTGGGTCCCGGATTAACTTGCTAGTTAAGCGGATCGGGGAGAAATGACTTTCCGTGCTTCCGCTCTGGACATCAGCAAGGTGGAATTCCCACTCCCCGGAGGAGGACAACATGGTTTTACATTGCTTCAGCCCTAGAAGATAGATTTCTGACCACCTCCCTAGGATTGTCCCTCGGGTATCTTTGTTCCAAAGACTCCCTTTGCTTTTTGGCATGGACAAAGGAAAAACACAACCAATAATACAGCATTGGGTGAAGGTGCTGGGTGGATAAGTACCCACCATCTCTCTAGAGGCCCTAGCATTGGGATGCCGAGTCCTGGGGTGCAGAAGAGGAGGATGGTGTTGGTGTCCTTTCTGAAACTCTCTCATGCCTTGGCTCCCTTAGGGCAGTACCCTCTCTTGTCATTGTATTTCACATGTACACTCACAATGAGGAGAAACTCCCTTTAGATAAATATTTGGCATAAATAAGTCATCACCCCAAGCTTAGGAGAGGAACAAGGAACTTGGTGCATGAGATGATGTTTGTTACAAAAGGCTTTGGGAGCCAAACAGGTGACTGTTGAAACACATTTATTCCCATCACTTGGGGGAAGAGGTGGGTCCGCCCTAAAGCTTGTTGGAGGAGAAACTGGGCAGTGCAGAGTCTCCCTAGTGTTTTCTGGAATGCAGAGAATCTTGGGGTGCTAACCGCATGAGCTATTAATGTTTCCAACTGGGTTTGTGAGTGAGGCAGTCAGTCTGGCCCTTTGGCAAAAAGGCCTGGAAGGAGGGAAAGAGTAGCCCCTTGAAGACACGCGAAGCCCAGTCAAACGGGGCGGGGGCGTTTCTTAAGGGTCTAGGAGCCAGGCGATTGAACAAGAGCTTGCAGTCAAGTAATCTGGTCCTTGATTTCCAAGGCACAGGGGCCCCGTGGTGTCTGCAGATGGTTTTCTCATCAGAGGAGGGGGCACCTGCACATTTGGCATCAGGTGCTGAACAGCAACCTTTTCTGTCACTGGAGTTTGTTACCTGTTAAAACAGGCTTTGGCCACAACCGGGACAGAATCCGGTGCCCCGACTGGGACTAGAACCCCGTGTGCTGGCGCCGCAAGGTGGAGGATTAGCCTCGTGAGCCGCGGCGCTGGCTGGCAAGAAAAGAGAAACTCAGGTTTTTCTCCAAACATGGCCTGCAAGGGGGCTCTTCTTGGGGGACCCATTGTGTAGGTGGCTGTTTAGTGCCAGGGATTGAAAAATAGCAGAATTGCTGATAACGATGGCAAGTACGCAACACAGGGGAGTCTCGTGAATGATCCCACATGTGGTGGGACTTCTTAAAGGGGGGTTCTGCTCAGGAGACACGGTTTCCAAGTAGAAGTCTCTGGTTGGTTCTCAGATGTGTTTGGATCAACCCATCTTCCATCCCGAAAACACCCCATACCATTCTTGCTATGCTTATGAATAAGAACCAGTGAAAGAAGCAGCCCCCAGAGGGTGAGGGGAGAGTAACTCAGACCTCTGATGGTGAGATAACCCAACAGACGTAAGGGAGTCACCTCTCAGACCGAAAACAAGTACTACTTGGAGAGTTTCAAAACCTATGGGCTCAGGAAACATCTCCTGGCCTGCCCTCTTTCTGTCGGCCAAATTGGCAAGTGCTCTTGTTAGAGGCATAGGTGGCCGGCAGCCGAGAGTGTCACTGGCCTGAACAGCTCCTGGACGGCCCTGTGTGATGACACCTTCCCGTCCAAACTCACCTTTGCCCGTGTCTGGCCTGTGGGCTTTTGTTACTTTGCAAGACTGTTCTAGAACTGTCGAGAAGGACCCAAAGATGGACAGCTTTGATACGGGGGAGAAGGGAGAGTGTAACACACAGGGCGCAGAGGGACGTAATACTGCGTGGGATGGGTTGGCACTTGATTTCAAAAACAACAGTGATCAACAGCTTTTTAGCTCAGCTGACTGCAGACAAACACAACACACACTGGACTACAGCATCAGTTCACCGAGCGCAGAACAGCTTTCTCAGCCAGGTCCTCATCTCCTCCACCAGCCTACTCAACCTCCTGCCTGGGTCCTGGGCTACTGGATGAAGGGCGTCCGCTCCTTGTTCTCGCTGTCTCCCTCGTGGTCCTCCTCCTCTTCACCGGCCTCGCTGGTCTCTGTGCTGTCGTTGGCCATCTGTAATCCAACAGGGCTTGTTAGGGCAGCCTCTGCTAACTGCCACCCCCACCCCCAACTCTGCCTTCTCTGAGCTTCTGACTTTGCTGGAGGAGAAAGTGCCTCTGTGGACCTTACTGGCCTGGTCACCCTAACCCTAACCCTAACCCTAACCCTAACCCTAACCCTAACCCTAACCCTAACCCTAACCCTAACCCTAACCCTAACCCTCAGCATCTGCTGAGCTGAGCAGAGAGCAGTGCGTTCCTGTGGGGCCTGAGCCTTGTTACTGTCTCCTTTGCCATCGGGTGCCAGCCCCAGGAATGACCTCCCTGGAGCCAACCTGGCCTGCAGGGTGCTCTGCACTGAGTGTCTTCCCTCCCTCTCTCCCTCTCTCTCCCCATCATGTCTCCTCTTCCATTGGGATGGATGGTGGTCTCAGATGCTCCAAATACCCACTCTACCCCCTCTTCTTTAGGTGCCGAGGTAAAAGCCATGCTGAAGTTCAGAAACAGGAAGGGACATATGCCCAGGTGGGTTCCTGAGACCAGGCTATAACCCTTGCTCTGATGAAAATCCCCCCAAAGACTCAGCAGGCTCTGGGTGGGTTCAGGCACTGTCTCAGCAGAGGAAGTTGGTGCCAATTATTTTGGTTAAAATCAATTAAGCTTCCCGGCATGGTTCCAGAGCCTCTCCTGCGGCTGAAATAGACTTGGTCATGTGACTAAAGGCCACATCATGGGAGCCCAGGAGACCCAGGACACCATACCCCTTTTTCTTCCTGCCCTTATCCCCTCATTCCAACTTCAAACAGTCCTGGGGCCTATCAAGCATTTAATAAACCATATCCACACGGTTATTGGTCACTCAAACGCTGGAAAATGCCCTCTTATTAAACTGTCCTTCATCAACCGGGATGGGGATCCTGCCTCACTCCACTCTGGTTATAGAAGCCAAAGAAAGGTTTGTAAAATTGCACACTTTGGACTGAACTATGCAAGACATTTCCGACTTTTGTCTTTTCAAAAGGAATGGTACAGCTGCAAGACACACGGGTCAGCCAAGAAGAAAAGGCCTTTTTCTAAGAACCTTCTTTGTTAGGCCTCGCCTAGAGGTTGGGCTGTCATTCTAGCTGACTTGTGGGGACATACCCACCTCCATGTCACAGGCAGGGCACCAAAGCTCGGGCAGCAAAGTACCGTGGCCTGGTTATTACCTGGAGCTCAGAGCTGGGCTTGGAACCCATGTAGTGTGCTGGTCTGTGCATTGGTCTCTGCACCAGGCACTCCCCTGCCTCTGTAGCAGGCCTTGTGAGAGCAGACAGGAGCCATGCTGGCATGCTGCCCTCTGGTCGTGGCTCTCAGAGATAAGGGTTTTGTTCCAGTAAAAGAAATGAAACTCAGCGGCGTCATGGCGTGGAGGGAGCAGTGGCAGAGGCAGCTGGCACCGTTCTGTTGGGCACGTGGATGTGGATTTGTCACACTTTATCAGGAAATCATCCCACCTCGGGGAGCCAAGACCTTGCACCTGTGATAGGCTGTTCTATTTCTCTGTCCTCTCCTGTATATGCCCGTAGATTACTCTTAAAACGCTATCAGGGAAGCATCTGCTTGTCCTCATTAGCGCTCAAGCTGGGGCTGCTTCCTCATCTGTACTCATTGGTTTGCCCTGGTCTCCCCCACCAGCCCCCCAGCTGCCTGTGTTGCCGTCTGTCCCACCTGTGCTGCAAGCTGCAGACCCCTACCTTCTGTGCACCTGACGGGGTCCCTCTGACTTTGACTCACCAGTGGCGTCGGGGTCTTTTCCACATCCAGGATTAACTTGCCGATGTTCCCTCGGTCGTGGATCCGCTGCATGGCCTCTTTCACCTGAGAGAGGCCGGGAGAAGCAAACGCTGGTTAGGCCAGCAGTGACCCAAGGGAACGGGGCGCCCGGAACGCACACCGACCTGCACCCGCCAGAGGGCGCTGCGGCCCAAGCCAAGAGGCTAAGCCGGCGACGTGGGCGCGATATGGGGGTGCGCACCAGCCTGGCCGTACCTCTCAGATGCTGCGACCCTGTCCAAAATAATTTAAAAAAGTGAGGTGTAAAGGTTGTCCAGAGTTACCGAGTATTGCACGGTGCAAGGGGGCAGGGCATTATCAGTCATACTGAATTTCGAATGACCACTTCAGGGTGTTAACTTCCATTCTGAGCCTGGCTAACCTGACCCAGACAGTCCAGAAAAGGGAACTGTAGGGGGCGCTCTGAGCGCCGACGGGCGGGGGTGGGCTCTGCAGGGCCAGGTGCTGCGCCCCTCTGCCCGCCACAGTGGAGTGAAATCTAAGTGAACCCAGCGTCCCCTGACTAAAACAGCAAGGGCAGAGGGTCTTCAACAGACGCGGCCTAAGTGTTTGTTCTGCAGCCTCAGCTTTTAACATATTTATATTCATTCACCTAGTCCACAGTCAATGATTTACAAAACCAAGGGGGAGGTACAGGGCCTGCCTTAGAGAGCTCAGCCTGTGGCTGCAGCAGCCGTATTTGCTGATAGAAAAGCTCAATTTGATGGAGCCCTGAAACTGTTTATACTCTGCTTGCTTTTCTGGAACTTCCTACTGAAGACATAATTCAATTTATGGGAGAAAAAAAATCGCACAAAGGGTGGTTGGTCACAGCACTGCTTTTAGTGGCAAAAGGTTGGGACAATTCATACGTCATAGAGACGTCCCAGTAAGGAGACGATGGCTCTGGTCATCTACTCGGGGGAAATGCTGTGCAGCTGTTAAAGGATATAAAGATAGAAAGTTCCTAACACTCACACACACATGGATGAATGGGAAAACAGACACACATTTCATTTACATCTCTAAAAACATGGAATTTTCTGGAACATCTAGAAAGGGATATGGAGATATGACAAAGAAAGTAGGTAGGGAAAATGAGTGTTTTTTAACTCCAGTGTCCAGATACTGTTATTTGGCAACATGGTGTAACATCAGCATTTAGAATAAATTAATGCATCTTTAAATGCAGTCTTTGAGTAACCAGGCGCCGGTTAGCATGAAGACTGATGGTTTTGTGTGGCTGCTAAGCTGCCTTCCCCTGAGGTACAACCCAGTGCATTCCCGCTACGTTGCTTATGCCGTGGTGGTTGCTGTTGGAAGAGCTTTCACACTCTGTCCTGACAACACCCACTTCAGTTGTGGGTATCCATGGAAGACGCTCATGTGTTCCAAAACCCGGATGCCCAAGTCCTTGATAGAAAATGGTGCAGCCTGTATGTGAGGCTTCACAAAGTTCCTGGAAAATGTGCATCTTCTTCTGATTGCTTTTTTTGTATGAATTTTCTGAAGACCCCTCATATTTGCATCTAACCCATGCACTTCCTTCTAAATGCCTGATATAATTTACAGATAACTTGCAATACCTAAGATGGCATAAATCCTATGCAAACCGTTCTTAGACGAGTGTGTAGGGAATCACAACAAGAAAAAAGTCTGTACATGGTCGGTACAGATGCAACTTGGGTTTATAAATATTTTTGATCAGCGGTTGGCTGGATCCATGGCTGCAGAATGCGCAGAATCAGAGGGCAGACTGTCCTCGCTGAGGGTCCTACAAGTGTGGCGGATGGCTTCTGCGGTGGCTCTTGGAGATCTCCACCTGCTGGTGCCCGGGCCCCGAGGGGACTCTGCTCTGCTCTGCTCGAGTGTAGCTGGACCTGGAGACTTCCTCCACTAGAACCCAGCTAAACGTGACGGGAAGTGACTTCCGGGAGCAGGTTATTAAAGACTGTGGCTTCCATCTTTCTGTGGGTCATATTGTGTCCTTGTTTTGAGGACAGAAGCAGCTGTGTCATGAGCTGCTTTGTGGAGACAACACATGGCAAGGAGCTGAGGACTGTCTCGAGCCAACCGGAAGTGATGGCCTCAGCCCCAAAGCCTTGAGGAGCTGGATCCTGTCCACAACCACCGAGAGAGCTTGCAATCAGCCTCTTATAGCCAAGCCTTTTTTTTTCTCTAAAGATTTCTTGTATTGATTCATTTTTAAACCATCATTAGCTTCAGATTTTTTTTAAAGGTTTGTTTTATTTATGTGAAAGGCAGAGTTAGAGAGCAAGGGTGAGAGAGAGAGATTTCATCCATTGGTTCACTCCCCAGATGGCCACAATGGCTACGGCTGGGCCTGACCTAGGAGCTTCATCTGCGTCTTCCACATGGGGTGCAGGGGCCCAAGCACTTAGGCCCTTCTTACTGCTTTTCCAATCTGGCTCCCTGCTGATACGCCTGGAAGTGGAGCAGCCAGGATTGCTCCATATGGAATGTCTGTGCTGCAGGCAGCGGCTTAACCCGCCATAGCACAATGCCAGCCCCTCTTATTTATTTGAAAGGCAGAGTGACAGAGAGAAAACAGAATCTTCATCTGCTGGTGCAGTCAGACCCCCAGTGGCTACAGCAGTCAGGTCAAAGTCAGAAGTCTAGAACTCTATCTGGGTCTCCTACAAGGGTGTCAGGGACACAAGTGCTTGGGCCAGCAACCACTGCCTTCCCAGGCTCATGAACAGGAAGCTGGATCAGAAGCAGAGCCACTGGAACTCCAACCAGTGCTCCCGTATAGGATGACGATGTCACAAGAAGTGGTTCAATCCACTGCACCACAACACTAACCCCTAGTCCAGCCTTTAAATGAGACCACAGCCCAGCTGGCATTTTGAGTGAAGCCCGGTAGGGGCCAAAGACCCCAGCCAGGCCACCCCCAGAGGCCTTGCCTTTAGAAACCGGGGGCATCCTAAATACTCCTTGAAGTGTTGGGGACAAGTGCGGTAATAGTAGCTAATACACTTGCACACGTAATTATTACCTTGTAAGGTATCCTGGATGTCCATTTTACAGATAAGTACCCTGATGTTAAAACATACAAACAATGTACCTGATGATTACATGGCTGCTGGTGATAGATCTGTGGTTCTGACTCCGTTCTGCCAGACGTCACAACTGACGTTTTTTCTCCTCTCCTCCGAGACTGTGCCGTTTGATTTGCTACCCAAAGGAGGAGCAAAGCGGGAGCTACTGTCTCACATAAGGGCTCCCTGGAACTCAGTTGTTTATCGCCCTGGCAAATCATTAAACACCTGGGAACTCCGAGGAGATTAGGTTCTGGTTTTTAAGCTGCTTCTCCAGTCAGAGCCCAGGGAAAGGGAAAGCTGTTTTCTCAGCAGTAGAAGCTGATTGTGATGCTAGGGGAAAAGCCCCCTGCAGGGCTGCCTCTAATCTGCATACTTTTGGGACATTTCTTTCCAAAATGAACTGACTTGAAGCTCCTTGTGTGAGGAACTGATAAAGGGCCAGGAGTGTTTGAAGAGACCGTTTGTGTAGCCTGTCCTGCTGTCTCACTATCAGAATTTCCATCATCTTAGTCCCCTTGGGCCGAGCTTCGAGATGTCAAGGAGCCCTTTGGATGACAGCGTGGGGTGGGGGGAGGAAACTCCTGCTTTTGATCCTTCCTTCTCCTACAACAGGGCCTGTAGTATTTCCGATGTTGCTTCATTGTATCCACACCCTAAGCCTTTTGGGCAAATACTTGCTGCAAGCGAGGAGCCCAGAGATGAAAAATCCAGTGGTCTGGCTCCAGCTGCCACCTGAAGGGTGGGAGAAGGCTGAAGAGCCAGACCCGAACCTGGCACAAGGCTCTGCTGGCTGCACCCCAGAACCACCCCCGACAGCCGAGGGCCAGGGTAAAGGCTGCGGGAAGAGGCTTTGCTCCTACAGTGCCTGTTTGTAAAACAGACGTAGACAGAAGATGGTGGCGACAGGCTGCAGAAAAAGCTGTAACACCTGGGAAGACTGTCTCCCTTGTGGCTGCACAGAGATCTTAGGAAAGCACCGGTCCGCTTAAAACCTGCTCCTTTGTATTGGTAAGAGAACTGTGCTAGGTCTGCACGATCTAATCCAGGAGCTCTCAGCAGGTGGGGCACTTGAGCACCTGCAACCAGACTGGTCCACGCCTCTGTGCAGCGCGGCAAGATACATGGGGGGAGGGCAGGTGTTTGGTGCAGTACTTAAAAATGCTGCCTGGGATGCCTGCACCTTATACTGGAGTTGCCTTGGTTTGAGTTGTGGCTCTACTCCCACTCCCAGCTTCCTGTTCATGCACACCGGGGTGGGCAGCAGAAGACTGCTCAAGTCCTTAGGTTCCTGGCACCCACAAGGGAGAAGGGAGACCTGCGTTGAGTTCTTGGCTCCTGGTTGCTAGCTCTGGCCTGCCTGGCTCAGTGGTGTCGCTTGTGAGCATTTGGACGGGAGAGGTTTCTGTCTGTCTCTGCTTTTCAAATAAGCAAATACAAATTAAACAACACACATGGGACCAAGATGTGGTAATCACACACACACACGAATGATAAAGATCAGTAAGAATGACCGACACTGTTGAAATGACAACATTTTAGATGTATCTAATATGACACATTAAATGCTCTGGATCTGGCTGCTGGAACACTGAAAGCTTGGCACGTGGCTCGCATGGTGGTGCTGCTGGACCACACTGGACCAGGCGTTTCCGGAGCTGATGGCCATTGCCTTTGCCAGCTCCACTGCTGTCCTTCGGCCCCCCACCCCCACTCCCACCACTTCAGATGTGCCAGGCTCACCGGACTCTCGGCTTTGCCCTTGTGTGTCCTGGTCTCCCTGTAGTGCTGTGATCTGGAGTTAGCTCAGATTTTTCTGTCAACTTAGACCCGAGCCTTTCCAGGCCTTTGCTGTGTGATTCTCACTGCTGACTTTGGCTCATGTACTTCTTCTCTGGGCTCTCTTGCCACCTTGGGTGTGCTTGCAACATCAGTGGTCTGCTACCCTAGGCTATTTAATTACTTGAGAGTCTTAGAGGGGGAGAGGCACACACACACACACACACAGAGAGAGAGAGAGAGAGAGAGAGAGAGAGAGAGAAATCCTGTCTGCTGCTTCATCCCCCAATGCCTTTAATAGCCAGGGCTGGATGGAGGCCAAAACCAAGAGCTTGGAATACAATCTAGGCCTCCCACATGGGAAATTGTCTGGCAGGAAATACTCGCACTGGAGCTAAGGAGAGAGGATGGGGGTGAAGAGGCCCAACCAGTATCATCCTGAGTTGAGTGAGTGACTATTCGAGAGTTTGCCATGCACTTGTATGTAGGTGAGTCCGTGAATGATCCAGGCCACAGTGAGAAGGGGAAACCTTGGGGAACTTTCATTTCCTCTCCTATCTCCATTCCTAAAACATAGGTAGGAGACTGTAACATGTCCAGGGATCTCAGAGGCAGGGATAGGGCGAGCTGGGGAAGCATGATGGCCATTGAACCTGGACATGGCAACTTAGGGCAGATCCAGAAAAGTGGAGTGGACAGAAGCTGGGTCACTGTGCTCCAAGGACATCCCTTTACCAGCATTCCACAACTTTTGCCACCTATATTTTTTGTGTCTTTGTTAACAGTCTCATAGCCAAGAAATAGTCTCATCCCCCAAGCCCATCCTCTTTGTGGATCAAGCTGTCACCCTCAAGGTTAAAGACAGACCTCAGCATGGGGACCACAGCATCCTGGTCTAGAATTTATTGAAAAGCTTTTCAGCCTGTGTAACTGGGCTTATTAGAGCAGAGCTCCTGACTTGTGCAGTTAGCCCTGATGGGTTGCCACTGGTTCATGCTCTAAACAGAGTCTGTGGCCATCTCAGAATCTGAGCATGAGCCATGGGGAAAGTGTGATTGGTTCAGACCACATTAGTGGAGGAGCAGTAGTTAGGGTCGCTCTTACTTCCACCTCCAAGGAACTAGGAGAGGTGGGCATTCTGGAAGACTCAAGGGCTACAGTCTTGGGGTTCTGGCCATTCTCTGTGGTGCTCCCTTCATCCATTCTCTGGATGTCTCTGTTCATTCCCCCAGTTTACTGCATCTGCTTGGCCCTTTGTCTCCTGGCATCCAGCTGGACCTGGCTACTTGGAGATCCTGGCAGGAGGTGAGAGGACAGGAGCAGGGAGAGCTTAGGTGTTTCCTTCTTCATCCCTGCCTGAGACAGGTGTCTGGTGGAAGTCACGCCCCTTTGCAACCACAGCTCCTACTCAGGGTGGTTAGAACATTCTGACTGCTTCTAGCTTCTGGACATCTCAATGTCCCTCTTGATTCCCCTAACCCTGATGCATCTCAGCAAATGCTCCCTTCATGCAAATGTTTTCAAAAATCCTACAGAAGTGTGCTGCTTGTTCCTTGTTAGACACTGGTACCCATATCCATGATGTTCTTTTTTCATTCAACAAACATATTGATCATATATTTGGCATTAAGCCCTGGTAAGAAGATGGTGAGAAGAAGAATAAACAAAAGATCCCTTGCTCTTACATTTCATGGATTCAGATTTAGTCAAAGAAGGACTCACCGATTGTAAGAGCCACTTGATAATTGTTTGGATGGTGCCGTGAGAATGTGGATAGGGGATTTGTGCTCATCAAGAAGACCAGGGAGAGCATCTGTGAAGAAGTAGTTAGGTTGGGACTTGAAGGGTGAAGAGGAAGTCAAGAGGGCAACAGGGCCACACCACGCACAGGGAGCAGATGTGGAAGGAGAGACTAAAAAAATGGCAGTGACCTTGGGATCGTTGCGGATGTGGAGCAAGGTGCTGGGCAGTGAGCCTGGGGCCTCGGTGCTGCCTTATGAAGAGTCTGCAGAATGCGGTCACCCACAGTGCATTCTAGGTTGCTACTATGCACTGGTAGCATGCTCCACTCCCCTCCACCTGAGCTGCTGGCTTACACTTATGCGATGAGGGTTACCAATGCTCAGTCTTTGTTTGGGGTCTCACTTAATGCTTCATAATATTCAATTTCCTTTCGAACGGTGTGAAAGGCACAAAGTCATTAGGATACAAATGACACTACTTAATAACCATAGCGCTTGGCTTGTGCTGTGAATAGTAATAAGCACAGCCACCTAAAAGAGGGAAAAGCCAGAGACAGATAATTCCACAGATCACTGTGCCTTTTAGGTGATACATTAAAAGCTTTGAGAAAGAAGAAATGAGCAGTACTATCATGAAGATGCCCATCCAACAAAGTCATCTTTGGAATATTACTCATGAATGACGTCCACCCTGGGAAGGACTGACAATTGCTGAAAATATGAAGTCAGTGTTTAAAAGTAACACGTTTCGGGGAGGTATTTGGCGTAATGATGGAGACAGTACTTTGGATACCAGTGTCCCTTTCTGGAGTGCCTGCTTCAATTCTTAGCTCCACTTACAATCCAGCTTCCTGCTAATGCAGCTGCTGGGAGGCAGCAGGAAATAGTTCCAGCTCAGTGTCTCGGATGACAGTGGTGCGTGTGTGCATGTGTGTGTGTGTGTGTGTGTGTGAAGAGCTGAGATATCTTCCATCTGCTGGTCAACTCCCCAAATGCCCACAATGCTTGGGCTGGGTCAGGCCAAAGATGAGAGCACAACATGGGGGTGGACGATGCTCAGGCACTTGAACCACCCACCTGTTGATTCTTGGGATGCACCCTGGGAGGAGGTGGATCAGAACTGAAGCAGCCAGGGCTCAAACCAAGCATTCTGATATTGAATACAGATATCCCATGCTGTGGCTTAGCTGCTGCAACAAAATACCCACCCCTCAAACTTAAAATACATATTTTAAACTGGTTCTTGTTTTGAATCTTTCAGCAAAGTCCATAGGTTAGAAAGTGAGGCTATTTCTGCTTGGAAGACCCTAGTTCCTTAGTAATAAGGTAACCAGCTTGCTTCCCAATGAGATTGATTTTATTTGTTCATGGATAGATAAGTATGTCATTCCATGAAACCTGAAGGTTTTTCCCTGGAACTGTCAAATGGAAGGACATGTGGAAAAGAGTTACAACTGTAAGGAGCACTAAGACCCATCAGAGCCTGGGAACTTCTCCTGTGGGTTGCCATCACTTAAAGGCATGAAAGCCACACCTGCTGACATTAGGGAAGGCATAACCTGGAAGGCAGCAGTGACTTCCTTAGGCTTGGTGACAGTGGGTTGCATGGATTTGGGGTATCTCAGTACTTAAGGGAATTGAGACACATTGGCCATGTCACCTAGACAAATGCAAGAGTTAGTGGGGCTTGTACACAAAATTAGAGGTATCTAACAGAGACTGCATCCAAGCCTGGGGTGCACTGGGAACTGAGAGTGGTTTAAAGTACACAGTGGACTTAAGTGTGAGACACATTTGCAACAAGAATACCCCTGCAGGGAGCTGGCTGTCCCCTACTTGGATTAAAGAGCAGTTCTATGGAATCTTTCCCCTGAAAGAGAAGGAAGGAGAGTGGTGCAGCCTCTCTCACACTAAGAACGTAGTAATTTGAGAGTCATACTCACCCACAGGTTGTATTAAGAGAAGGTAAGGGTCTGAAGGAAAGTGCTGAACCCCAAATCAGGTAACCATCAAGGGAAAAGCAGAGGTGGTGAATCCATGGGGTGGTGGGGAAGGTGGTTCACCGTCATCACAGCAGCTGACACATAAGTGCTATCAGGTGCTGCACAAAGCACCTTCCAAGCATGATCTCACTTCATTGTGTCAGCCCTGCAGGGTAAGTGGGAGCTTGTCAGGCTGTCAATCAGGGGTACATAAAAATACCCCCCCTTCTGCTTGAGTCTCTATTCTCATAGAGGGGAGCTGAGATGAGAATGAGGTTTAGTGAAGCCAACAGCTTACTCAAGGTTATAGGAAGGAATCCGAAGAGGCTGGGGTTCAAACCAAGCTGGGTTCAACTATGAAGCTCGAAGCACTGTTGCTAGGTGTGGGATGGGATGGGATACAAGCAGGGGCGAGGGAAGAAGTGGGAGAGGGGCTGGGTCCTGTGTGGAAGCCCAGTCATACATTATTTCCTCTCGACATTTTTTTCAAGATTTATTCGTTTATTTGAAAAGCACAAATAGAGAGGGAGGGAGGGAGGTTGGTTGGTTGGTTGGTTGGTTGGTTCCATCTGCTGGTTCACTCTCCAAATGGCCAAACAGCCTCCCACATGGCTGCAAGGAGCCCAAACTCTCGGGCCATCTCCCACTGCTTTTCCCAGGCCACTAGCAGGGAGATGGATTGGAAGTGCAGCAGCCAGGACACAAACTGGTGCCCATGTGGGATGCCGGCACTGCAGGCGCCAGCTTTTCCAACTTTGCCACAATGCTGGCCCCCCTCTGCACTTTCCTTGTTCCTGGCTGGTGATTCTTACTCCATTCTCTCCTAAAAGGTTTCCCAGCATAGGAACTCAGGGAATTTGGCATCTGATAATTCCTCACTGGGGGTGGGGGGAGGCATCTAGTACAGTGCAGTAACCTTGGCTTCTACCTACTAGATAGATGTCAGTTGTGCCTCCCAGTTGTGACAAACAAAAATGTTTCCATGCATTGGCAAAAGTTCCTTGGGTGCAAAATTGACCTCCATTGAGAATGACAGTTTGATGAGAAATTTTTTTCCAACTCCATCCCTCTTGTTGGCAAGGGCAGGCACTTGCCTTATCTCCCCCAAGCCACGTAACTTGGATGGGGACTTGCCCATAGAGATTTGGTCCTGTTCTATGCTCAGTGCTGGCAAGAATGTGCAGTACACAGCTCAGAGATGCTCAGTACCAGAAGCGCACAGCATGGCCTCTGAGTTAAGATGCTCACTGGTTATAGGGCCGGCATTGCAGCACAGTGGGTAAAACCGCTGCCTGCGATACTGGCATCTCATGCAGATGCTGGTTCATGTTCTGGCTGCTCCAGTTTCGATCAAGCTCCCTGCTGATGGCCTGGGAAAAGCAGCAGAAAGATGGCCCAAGTGCTCGGGGCCCTGCAACCCACAAGGGAGACCTGAAAGAAGCTGCTGGTTCCTGGTTTTAGCCTGGCCCAGCCCCGGCTGTTGCAGCCATCTGGGGAGTGAACCAGAGGATAGAAGGCCTCTTTCTCTGTGTCTCTCTGAAGTTCCAACTTTGAAATAAAAAAATCTTTTTTTTTTTTTTTAAAGCCCTTTGGTTAGATTTGTTCTTCTCAAAATACAGGTTGAAGACTGCATACATTAGAATCACATGGGCTTCTTTTTTAAAGACTTTTTTTTTATTTTTTTATTTTTTTGTGGGGTAGAGTAAGCTTACTCTCAAATGCTCACAGTAGGCAGGGCTGGGCTGAAGCTGAAGCTGAGAGCAGGGAACTCAATCCAGGCCTCCCACACGGCTGGCAGGGACTTGAGCAGCCACTGCTCTTCCCAGGGGTTGCATTAGTAGGAAGCCGAAGTCAGGAGCCAGAGCCAGGACTTGAACTTGGGGACTCCACTGTGGGATGCAGGCACCTTAGCTGCTGGGCAAAGTGCCTGCCCTACATGTACTGCTTTTCAAATGTGAAGTGTTGGCCTCACAATAGACCAATTTGTTGATACTGGCAAAGCACCTGCTTTTGGTGCTCAGGGGCTCTGAGGGTTTGAATCTTTGAATTCAAACAATGCCTCCTGTAACTAATACTGAGTGCTCACCAGGAGTCCCCCCATCGTGCTTGGGGAAGTTGTGGGAGGAACAAGAAAGAGAAGCCGGCTGCTTGGCTGACATGCTCAGGAGAGGGTTTACAATATTTCACTTCTGCATATCCGGGTAGGGCCCTGTTCAATATTTGGACTGAAAAATCCCAGCATCTAGGAAAGCAGAGAGCCGCAGCTGTTCCATTCTAGGGCCACAGAGAAGGCAGCGGATCTTGGAGTTGGTTCTGCACAAGCATCCAACAACTTCGCTTGTGCTCAGCGCATGAAGAAACCTTCAGGATAATGTTTTGCCATCAATGAAACCCACTCACTGGGGTCCCACACTCTGGGGTCCTCCAAACGACCCAGTGGCTGAGCTAGGTCTGCTGATGGCAGGAGGGGCTGATTTCCATGATGCGGACACAGGACATGGGTGAAAAGGTGGAACCAGCAGGCTACCAAAGCCACCCACAGCCCAGGGCATCTTGGGTGTGAAATGAGTAGAAACCTCAGAAGCAGAGCGTAGCAGCTGGGCCTGTCTCGTCTCAAAAGGAGACAGCAGAATCTGGTGTGCACCAGTGCCTAGTGGAGAATGCACATCCTTAAGAAATGCAAATCAGTACTGTGCCAAGTGAAACACAGGTCCAGCAATAAAAACTGCATTTGTGGAGCTGGCGCTGTGACGTAGTGGGTAAAGCCACCGGCTGCAGTGCCAGCATCCCATATGGGTGCTGGCTCAAATCCTGGCTGCTCTGCTTCTGATCCAGCTCCCTGCTATGGCCTAGGAAAGCAGTAGGTGATGGCCCAAGTCCTTGAGCCCCTGCACCTGCGTGGGAGATCCAGAGGAAGCTCCTGGCTCCTGGCTTCAGATCAGCCCAGCTCTGGCCTCTGGGGCCATCTGGGGAGTGATCCAGTGGATGGAAGACCTCTATCTGCCTCTGTCTTTATGTAACTTTGTCTTTCAAATAAATGAATATGTCTTTAGGGGAAAAACAAACCTGCATTTGGCTATAACTACAGCCAAATAAATAATTATCTTCTTATGGAGGAGAACCCAGAAATAATGCCTTGGAAAATTAGACCCAGTCTATAGCTAAACTAACCATTCTTTCATTTTTTAGAACAATTACACCCACGTGGTAACGCTGGGGAATTACATTCACTTCTGGGGCTGATGTTCCAAAGTAACACTAACTGGATGACTTAAGACAACAGAAATGTTCTCCATCACAGTTATGGAGGCAAACTGCATCCATAGAGTGGCTAAGGGGATTTATAGGATCTCCCTGTAGGATCACTTCTTCCCGTTTCTTACTGAAATAATAAATTGTATAAGTAACTGCATAGCTAGTGTGACAGCATCTATACAACACACACACAAATAATATCTGCAAGAAATAATGTTGTTAAAAATGAACACGAGTGGCCAGTGCTGTGGTACAGTGGGTAAAACTACTGCCTATAGTGCCAGCATCCCATATGGGCACCGATTTGAGTCCCAAGTGCTCCACTTCCAATCCAGCTCTCTGCTATGGCCTGGAAAAGCAGTAGAAGATGGCCCAACTCCCCTGCACCCATGTGGGAGACCTGAAAGAAGCTCCAGCTTCCATCTTCTAGTTCACTCCCCAAATGGTCACAAGGGCCAGAACTGGGCTGACCCAAAGCCAGGAGCCAGGAACCTCCTCCGGGTTTCTCACGTGGATTCAGGGGCCCAAGCACCTGTGCCATCCTCTGCTGTTTCTCAGGCCATTGGCAGAGAGCTTGATTGGAAGTGGAGCAGCCGGTACTGGAACTGGTGCCGCAGGTGCAGGATTAACCCGCTGTGCCACAGTGGCAACCCCACCACCAACTTAACTTTGATCACCACCACAGGGAGGCAAGGTTGCAGAGCCAGGACTGAGGGAAGACTTGTGGTAGCGCAGTCTGGAGATGTGTATGGAACTCCACAACAAAACCAACAAGGAGCACCAAGCTTCACAATGGCCAGGACAAACATTGCCTTATCCTAGTCAGCGGCCACACAGCCCAGGTCAAGATGCCCTTCCTGGGGTGCCCATTGCTACACAGAGAGAAGGAGTCTAAGAAGAAACGATCTCTCCCACTTCCTCCTCCTCTTTAATTTCCCCTCTCCAGGCCCCCAGAATCCACACATGATCTTTGCTTGCAGAAGGACGCCCCCTGCTGTAGCCAGTCAGCTGAGGTCTTTGTGCTAACTTCTTCGTGTGTACCGTCTCCCCTCTCAATACCCATCCAAGGCTGCCTCATTGTCCCCACAGGATTCTTTTTCTAGTTCCCACTGGGTCTCTGGGTTCCAGCTTCTGCATGCTCCCCTCTGCCCGATTCTGCTGCCTCATTCTTGATTATTGGTAGCCACAGTCTTACATCTTTCATGTCCTAAATGCTTGGGACTGTGTTGTGAAGGCAGTGAAGACAATGACAGTGCTGTTGATGCCTGACACTGATCACTTGCACATGAACTAGCTTTGTGCTCTGGGTCAGGTGTTTCCCATGGACTAGTCTGTCTGCTCCTCATCCTAACCCTGTGATGGATGAACCTTAATGATTCTCATCTCACATTTATGAGGGTTGTGGAGGCCAATAAACCTGCCTCCCACCACCTGCATAATAGGTGGAAAGGCTAGATTTGAACTGATACTGTGTATGAAATATTTACAGATAAAATTATGCTAGGTCTGGGATTTAACTTAAAAGGCACCAGAAAGATATGGGGAAGGAAGGCAAACAGGGAACCACAATGACTGCCGGTTACTCATCCTGGAACCGTGGTGATGGGTACCTGGTGTGAAGGCAGAACTGGCGAGAGTGGTGTCAGGATTCTAATAGCACTGCTCTTGATCATACTCTGAATTTTCCAGAAAAGAATTTACATAATATGAATTGGACCCTTTCTTCCTCAAACAACTATAACAAGAACTCCAGCACCCAAATGCTGACCTGTCATACTGTATTGCCAGGACCCAGGGTGTGTGTGTTTGATGACATTTTGTAGCCCAAGGCATTTGGGTTCCTTAGAAGCTTGGTCTTGGAGAAGTTGAGAGTGTCATTCCAGTCTCTCCAGGTGGGAGAAGATAGCCTTTCCATCAAACAGCCCATCTTTGCAGAAGTAAAAAGTCCTACCTGCTACAGGCCAGGCAGCCTGCAGAGACGCTAATGCACAAGCCCTGCCCTGGAGAAGCCCGCAGGCTCAGAGAGGAGTGAAGAGGCCTGGAGATAGTCCCAGTAGAGCAGAGAAGAGCTGGGCTCTAGGGACAAATGAAGAGGCGGTGGGCTCAGGGGAGGACGTGACTCAGCTCAGAAAAGTGGCATCTGCACAGTTTTGAAGAGTGTGAGGCATTTTTCCAGGGAGAGAAAGTGTACTCTCTTGCATGAGAACCAAGTCCTGGGGAATTGAGTGGGGGACATGGTGCGACCTGGGCACCGTGTGGAGCTGTGTCCCTTGGGCTGTCTTCTGCAGGTGGTAGGGGGTAGGGAGTGGTCTCTGCATGGACTTAATCAGAGCTGGGCCCCGCGCAGGCATCCTGGAGAGCAGGCAATAGAGGCAGAGAACCTGGAAACAGAGGTTATTGGCAAAGGGAACAACCACACTGGAGGCGGGACGGTGAGCCATGCTGTTGCATCCTGCTTCATCTTTAAGGTCATTTGATTCCCTAATCGGTGAAGGGATTTTCTCAAATGATCTGTGTTTGGGGAGATTCTCCATCAAAGAGAGATGGCATCGTGGTCCTTTGATTTACCTTCATCCATTCTAATTAGTGATGGAAGCAGGTGGTCGAGCCAGCCCTGGAATCTTCCGTGTGTTCGCTCTGTCCCAGCCTGTGTGACTGTAAAGTCCGATGCTCAGTTATCTTTGCCCGTTTGCTGAGGCACACGTGGGAAGAGAAAAGGGCTCCCTTCATCTTTCTTGCCTCTTTCCTGCTTGCTGTCAGCTGTGGTTTTTCTCCCCCTAAGCAACGAGGAATATTTATTAGCCTTGAGGTTGTGTTGCCATGGCAATGAGACAAAAACAGTCTCAGTATATTAAGGAATAAAAGTAAGTGGCCAAGGGAGGCAGCGTCTTCCAGCAACTTCTGTTCCTGCTCTGAGGCCGACTGGGCGATGTGTAAGGGAGAGGAGTGGGCAGATTTCATCACTCTTATTCCACACTTAGGTTCATGGAGGGTCAGATCGGGTTGATCCCCAAGTTGTGGCTTTGTGTGATGGTTGGATCCTCTGGAGTCACATGACAGGCTGGGTCTGGGAAGATCCCGTAACAGATAAGTAGTTTCAAAGAACTTGAGGAGGCAGTAGTGATTTCCCCATGCTAATAAGGAACTGAAGTCATGTTCATGCCAAATAGTAGGAAATGTTTGCAGAATCTTTAACAGATTTTTTAAAAAGATTTATTCATTTGTTTGAAAGGCACAGTTACAGAGAGAGGGAGGGAAGAGAGGAGGGGAAGGGAGGAGGGGAGGAGAGGAGAGGAGAGACGAGACTTCCATTTGCTGGTTGACTCCCCAAATGGCTGCAGTGGCCAGGGCTGAGGCACAGCAAAGCCAGGAGCCAGGAGCTACTTCCAGGTCTCCCATGTGGGTGCAGAGGGCCAAGCCCTTGGGCCATCCTCTGCTGTTTTCCCAGGAGCACTAGCAGAGAGCTGGATTGGAAGTGGAGCAGTCTGGTCTACAACAGGTGTGCATATGGGATGCTGGCACTGCAGGCCATGGCTTAACCTGCAGCACCATAGCACCAGCCCCAAAAGATATTTTTTAAAAATTTATTTGAAAGGCAGAAAAGAGAGAGAGAGAGAGAGAGGTTTTTTTTATCTGCTGGTTCACTCCTGAAATGTCTGGGAGAGCTGAAGTGTGTTAGGCTGAAGCCAGGAACCCAGAAATCAATCCAGGTCTCCCACGTGGGTGGCAGGGACTCAGGCACTTGAGTTATCACCCACTGCCTCCCAGGGTGCACCACAGCAGGAAGCTGGAATTGGAAGCACAGGCATCCCAAGCAGTGTCTTAACCACTGTGCTGAGCCCTAGCCCCCAGGGCATACTTTCCACTACTTTTATTGAAGCAGTGATAGTTTATGGAAAGAAAGTGACAATTTCAAGTACCTTCTGTCCAAGTGGATACACAGTGATCTCACCAGGTACAGATAACATGAGTCACAGTTTTTGGATTTTCTGTGTGCCAGAGCGGTTCCAAGCATTGTGGGAGGAACAAAAGCAAGTTCTATGGCATGTGCCTCCACAGATTGGATGGATTAGGTCTGTTAGCTTCTGGATGGTTATGAAATTGAACACCTTGAATGGCCCTGTTACAAGCCAGGTGCTCCATATGTACACCCGCCAGACAGGTCTTTGTAGAACGTGAGTCTATAATTAGCCGCCTCCTTCTTCATGACTTGGGATTCCATGCAGGCTTTAGAGAAATTATCCCAGGGATGAAGGAAGCTCAGGAGAGTGTTTGGTTTCTCCGTGTGTGTGCAGGTGGGATCAGCTGAAATCTAGCCCCATCAAGGTCCCATTTGCTGGGGTTTTGCATTGTAGTCCTTTCCTAGTGTTCACCGGTCTGCACAGGGTCTTTGCATAAAGAAACGACAAGTACAAGTGCCTCTCAGCACCCACGACTACTTAAGAAACTGAAATAGATCTGGCGTAATAACGCTGATGAAAATAGCTGAGCTCTGTCTCCTGTAGGCAATAGTGATAGTAATGATGCCAATGACTGTGTTTATTGCATTCTGAGAGTGAGCCAGCAGCAGCCAGCTGACTGGTTTACAGGCATCCTCTCCCTTAAGCTTCACAATAGCTTTGTACAAGCTTTGTAGAGGTGCATACCTTACAGGTGATGAAATCAAGGATCCTAGAACTGAGCAAGACCAAGGTCCCACTCAGCTGAAAAAGAGGGAAACAGACTGCTTACAACAGTCTATCATACTCCCCACAATTGGACACAGTGTTGCTAACAAGCCTGAGACACCTTGGGCCTTCTGCTGGGGGAGTGTGAGATTTAGTTACAATCTCTTGGTGCTTGGGCACTGCTCAGAATGCGAATACAAGGAATTTCTCCAGTATTCCAGTAGCATAAATGCATTTTCTAAAAGGACCAGCTCACTAAGTTCTGAGAGCAGAATTTTGCTCCTTGGCTAATTCTTGGCTGTGGGGCTGCCCCTGTGTATTGCGTGAGATGTTTGGCACAATCTGTAGTTACTACTCACTAGATTCCAGTAGTACTCCAATTGTGAGAGCCAAAAATGCCACCAGACACTGCCATCTGTCCCCTGAGGGACAAAATTGCTCCCAGTTGACAAGCACTGCCTTTGAAGTAGATGTTAGAAGTAGGAAGTTAGAGGGGCCGGTGTTGTGATGGAACAGATTAAGCCATCACCTGCAGTGCCAGCATCCCATATGGTGCCGGGTCTAGCCCTGGCTGCTCTACTTCTGATCCAGCTCCTTGTTAATGTGCCTGGGAAAGCAGCAGCAGATGGCCCATACATCCATGTGGGAGACCTGGAAGAAGCTCCTGGCTTCAGTCTGGCCCAACCTTGGCTGTTAGAGCCATTTGGGGAGTGAACCAGCACATGGACAATCTCTGTCTTCCTCTCTCTCCTTTTCTCTCATTTGTAACTCTGCCTTTCAAATTAACAAAATAAATCTTTAAAAAAATGACATAGGAGATTGGAGGGGAGCCAAGTCTGTGGCTAGGCATCGGGTAGACTAACGCTCTAGAACCAGAGCTCTCAAGTGACACCAGCATTAACGCTTCTCTTTAAACAGTGTTCACTTATTTGCCCTGGTTCTGCATCAGCATTAATGCTTCTCTTTAAACAGTGTTCACTTATTTGCCCTGGTTCTGCAGACGTGAGGGGGTAGAAACAGATCCCGACAGCGCACCAATAGCTGCCATTTGCTATTTAGGAACCCATGCCCCTTGCAACTGGGAATACTACTGCTTTGGTGGTCAAGTGATCTAGCTGAAGACACGCACCCAGAAGGGCCAGCAGGGCTGAGATAAAATCCAAGATGGCTGCTGAATCTGAATCGTGGTCTGGAATTGTCCACAGGTTAGTGAGCCTGGGACCTCCCTTAACTTATTGGATGAGGGGACCGAGAGGGCTGTGATGCAAGGTGCTTGTTTGTCCAGAGGATTTCTTCAGAGATTCTACATCACTGCTGCCACTGCCGCCGTGACATGTGGGGGCTACTGATGTCTTCACTGTTTGTCCCCTGCACGGTGGTGGAATGTTGTGCTTAATTATTGATCGCATGAAGAATTGGTTCCGATGCGTCACTAGCACTTAAGTAAAGGCTCCGATGCTAAGCTGGTAAGCTACTCATCTTTCTGTGAAGACTGAAGCGTCTTCTCTTCGTCTCATGGTAACCCCACGGTGACAGCCAATAAAGAACATGAGAGGGGGAATTATCAGGGAGAGGCAGGGAAGTTGCTGAAGCACACAAAAACCTTGGACAGGAACCCAAGTTTGTCTGGCTTGGAAAGCCTGACTCTTTTTGTTATTTTTGAAGGGCTGAAGTCAGTGTGGAGGCTCAACATTGCAGGCAGTCTGACTCGAAATGACTTAGAAGGAAGCCTTGGTCAGTCTTCTTAAGCAGCCACAGTTCAGAGGAGGGAGAAACAAGAGGGTCTGGCCCCCGTGAGACCTGCAGTACAGTCATGACTTTGACACTGGGAAGGGATTTTGACCTTTGTAAATCACTTCACTGTCAGCCGGCACCGTGGCTCAATAGGCTAATCCTCCACCTGCGGCGCCGGCACACCGGGTTCTAGTCCCGGTTGGGGCACCGGGTTCTGTCCCGGGAGTGCAGTGGAGGATGGCCCAAGTTCTTGGGCCATGCACCCACATGGGAGACCAGGAGAAGCACCTGGCTCCCGGCTTTGGATCGGCGCGGTGCGCCAGCCGCAGCACGCTGGCCGCAGCTGCCATTGGAGGGTGAACCAATGGAAAAGGAAGATCTTTCTCTCTGTCTCTCTCTCTCACTGTCCACTCTGCCTGTCAAAAAAAAAAAAAAAAAAAATCCTTTCACTGTCTCGCCCTCAGCGTTTCCACCTGAAATAGCATGAGGGGTCACCTGACCCCAGGTAAAGGTGTTTAAGACTGACTGGAAGATCGATGGGTTGTTTAAAGATCCATGGGAACTCTCTTGCTTCCTCCTCTGTGGGGTTCTAGCACCTTCACCTTCCCTGCCACAGTGGCTTTGCTAGAAATGATTGCCTTTGGGGAAGCTTGGGCAAGCAGAGTGCAGCCAGCTGGCCACCGTGTTAGACCCTGGATGGCAGAGACTCGGGCTGGAGACCACGTGATCTTTCTGCATGTAGCTACAGGAAAGCTTGTCTTCCAAGAGCCTGTCCCCAAAACAGAGCACCTGAAAGGATGATTCAGAAATACCAGCCAATCAGCATTGATCCCATCCACATAACACGTACAGAGGCACACCTCGTCCATACCTGTCAAAGCTCACTGTTAGGGAGAACAAGGCAAGGACTGCACAGAGCAGAGAAGTGGAGGCTGCTGCAGGCACATGAAGTGACCACTGCTGGCATCCCAAGAAGATGGTCCCCAGCTTTGCATGGGGAGATGGGATTGAGTTTTAATTCCTAGGGGCTATATATACCACACCTTCTCAGGACGGGAATCCCAAGGCCCACTCTAGGATCTCAGTACAATAAGCTCATCTGCCCGAGTGACCCAGCTCAATAAATTCTGGGAGCGTCTTTGCCATTGAGAGTACACGGCTCCTTCTCTTCCCACTGCCCATCCCCCCTGCACCTTGACAGACACGAAGAGATCAGTATTTGGCAAATCTGGGCTTGTGCTCAAGCATGGGATGGAAAGAGTTTAGTGGAAATGGGCTAGGCTTTGGAGCTCCTATCCCCATCTCATCATGTCCAAGCAAGCTGCCCTTCAACATGTCACTCAAACTCTCAGCCTCAATTTTCCCATCTGTAAAGGGGTGCAACAATGCCTAACTTGTGAAATGGTTGTGAGGACAAAAATGAGATAAGGGGGTAAGGCCACAAGCACAGAGCCATGCACACAATAGGAACTCAATAGGTAACAGGTCCTCTCCTCTCTTTATTGTATAGGAGCAGGATGTTCAATGTCATGGCCAACATGAAAGTGAACATTAACAGCAGAGATGACTGGGTCTTTCCAGACACTGAACAAGGAACTCAGGAAACACCTGGTGGACACTGATGTCTTTGTTTCCCTTTTTCCTCTTGAATGCTACGTGGATGAGTTTGGGGGCAGAAAGCGTGTATGGGGAAAGAAGAAAG
This sequence comes from Oryctolagus cuniculus, assembly GCF_051225735.1. Lineage (NCBI taxonomy): Eukaryota > Metazoa > Chordata > Mammalia > Lagomorpha > Leporidae > Oryctolagus > Oryctolagus cuniculus. The sequence continues at coordinate 70,346,645 of NC_142884.1, read as the reverse complement.
GCAACAAATGCACAAAGGGTGTTTCAGGCCTCAGGTGGTGGGCGGAGAGGAGCTGCACTCCTTCAGCTGGGCGACGACGCGCTTGCTGGAGTGTGTGAGGGTGACCCGGCAGTGGGGTGGACACGTGGACTTACACCTGCGTGTCAGTCTCATCACCGCCACTTCACAGTCCTGTGACTTGCCGCTCAAAAGTCACTTGTCTACAAAATGGGAAGCTGTGGTGTCTAGGACCTGCATGGTCCTCCCATATTGTCCTACAAGAGTGGTGGCTGAATCTGCCGGTGAACTAGCGCTTGTACTGGTTCATGATTCACGGACACTGTGCTTGTTTCTTCCCAATTCCGAGCTCAGGGAGGCCGGGTTGGTGGCCCCACATCAACTGTGGCGGGAATATTACACTGTGGGAATTAGCATTGATAAAAAGAAAGTAGCAGACACAAATCAGCGTCTGATGACAGGTCACTGCTTGAATCTAAGTATGTGTGGGTGAACAGGATGAATAAGAACAGAGACTCTCATGGGTAGAGAGTGACTGCAAATGCAACCACGCTGTCTCCAGGCCTTCCTGTCCCCTGACAAGCACCACCACCCCAACCCCACAGGAGGCGAAGCCTCATCTTCTGAGGACCACAACTACAAGGGCCTTTGCTTCATCCAGGTGGCACCTCCGGAGAAGAGACACGTGAAATAATACACTAGTAACACATTTAAAAGAATATCCTGGCTGGCGCCGCGGCTCACTAGGCTAATCCTCCGCCTTGCAGTGCCGGCACACTGGGTTCTAGTCTCGGTTGGGACGCTGGATTCTGTCCCGGTTGCCCCTCTTCCAGGCGAGCTCTCTGCTGTGGCCCGGGAGTGCAGTGGAGGATGGCCCAAGTGCTTGGGCCCTGCACCCCATGGGAGACCAGGAGAAGTACCTGGCTCCTGGCTTCAGATCAGCGCGGTGTGCCGGCCGTGGTGGCCATTGGAGGGTGAACCAACGGCAAAGGAAGATCTTTCTCTCTGTCTCTCTCTCTCACTGTCCACTCTGCTTGTCAAAAAAAAATAAATAAATAAAAACAAACAGAATACTACTTATCCATCATGAACAGCTGAACGTAAAAAGTAAAATAAAAAGAAATGATTACATTGCATCCTATCTTGATGCGGCTGCCTGCCTGCTGACTCTAGTCCCCGGGCCTGTTCCTGCTTTGTTAAAAGGAAGTGGCAAGAGGGTTAAAGCAGATTAGCAACCCACTGGGAGTCTACTGGCGATCTAATCAGGAGGACTGGAGGAGAAATGCCAAGGAAATAACTTTCTCACCGGGTGATTCAATGTGAGGCTCTTCCGTGACCAAGCCTCTCCCCAGGAATCACACATGAGAATGGAACGCTCCTTGGAAAACACATTAGATGATGCTGGAAAGTTTACAGGTAAAGAGAAAAGCCATTATTATGTTTTAGTTAATCACGGATGTATGACTGAGCTAAATGCAGGACAGAGATGGGTGTTGGAACTGACTTGGACTAACAAGAAATAAATAGTCAAATTTTCAGGAATTTAGCAGGTCTGTTGGTAGCACATTTGCCAGACTGAGATTGGCCGTGATGGGAATATTTACACCATGGAAACTGATGGGTGTTAACCAGTTAGAGCTCGTCCATCCCCAGTATTCGCTGGCATACCACTGGCTGAAGCTCTTGGGACTGGGAGCTTGTTTAAGTTCTTCGGGCGCTAGCCTTGGACTTCTGGAGCTGTCCATCCTCCTCCTCCTGCCTTGGAGAATTTTTGTGGAAAGACTTGAGAAGCACTGAGCAAGGTTGTTAAGTCTGATGATCTCATTTCCATGATTGCATCTTAAAGAAGAGTGATAGTAACTGTTGCCGAGCGACGTGCTGCCATTGATTGTTGTATATAAAGCAGACTAACAAGCCTTCCTTCCCGCCCACAATCTTCAATGAGCTATTTTAGCACTGGCCCTGCTAAATGCTTGAAATTTAAAATGCCCTGGGAACCCATCCATTTCTGAGGGTATAATGACTATCAGGAAATAAAACCAAACAAACCAAGATATAAGACGATAAATTGAATGCTGAGTTTTCAACCTTTTATTCCCTCAAGGCACTACTGTTTAATTTCAAACCTTTCTGTGTATTGGAGGGGAGAGGGTGTCCAGAGTCTGAAGCCCTTTGGTTTTTATTACTCAGGAATCAAGAGAAAGACTGAACCCAGTTGTTAGGTGTAGGGTAAAGGGTGGGCTCAGGAGGTATGTTCCTGTGTGACTGTTGTTAGCAAACAAGTGGTATGGTGGCAAATATGCAGCATCAAGAGCTCTGAGCGAGACCTGCTTTGTAGCACTTGCTTCTGATTACAGTCATCGGTGTAACTACTTCCAAACCTGCTGGTTCCGGGCTATGAGATAACATCACGGATGCACAGCCAGAAGGAAATGTATGTGAGCCGTCAGCTCCCAGGCCCTGGCGTATCCTAGCTCTGACACGCCCCTGAGTGTTGTTCAAATAAATCTCTTCCATTATTTCAGAGAACTGGCTGGTGCTCAGCCCTACAGAGAGGTAAAGACAGGTATTTCCCCCAAGGTAGCATAGAGATGTGGTGGTGAATACCAGTCTGCAATGCACAGGTTACCACATTGCACACTGTGGGTGGAGCCTGTAGGAATCAGGAGTGGCAGCAAAAAGTGCTCTCAGGGCAGGAAGCAGCCAGAAGATGCGGGGTGTCCAGATCTGAGCACCCCAGGGACGCAGGTAGGAGATATTTGACCTGTACCTCCAGAAATGGGGAAGGGATCCTTGAATGCACACACCAGCCAACACACCCCTCTCTCCAACCTCATACTCAGCTTCCCCTTTTACCTTCCTCTGTTTTTTTTTTTTTTTCCTAGTAGACCACCTTCTAACATAAAAACAAAAACCAATTCACTTATTACATTTAATGACTTTCCTTCCTCACTCATGCACCCCACACAATAGAATGTAAGCTCTAGGAAACAAAGCGGGTTCTTTTTCTTTGGTCGGTTTTGTTTTTGGATGTAACCCAAAGTGCCTAAAATAGAGTCTGGCACACAGCTGGAATTCAGTATCTGCTGAATCAGGATCCGGTGGGCAAGAGACAGAAAGCGGCAACTTCGAACAGTGGTTCCAGCTGCAGTATGCATCAGGGCCAGTAGGTGATCTCCAGTGACTTCTGGTCCTTTAGGGCCAAGGTGGACCTCAGGCACTGGCCTCAGTGGTCTGCACTTAGAGATACCCAGGCTCTAGTCAGAGGGTGTGAGCCACGGAACGCAGTGGAGGATGGTCCTTATGATTTAAGTCCACCCTTTCTGGGTTATGGCAGAAGCTGGGTGCATCTGCCAGGGTTGCTGGTCCAGGAGACGTGGACCAAGCTTTATCTCTTCCCTGGGAGGGTTCAGACCCGCTTTGGTGACAGGTGGATTTCCTGGTGGCTGCCACCACCACCAAGTGGACTTGAAAGTGAAAGCAGTGACCATCCTACCTATTCAGAGCAATGTCTTTTATTTTTAGAATCATACCTTTTCCCAATTCTCAAACCTCTGGTGGCTTAGCATCTCATTTCAGAACTCTGGTTCTGGCCGGCGCCGTGGCTCAATAGGCTAATCCTCTGCCTGTGGCGCCGGCACACCGGGTTCTAGTCCCGGTTGGGGTGCCAGATTCTGTCCCAGTTGCCCCTCTTCCAGGCCAGCTCTCTGCTGTGGCCTGGGAGTGCAGTGGAGGATGGCCCAAGTACTTGGGCCCTGCACCCGCATGGGAGACCAGGAGAAGCCCCTGGCTCCTGGTGGACATTGGAGGGTGAACCAACTGCAAAAGGCAGACCTTTCTCTGTGTGTGTGTGTCTCTCTCACTGTCCACTCTGGCTGTCAAAAAACAAAACAAAACAAAACAAAACAAAACAAACTCTGGTTCTGTCCCAAATATTTGGGCAGGCCCCTTAGACTCATTGTCATCCTCAGCTCATGGGATATCACTGTTAGTTTAGGGCTCCAGTGGGCTCCTGGCATAGGATCAGCGCGGTGTGCCGGCCGCAGCGCGCTGGCTGCGGCGGCCATTGGAGGATGAACCAAAGGCAAAGGAAGACCTTTCTCTGTCTCTCTCTCTCACTGTCCACTCTGCCTGTCAAAAAAAAAAAATATATATATATATAAATAAATTTTAAAAAAAAGAAGAAGAAACACAGGTAGGATGCTCTGGAGAATGGAGTATCTTTGGATGTCAGCGATGTGTTAGTGCCGAGGACCTCAGAGTTTCACATCAGAATGCCCAACAGCCCTGCAAACCTGTGTTACTACTCCAGCGTGGTGGCTGGCAAAACTGAAGCTCAGGGGGCTCAGATGTTCTGTCCATGGCCCCAGGCAGTGAATGCCCCAGGTGGGCTTCACGTTCCAGGAGCCAGGACTGATCTCTGAGCATGTTTTTCTGCAGCCACGACTGTGGGTACAATCGGCCAAGTCCCAACCTCTTTCCCATATTTCTCACTTGCCATTCTCCCCTTCATTCTCATTATCTCTCCCTTCATCTTTTTGTACGTTTGTGAGATTTGAGAGAGGAGTAGGATTTTTTTCATTAACATCATAAAATGTGGAGCAGAGGAAGCACTGTGCACGCTGAGAACTCAGTACAAGACTCCTGCTGATTAAGGTGTTAAAAAATCCCGGTGTTCCAAAGAGGCTGCTTGCTTCCGCTTTTCCAAAGCGTTGTAATTCTGTAGAACATTCATTCTATTACCTGTACTGCCAATTTATTTCATTACCCATAATAAACACTAATGACATTTCTTAATTACACTCCATAAAAATCTCAGTTATCACTCTAGAATTATGTCGGATTAGACAAAGAGACATTTCATACAACCAAAAGAGATTTCACTCTGCAAATGAGTTTTTTACTATTTCTTTTTAAGAAATGCCATATATGCAGGTGAATCATTTTGCTGATTTTGGTCCAAAGTTAGAACCCAGTGGGATAAACTAAACTGGATGGGCAGATAGATGTGAGAAGAAAGGGCTGCCTGGAGAAATAGGCCAGGGGGTCCCAAGGGAACCAAGTACAACACCTTGCTCTTTTCACTCAAAGACGAAAACTGGTTCAGGGACCCTTTCAGAGGGAAAATTAGAGGAAGGTCTGTTAAGCAGCTGTGAAATTGTTCCCCAGCCTGCAGATTCATCCCTCATACCTGGGCCTGCACAGCACTTCATGGCCAGACACAGGACCTGCCATCAGCTAGAATCTCCTGCTTGTCAGTGAAACTCACAATTAAGTACTTTTCCATTTTCCAGTTGAACAAATAAGCCGATCCTTTCTCCCCGCGTCTTTTCTGCTATAAATCTTCCATGGTCGGCACTGAGCAGCGCACGTTTCAAAGCACTGTTCCACATGCCACTGTGTTCTCTTCCTATGGTGCCAGAACAAATGGCCACAAAGGCAATGCCTTACCCCAACACACGTTTAGGATCTCGCGGGTCAGGGATCAGAAATCCGTGATGGCTTACCCTGGCCTAAAATCAAGGCGGTGTCGCCTGGGCTATGTTCCTTCTGGATGCTCTGTTCCTTTGGATTCCTCCTGTATTCTTTGTCTTGTGGCCTCTTCCTGTGCTTGCAGGGAGGCCTGGCTCTAAATCTCTGACTCCCACACCCAGCTTCCCTATCTCAGGGACTCTTGCGAATACAATGGGACCACTAGAGTAATTGGCTCACATCTCAAAGTCCCTTTGTCATGTAAAGGAACCCATTCACAGGTTTCAGGTATGAGAATGTGAGCACCTTTTCTGGGGTCTGGGGTGAGGTAGACCTTCGCTTTCTCGCTGTCTATAATAACCATAATCATGCTGTCTATAATAACCATGATGCACCGTTTGTTCAGGCTCTCTTTTCCCCTCCATCTTTTAAACAATCCACTGTTAAGTCTGACTGGCTGAATGTCCAAAGGAGAATCTGGATCTAACCACTTTGCCCCTGCTTTTAGACCACAGCTATTCTGGCCACCACCAGCTTTTGCCTGAGTGACCTCAGTAGCTCTCTAATTACTCCCCCTCCTGGTACTGTCCTCTCCTTCCCCAGAACAGTCTACTCTGCACAGAGGAACCAAAGGACAAACGAAGAAATAAATAAATCAGGCCAGGTGAATTCATTGCTCCAAGCACTCCAATGGCTCCCTCACCCATTCACGCCCTGTTTAGAAAATTCCCAGGCTCCCTGCTGTGCCCCCTGCCCTCAGACTGTGCACCAGCTGCCTTCTTCTCTGACCGTAGCTATGGTTGCATTCCTTGTTTACTTCCTCACTCCAGCCTTGTTTACCTCATTGTTGTCTTCCAGATGGACCCAGCCCTCTCCCACCCTAGGACCTCTCCCTCCTTATCCAGCTCTGCTCAATACTGGGTCTGTCTACCCTCAGGTTCCTGTCCACATATCACCTCTTCAGGCTGACTCTCTTCCCAGAAACAACTGCCTTGCTCTTCACCTGTCACTCCATCTCCTCTCCTGCTTTTGCCTTCTCACCCTAGAATATGTCACCAACTGAAATGATCGGGCTGTATGTTGATTGTTTTATCCCCAAATGAATTCAAGTTCTGCGGGCAGTGTCCAATGAATCCCCCCCATTCAGAATAGTGAATGGGGCATGGAGGTGTTTAGTATACATCCAATAAATGGAATTTGGATTGAATCAGCCCTCACAAAGCCTTGTAAGGTGAATACAGTTTTTGAAATCAGAAAGCAAGGGGTTTAACACCGGTGTTGTCACTTACAAGATGAGGGAATCTGGGGCAAGTTATTTATCCTGTGCTGTAGTTTTCTCAATTACAAAGGGGCACTAAAATGCATTGCAGGCTTACTTTTAAGTTCAAATGAGATGGAATGATGACATTTCAAGGTTTATTGAACAAGGTGACAGTTGAACTGTTCTATCACGTTAGTTTCCTTTTCCTCTCTTGGCCACTGTAATGAGTGAGAACTTAAGGGCTTGAGATACAGACACTTGTGCTTACCCACTTTTGCTTCTCCTCCTTTCTGGACTCTTGGGAAGACTACATTTCCCAGTCTCCCTAGTTAGGTGGGGTCATGTGACCAGTTTCAGCCAGTGAGATGTGTGTGTGGCAGAATACTTCCCAAGTCCTTGAAATCACTGCAGGGTCCCTCTGTGAGCTGTCTCAGCGTTTCCTGTTGAACAAAGACCCTCTCTGTTATTTCCCTTTGGAATTCTGTGAATCCATGGAGACCAGCAGGAATGCGGGTTGGTGGGCAGAGCAGGGAGAAGGGAAATTTGGGAGTGCTATGGCCAGTATTAAGTATGAGTGACTACATCTCAGGGATGGCTCTGCTGGTAGGCGGCAATGGCCACTTGTTGACTTCTCTAGACTCTGTCTCCACTGTTAGTTTTAAAAGGTAAAAACTGTCCTGCTCATCCCCCAAATTTCAGTACTGCACAGTGATATGCTTGTAAAGAACTTATTATCCCAACTGTGCTGGGACAATTGTGCTTTTTGAAATTTTATTAAATGAGATACAAAGAAAAACATTTTCATAGTCAGCTCTGGGAAAATGCTATATATCCCATCAATAAGAAGTCCTGCAGGAATGACTTGGTTTACCCTAGTGTTTCTTAATCTCTATTTCAAGCTTAGCGGATGCATTTTCTGCTTTCCTCTTCTCACTTTGCAACAAAAGAATGAGACTCTAAACATTATCCTGTACCAAACGGATCAGTGACTGAAACTCTAAGCAAAATAATGCACAATAACCCCCTGTCAACCAGCTAAAACAGACATGCCCCCAAACTTCTCGGTAAAGTTACAATTTCTGCACATTAGGTCAGATTTTTTTTTTCTTATTAGTTAAAGTCCACAGTTACTTAGATATAAAGTGATAAAGTGTGGACTTCCCCCTAATATTTTTAACTTAAATTTATTGGTTTTAACCCTACCATGTGCCAGAATACACTCAAACCAATGTATTTCTTTTTGTCGTGTGATTTGCATATCCCCTTGGAGATTTATAAGCTGTCACTACATATGCAGACTGTATGATTTCCTACTGGAGTTCTACTCTCTAATGGTCTGCATTTACATTAATAAATTTTCTTCCTCTATAAAATCAATTTTTAAAAAGTGCATGGAATATGCTTTCTTGCATAGAATTTCTTTGTAAAATCGTTAAGTCTCATATAACTGGTGAATTTTATACATTAGTAAGCATAGTATTTTGACCCCAGGACCCTCCCTCCCTCCTTTCCTAAAATACCTTTGAACTTCTCATGGCCTCCTGCTTCATGGAACACACACTGCAAAATCTGGGGTAAAGGTTAAATCTATGTAGGCAGCCGTTACGTGTTCCCCAGAGGTAACATGCGTGGTTGGGGGCAAGTTATTTCCTCTCTTTGGGTCTCAGTTTCCTTATTTTGAAGAGGTTTTGAATTCATTAAAGCCCAGAACCTTTTACTTCCGACACTGTGTCATTCTGTGTGGGCTGATGTCATTTCATACGAAGCTAAGCTGCGTCAGTCCGAGCCACCCCCTCAGCAAAGAATGTTCTTAAGAGGCAGTAGGTGAGGTGAGGGGAAATCTCATAAAAGGAGATGATTCTCTGGAGGAGAATGTTCTAGATTTGAACTGCAGCTCCCCCACAGAAGGGCTGTTTGCCCTGGGCAAGTGGCTACTTTGTGACATCATCTGTGCACTAGGTGGTAGCTTTGGGACCCACAAGGAGGGAAGGCACACACTTCCGGGAAGGGAGAGGCCTACTTCTGGGGAAAAAAGTCCTTGTCAAGGTACCTGCGGGTGCCTAAAAGTCAACCAATGAGGATCAGACCCGCCTCAACCTTTAACCCCCATGCCCTGAATCTATAAAAGGAGCTCTCCCAATCTCTGACACATGACTTCCCCGGCCCCTGCTGTGTTGCTCTGTTGGGACCGGGGAACCTCGCCGGGGAGCGGAACCCCAATCAAAGCCTGAAATGAATTGATTTGTCTGCCTGGGAAGATTTGTTATGTGCCGGACACCTTGAACTAGGTATGACACCATTAGCACCCTCTAGAGTTCTGAGAGTTACAATGAGATGAAATTCACAGCTCTCGGTTTAGTGCCCGGCATATCATGCATACACCATACATGATGTTGGTTACTGCACTGGATCCTGGCGAAGCCAGAGGACCCAGTGTCAGGAGAACACACAGTTTTCCAGCCACTCTTTCTGGACCAGAAAGGATGCTCATTTGCATGCTCCCTTGGACACTGTGATGTTGGGCAGATTCACCCCGAGAGGACGTGTGAATCTCCCAAGAACGAGAGTGAAGGGCGTTCTTAGTGGTAAAGGTTTTTAACATCTGAGGATCAAGTTGGCCCAAGTACTGAAGGGTGCTCCATGCTTTCCAGAGGGTTTTCTTGAGTGCCAGGCAACTTAGCGAGATGCAAGTGGGGCACGAGCCCTGAGACCTCTCTTGCATGCTATGGCTCAGGTGATTCTCAAAGCATTACCTACATGCCATGGCTGAGAGCCATTCAAAGGACACTGTGGTGAGGGACAGGACCAAAGGATGGAGTAGGAAGTGGTGGCCATTGTGCAGCAAGCAGCTGTAAATGCATCCCCAAACACCAAAAGCAGTGACACTGGGGAAAACCTAACGGCAGCCCTGGAGGCTGTGCCTGGCTGGGGAAGACAGGCACCACGGGCTGGGGGTGGAAGTCAGTGGTTTATTTCAAGAATATTCAGGAATACAGAAGGGGGTGGGTGTTGGTGGGTCATTCCAGGGAAGGATAGGGCAGCTGCGCTCTGGGAAAGAGGAGTTGTTGGTGACTCATCCCAGGGAGAGTAATGAATTTGAGCTAGGAGGTGGCTCACTCCAAGGACAAGAGTATGCATGGGCTGTGAGTGTGGGCTGCGGGGACAGTGGGAATTCAGGTGGCTTTATGGGAAAGACGTGTAAGAAGCAGCACTGTGTGCGCTGGCCAGGAGGCTGGCTTGAAGGGCAGTTTTGGAATCACTCTGCCAACTGAAAACTTACCACCTGAGTCTTCTCAGACAATCTGCGTAACTGCTAAGTGTTTCCCACACTCTGTGATGGGGAGAAGTACAGTACTTGCCTTGTGTCATCTTGTGGGTATTGAAGCACTTCGTAAGAATGAGGTGGCTTCTGTTTCCTTCTGTGTGGCGTCTGCCTCTCCAGAGTCCTCATGAGTCCTGATCTGCTGCCCTCTCCCTCTGAAGATGTCAGTGGCTTGAGATATGCTGGCTATTTGGGGAAATGGGGCTCTTTTCTTCCACTTGAAATTTACTTTCATCTCTTAGATGTTCTCTGGAACACATCCATGATTTTGCTGGAGCTGAGAATTGCTGCTAAGGCTTTATTTATGAAGTATGAAAGGCTGAGGGAAATTCAGCATGTCTGGAAAGTCCTTAGGGAATAATACGAATCTATGTATTTAAAAACACACGTGCAGAGAGCTCTCCAAACTCCTGTTTCTACCACTGCTGACCAATGTGGCTGATCTTTCTCTCACTAATGACCCCAGCCTGGAGAAGAGTACCCCATTGTTCAGGTGGCACTGAGTCAAGGAACTAATTATTGAAGGAGAGGGAGGGGAATTTCTGGAGACAAAGATGTCACATTCCATCCGTCCACAGAATGCAGAACGCAAAATGCAAATAAAGAGCATTCAGCATGCATCAGCATCACCCTCAAGTGACCTACAGGACTTCAGCTCTCATTGGCAAAAACATTTCTTCCCTTCCTGATGCCTCTGCCAATTAAAGACATTTTGCACTGTCATTTTTATAATTGATTTTGGTGACTCATGTGATCCACGTCATTGAATGGGGGTTGATGTCAAACCTTACTTCCTTGTTCGTAACTGTTTCCTTAAATAAGAGTCCCTTTCCAGGTCACATGTGGAGGGAGAGTGTCCCCCCACAGGGCGACTGCAAGAGGAGTGGGGCACAGCTGTGTCTCTGGGCTGACAGTGAAAGCTTAGAGCTCTGGGCAGAGAAGTTGTATGGTTGGAAGAGACATTGGATGTGGGGAAGGACTTGAGAGGGCTGCAGAGTCAACCTTATTTTTTTATCTTGAAATGTCTTAGAAAATCTGGCCGCATTTCTCTGTACTTAATCAATCACTGCATCTTTCAGTTGGTCCCCCAGTCCCTTACTTTTTCAACAATGGACCACGGCAGGAAAGGATCACATGAACCTGGACCATTGATCATCAAAGAAGCAAATAAAGTATCCAGTCAATTTCATGGTCAAGGTCATTCGAAGCAAGGAGTTGGGGAGGGTGGGTTGTGGATTAAAGAAAGACGATGCTTCAAGATTTTCAGGTTGTTTTAAAGATTTCTGAAAAGGCACCATTCTGTGACCCAGCAACAACTCCACAGTCCCACAATCTCTTCTATTCTTTCAATTTCCTCTAGTCTCTCCTTGAGACTTGACGTCATCCACGGGGCCAGGGAAAAGCAAAATTGATTTTAGGCAGAAGAACTGTGAAAAATGGTCTGGGTTGGTCTCATCTCCTGCTGAGTTCATTTTATTAAATGAAGCAGAGAAAACACTAGAGCCTGGAAAGCTGAAATGGGGCCTTTTTTCAGATATTGACTTTGAGCAGAGAAAAGCAGCTTTTAGGGAATGAAGTGCTATGCATACATGGACACACACTGTTAATCCCTGCGACAATCCTTTCCATTAAGCAGTATTAATGGCCTGATTTTATAAATAGGAGGCTGAAGCTCTGGCAACTTGATCAAGGTCAAATAGTGACTATTTGGGAATGAGGGAAACCAGATTCAAGTAACTAGAAGGCATAGAGAGTGCTGGTCACTCCTGTAGCAAGGGCCAGGATTAGAATAAGGCCAGAGAGAGACTGAGGGTCACAAATTTAAGGAAGTGCTTACCTAGGCAGGAATACCTTCAATGTTGCACCCTGACCACCTGGTTTGCCCTCCCCTGGTTGTCCCTGGCCATAACCGTTGGCTGGTGGTAGGCTAGTTAGCTGTTAACTCAGAATCTTCTCTGAGCTAGATGTTGCCAGGACCACCCAAAACTCCAAACACATCGTGAGAGCAGGCGGTTGCTGCCAGGGTACACACGAATAGCTGTGTATCAGAATTCTTGTTATGGGGGAGGCCGATTGGTTGGCATGGAATCCTTCTAGTAAAGTAAAACGGGACAGAGACTGATCCCACTCTTTCCCTACCTGGAGCTTGACTGTTTGCTGATACCAGGTCTTGAGGCAAAGGAAGACATTTCTCTGCTAGGAAGAGGGAACTGAATTTGAAGGTCTTGGAAGCTCAGTTGAGGGGATGTGAAAGAAGGGGAAGTGGGGGGAAGCTTTAACAAAGCTGAGGGCAGATGCCCAAAGGGCATGGTATGTGTGTTGGGGAGGGGGCATCTTATGGAACCCAGTGGAGGAGGTGCACTTGCTGCTGGAGTGGTCCTGGCTGAAACAGACCCTGTCCATGGGCACGAGGAAGAAACCAGATCATACACCCTAGGACACAGCAAATACTGAAGGAAGAGTTTCAGACTTTTGCAGATCACAGGATTGGCTGATGTGCCTGAGTCCCAAGGATTAGGGGAACCCCAGCTGATATCAGTCTCAGGTACTAATAGAGGCAATGAGGTTCCCAGGGGTTGAGTAGGTTGCCTAATGTCCCGTGGCTGGCAAGAGACAGTGGGGCCCCACCCCTGGACTGTCCGGTTTCAGAGCTGCATATACAGAGATCCTCATGTGCACAGGGGGAAGGGAAGGTGGGACGAGAGAACCAAGACCATGAGGGACACAGCTGGGATTGTGCGAGGGGACCAGCGGGACAGATGGGTCCCCTCCATGCCAGCAGGTGGACCAGTAGCTCACACTCACTGTCCTGGAGCAGTTTTCACAGTAGTCATCTTTTATATTGCTGGCAGTGTTTGCAAAAGCTGCAATCGCCAGTCAGGATGGCCACTCTGAGCCAGAAGGGGCCTAGGGAGATGTCCTTGCCCAGCCCTCTCATTTTACAGATTGGGATACAGGCCCGGGGGAAAAGCCACACTGGTTTATGGAAAATGCCCAAGACACAGCAGAAAGCGGCTGACAAGAGGGCAAGTTGGTATATTTTGTACATATGCATCCTCCTGGGGACACAGATCTAATATCTGATTCTAGCCCACTGGAGTGGGTGCTGTAGCCCCCTTCCAGTCCTCAGACCTCAGCTACTGCTGGCAAACGACCTCACAGCTATCCCTTCCCCCAGTGTTGTCCTCCAGGGGCTGAGGCCCAAGAGGATCCAGGCTCCAGGGCCCACTGCGGGGGGAGGCGCTGAGAGTTGAGAACTTGCCAGAGCCCCGCACGGAGGCCAGAACCGCTGGCTTTGTAAGGCTGCAGTAGCAACGTGTGGTGGTTCTCAAGATGAGGTGGATAGAGAAATCAACCCAGATCCCGGATGAGTAGGTCTGGCTGGGGCTGGAATGTGCATGCTGGAGCTGCCCAGCAGTTGCAGCCCAGGTGGTTCACCCACCACACTGTGGGGAGTGCTAGTGCAGTGACCAGTTCATGGCTTGGGGAGCCCAGCTGAGCTCCGGGTGTGGGGGGGATTTACCCCGCTCTGTATCAGTTTCTTCACCTTTCCAGTGGCGAGTGCTTGGGGTGTGCACGTTTAAGGAGAGCCCCTTACAGGTGCCCAGCCTGGTGGAAGAGCACCATCAACTTGCACAGCCTGTGCCCCTGTTTTGGGTGCTGCTTTGCTGCTCCTGCACTCCTACACCCTGCGCCACTGTCACACCCCATGTCACCCCTCCTCATCATATTGTTAGCTGTGACAAGCTGCTGGCAGCTGCTTGTCTCTTCATCATAAAAAATCCCTCTCCTTTCATTCTGAAGCCAAGGCAAGAAAAGAACACTCTCTTGCAGTCATTAATAAATAGCAGGTTTCTGACAATGGCTTAGGCTCCCTTTGTCTGCTCAACTGAAATGTGGCTAACTCTGCAGCCTTGATGGGACTGACCTTGGTAATCACTGTAATTCTGTGCCTTCAAATAGCTAAGCCTGAACATGGTGCTTTTAATCCTGAGACTTAAAGAGAGTCATGCGGATTTTATATATGCATGAAACACATAGGGCTGTACACACAGATGCACAGAGCCATACAGACATGGCCATAGACACAGACACAGAGACACACAGATGTATAGACACACACACAGACGTACAGAAACACAAAGAGATACATATAGTCATACAGATGTAGGCACACAGAGACATGGACAAACCCACAGACACATAGGTATAGATACACAGAGACACACATATGTATACACACACACACACACACACACACATACACAGATTCATCTTCATCAAATACAGCATTTCACATGCTGAAATTTACCAGATAATAACAACTCAGGGCTGCTAGGTGTTAATCTGAGTTTTTCCCTAAGGTACATACAATTCCTGATTGCTACTTAAGTAGGATTTGAGGTGACTTAGAGAAAACACAAATGCCTGGAAGTCTCAAAGAAAATGACTGAGGTAGGATAAAGAGAAAACAACAGAAGAGACATAAAGTTAAGTCAGGAGTAAAATGAGCAGGTAGAATACACACCAAAGGCCCTGTGTAGGCCCCCATGGAAGCCCAAGCCTGTCTCCCACAGCCCAGGCAAAGGGTGGACCGTAACTCAATCTAGGATTTGTGGTCCTCAGAACGGAGCAAGTGAGAGTTCCCAGAGACACACAGCTCTGGCTCCTGTTCTCTTCCGTGGGTGCTCACCAAAGGGATCTCTGAGGAGGCGCCAAGTCTGCAGATACCCTTATGAGGTACACAGTGGAAGTCTTCTTACCACAAAATCTCTCTGTGGAAGATGGGGCGGCCTCATCGCTGTGCAGTCTAGGAGGTAAGGCCTTGTTTTACAGTGTTCTTGGGTTCTAACTTGCTCCAAATAGGAAACAGCAGGACTCTGACAACCATCTTAACACTCTCATCCCTGACAGTAATAGCCACTGTGACCTCTAAGATAAGGGTTGGCCCCTGAATCCTTCCTAACACAGATTCCCACTATCAACCCACCGAAGTGGCACATGAGATAAAACTGGCTTGTCATTACTGATCTAGAGTAGTGGATATTTGTGTTAACATCTGATGAACTCACTCCATGTATGTATGTATACATCAGTTTATGCACAAGCAACACACATGTACATATTTACATTCATATACATATCACGTGCACATGATGGTATTTCCAAAAGTCCATGAAAAAACGGGAATTAAAAAATGATTGCACTTGCTGTGAACTGTTTGAAGTCCTCTCATATGCACACATGTATGTCTTTTATGTGTACGCATGTATTTAGATCCTCCGTCTTCTGACTTTTGTTTAGTGTGGGGCTTCACGTGCTGAAGAGGTCTAAGGAATGGCTTTGCTCCCCCTAGCAATGGCAGCTGTGCACTTTGGCATCTACTCAGCTTCCTCCTCCTCTTGCTGTACGAGTCCAGCAGGTGTCAGTGTCCATGCCTGTTTCCCCTATCTTTGGGACCTTTAGAGCCCAGATAACATCAGAAGCAGTCAAATCTGCACAGAGCAGGACTGCAGGCGGTGCTCAGTGAGGCACATGCTTTGGGAGCCCCCAGCAGTCTCTGCTGTGATCACTCAGCTTTTCCTTCTGTGTCTGGATATGGTTTACATTTTAGATAAACGAGCTGTACTGAACCCATCTCGATAGTACCAGGTGCCTCTTGCCTTTTGAGTTCTTACTTTCAGAGCCCTTGTTCTGCAAACCCAGGAACCAAGGAGCTTGAGAACCATGAGTACATGGTTTCCTCTGTCCTCTATTTCCCACACAGACTCCCTTCAGCTCACGCTACATGAGAACCACCCCATGAAGAAGCGAGACCCGAGAAGGCAGCTCAAGTTCATCCGAAAACACTTGCATGTTCTCACATCCTGTTCGTCCCACCCCAGCCTGGGGTTGGCCAGGGGAAGGGAGTAGGTGTTCTTCAGCCCCAAACAGCACATCTCCAATTAATTCCAAATAAGCCACTTGATGACACTGTTGTGGAACACCTCACATTGCAGCACCAGCCTCTATTTCTGTTAATTAGAGGATGTTTGGTTTCAGCTCATAAACCTGGCATGGTTTCCAATCAAAATAGTCTACCAATACGAGTACAACACCCTGGAAAGCCCGGTCTGGTTTGCAATTCAGGAAGCACAAAGGGGTTTTGTGTTTTCCTCCCTGGCAGCAGGCAAAGCATCCGGAAACCCACACACACCCCTCTCAGAACTACAGAAGGACTTTTGGCCATTTATTAGTGGCTGCTTGGTTCCAATGTCCTTCCATTTCCCCCACTGACACAGCCTCTGCTGCGAAAGGTCAGAAGGATGCCTTGGTGTCACTAGCCGAGACTCTCTCGAATAAATAAGAAGCTAGATAACAAGGAATGATGGATGATTCCTGCTTCCCGAGCAGCTTAATTTCAACTAAGAGTCATGCCAAGGTGCAGAGAGGAGAGGGAGAGGGAGAAAGAAAGAGGGGGAGAGACAGAAATTCCACGGAGCATGCATTTACTGGGAGTCTATTTGGGGCAGGTATTGTGTTATACATTCTGAGCCCTGAGTTGAATAAGGGAAGCTCCCTGCTTCCAGGGAGCTCAGCGTTGGAAAGAAGAGATGCAGGAGCGAAGTAAGAACCGCCCATGCTGAGCGGGGAGAGCAGGTGCGTTCCCTTCCCATTTTAGACCCTGTTTTCAGGAGTGGACCTGGATGTTGAGAAATGACTGGAAGAGAAGATTTTCTCTCCGTCTTACAGCACAGTCAGCGAAGTGCACCATGGGTAGTGCTTAGGCTCAAGGCAGGCATGGGGACCTGCCATTGTGTTGAGAGTCACAGATGGACAAGGAGAGCAGGGGTCAAGAGAGGGGATGGGGTCTGAGTAGGATAAGCCTTTGCCTGTGGCGCTGACATCCCATATGGGTGGTGGTTTGAGTCCTGGTTGTTCCTCTTCAGATCCAGCTCTCTGCTGATGGCCTGGGAGAGCAGCAGAAGATGGCATAAGTGCTGGGGCCCCTGCATTCACACGGGAGACTTGGAGAAAGCTCCTGGCTCCTGGATTTAGATCGGCCCAGCTTTGGCCATTACGACCATTTGGGGAGTGAACCAGCAGACGGAAGACCTTTCTCTCTGTCTCTCCTTCTCTCTGTTTGTAGCTCTGCCTTTCCAGTAAATAAAAAAATAAACTCTTAAAAAAAGAGAGAGGGGACAGGCAGTACAGAGACAAGTGGTCTGTGAAGAAGTCTTAACTGAGGGAAGACAGAGGGTGGAGTTAGAGCAGTGGCTTTGGGAGCGAGAGAATAACTACATTCAGGAGAAATTGAGCAGGAAGAATGGACAGAACTGAGGCTGAACATGTGTCTGCAGAGGAGAGGTTACTACCTTGGCTTCCTACACGGACAGCAGTACCGTTAATTGGGCTGTAATGAGAGGAACGTTTCTAAAAGTCTGCATCAGTACTTAGCTTATTGGGCTCAGCGCATCACCTTTTCATGGCCTTTGAGACACCTGCAGAACAAACAGCTTGCTGGGCCAGCAGGGGTGGGGGTGACGGAGGGAGGCAGAGCAATTTCTTGAGCCAATTAGCAAGTCCCTTCATGCCTCTGCATTGCAACTCCACAGCTCCCCGTTCACACATTTATTGGATGTGAAATTCTTCCAAGTGTGTCTTTTTGGTAGAAAACATTCAGGCACATGCCTCTGCTCTTTATTTGCCTGATTCCTGCCTAGATGAATGGTAACAGTGGAAGGTTTCTTCGGATGATGGGGCCAGGCAGTCTCGACCTAGAAAGTCTTGGATATCCCGAACTTCAGTGTCTAGCTTTAGGTGATTGCCATCCCTGGGGCTCCCCCAAGCATAAACTGGGCGACACCCAGGGTCTTGGAGCCCTTGGAGCCCATGCATCTGCCCTCCAAAGGCAGAACATATAACACACCCACTTCGTCTCTTCTACCTTCTGAGAAATTCAGTGGAACCAGAAAGTCAGGGAAGCTTAGTGAAGGGAATCTCGGTTTGATAAACAGATCCAAATTTCTGTACCATGGTATAACAACCCTTCTGAGCCTCAGTCGATCTTATCTGTAGCCCTGTAAACCCTCTACCAAGAATCCAAATGCAATGCAACTCTGCAATACTGCTCCGAGCTGGATTAAAACCACCTTCTTAGCTGCAACGATTCAAAGTTGAACAGGGATCTCTGGGAGTGAATTAGGGCAAATTTAATTATTCCTGTTAAATTTGCAGTGGGACCTGGGTCCCTTTAGCAATGTTTATTTGCCAATATCAAAGGCGATATGATTAAAGGCACAGCTTTAATAAAAGGGAATACCACTGAAACGAAAAAGCACATGCACACTTTTCTATATCAGAAACACATCTTAGAGCTCAAGACGGCTTAACCCTCCCTTTTTCATCTTTTCCTTCTCTCCCGGTTCTGTTCCCCTCTTGGTCCTACCTCCTGCCTGTCATCTCACTACTAACTAGGAAGAGCAGCTTAAACTCCCTCCCCCCTCCCCCTTCTCCCTTCTCATCCTTCCAAATTGGTCCTTAATCAATGTAGCGAGGCTGCCATGATAGCTGTAAGGATTCAGCTCACACTTCAGAGGCTCCATGTGGCCACGGAGATAAATTACTCAATATTATCTCTTATCTAAATCCTTGCCAGTGCTGGTGGATGAATAATAAACGTTGATTCATTGAAGTAATATGCAACGATGATTTTTTTAAAAATCAAAGCAGTGTTCGTTAGGGCTCCTGCCTGGCATGGCTATTACTGTGAGAATGACTAATGTCACCATCATTGCAATCGCCACTCATCAGAGGGAGCTCTTTGCTCAGGAGGCCAACAACAAAGCAGAGAAATGGTGGAGGTCACTTTGAAGATGTGCCTGTCTTAGCAAAGAGCAAAACTAGATGTGGCATAAGAAAGATCCCTTTAGAAGACTAAAAATAATAAATAAATTAATTTAAAAACAACCTTGCCGTAAGTTTGATGGAAAACCTCATTCTTTCTTTGTTGACATTTCTACCCGTGATTTAAAAAGCAAAATACCAATTTATGGAACTCTCTTACCTATATTGTTCATTTTCAGAACCCTAAGTGCAGAGTAATACGATCCCCATTTTACAGGAGAGGAGACAAGAACTTTCTGAGCTTTGTAGTCATAGAGTGGCTAAGTGGCACAGACGGACTTGAACTCTGATCTTCTGACTCTGAGTCCCTGTGCTTTCTGCTGTGCCAGGTGGTAGGGACCCTAGCACAGGGTGAGGTGCTGGGGACGCCTGTCTGCCCAAGAACATGCAGTGAGTTCCTAACGCTGAGTATGGTAAGCTCCAGTTGACCTGTGGGCATAGCGGGTGCTCCCAGCGGTCTGCCCGACCCCACATTCTTGCCGATCCCACAGTACAGACAGCCTGTTTCTTCGTCTCAGACTTTCTCTTGATTATGGTGCCTGCACAGCAAGCTGCATGTGTCAGGAAATTAATGTTCCCCACCCTGGAACAGCTCTTAGCCAGTGACTGCCAGTGCTCTGGTCTCCTGGGTGGGATTCCTGCCTCTCATGGTACCCCAGTGGGATTCATGGCCCATTAGCCACAGGGGGAGCTGACTTGATAACATACCTTCTAGAGACTGGCTGCCTTCTCTCCCTCCCATTCCCATCCCTTCTACCAAGTGTGCTTGTGAGCCCTGCTTGTACATCCTGCTTTGGCAGGCCTGTCTCGGGGCCTGTTTCTGGTTGCTGAGCCCCTCTACGTGGCTGCGTCTCTTTTCCACTTCACTTACCATTAGCCCTCCACTCACTCATCCCTTCCCGCAGGCTGGGTCTTGCAGTTCACGTTCTGATGGTTCATCAGCAGTGCCTTCTCCTGCCCCTAAGCCTTTGCTGTTTTCACGCACACTCGCTCTGTGCTCCCTTCATGGTCTTGTTGCAAGCCAGCTCCTCCGCAGGGCTTTCCCTGATGAGTCCCCTACAGATCCACTCCCACGCCTTTCAGGAAAGTCCTCACATTGCCGGTGCCGCGGCTCACTAGGCTAATCCTCTGCCTAGCGGCGCCGGCACACTGGGTTCTAGTCCCGGTCGGGGCGCCGGATTCTGTCCCGGTTGCCCCTCTTCCAGGCCAGCTCTCTGCTGTGGCCAGGGAGTGCAGTGGAGGATGGCCCAGGTGCTTGGGCCCTGCACCCCATGGGAGACCAGGAAAAGCACCTGGCTCCTGGCTCCTGCCATCGGATCAGCGCGGTGCGCCGGCCGCAGCGCGCCAGCCGCGGCGGCCATTGGAGGGTGAACCAACAGCAAAGGAAGACCTTTCTCTCTGTCTCTCTCTCTCACTGTCCACTCTGCCTGTCAAAAAAAAAAAAAATCCTCACATCACCCACCATTTCCCCCTCATGCTTCTTTTACCCATGTGACTTGATCCCCCCCCCCCCCCCGCCCCGTCCAAGTAGACTTGAAGTCCCCGTGTGCCAGGGAAGAAGCAGGGGGAGTGACAGCAACTATTTAACAACAGACTGGCTGGGAAAAAAAGTATCCACATATGTATTTTGCAAGTTTATGATGAATTTTAACATCATAGAGAACGTGTAGTAACCCATGTGCAAATGAGCATAAGACCTACCATACTTTTTAAAATTATCGCTAATATAAAGAGAACAGATTTCACACATTTCCATGATGATAACCATACTTCTCTTCCTCCCTCAAGCCCTCTCCTTCCTAGTCCACATAATCAGTTTCTTCCCAGAGACTGCCTTTGTTGATCTTTGCCAAACTCTTTTATTCATAGACAACCTGTGGGTACAATTCAATCATGATCTGACAAATTGAGTTGGAGCCCCATCCGGTTCCTCTTTATGCAATAAATTTGGTGTCATTAAACCTGATATGTGATTGAAACAATTACTCGCTCTCATAGAAATTCTATTCACTGAACTATAATCTCAGCTTCAGTCCTAGAGGAGACACATTTTAAAATTTAATTTGCATTATTCACATTTTCTCCATTATTTTCTTAAGCCTAGAAAATAAACAAAATGTTTAAATCAATTCCTGATTGTAGCATTTGCCATTTTCCCTGGTGTAACTACTCCTACCATAGCTCATTGTCAAGCTACTAGAGGGACATCATTGAACATGGCCCTGGGATACGATCCATGGTAGCACACTATTACGCTTCTACCTAATAGTTCCAATAAATGCAAATAACCTCAAGAGCATAGAGTCAAAGACAGTGGATTAATTAGGACGTGATGAGTTTTAAATGTATATCACCTTTGTTCTTATTAAGTGGTTTAAATATGTTTGCATAGTGTAATATATAATAGCTTCAGTGTGTGCCTGACTCACAAAGTTCCTGACCACTTAACAGTTTGGCTCTTGTGAGCTGGTTTGGGCCACTCTGGCACAACACTGTGTGTTTTGTAATTCAGAGTCTAACATGTTCTCGATTACAGCAAAAGCTCTCTGAACACTTGCTGTGTGAGTGAGCGGCTTTAGTTTCAAAAAGGCAGCTGGCCAAAGAGCTTGAGAACATAAGGCGGCCTCCAAGCATTTTTTCAGCAAATGTTGTTGCTGAACAGTGGCCTCTCTGCAGAGGGAGTCCCCCTGAAGTTCATAGAATTGATCCTGGATCTTTTGCCCTATTTGTCCTACATTCCAAAATTTGCCACATTCCTCCTCACCTCCTGATTGTATTTCTGAATAGGGTCTCAAACGTTCCCTCTGGCTCGGTTGTCCAGTGTTGTCATGGGCAGCTCCTGGTCTGTTTTCCTTTACTCAGGAACACATCTCCTGCCAGCCTAGTCGGAGAATGACACATCCTGTCTACAGCGTTCCCACGGGAGCCACTCTCAGGGAAGGCTGAGTTGACAGGCAGACACGTGCAGGCATGGAATGGGTCAGAATCCCAGTGCTGCGGGTACAAATCTAAGCTCCTCCATTGAGTGGATCGTGGTGTTGGACAAACTACTGAGCCTCTCTGAGCCTCTGCCTCCACAGTCAGATTGCGTGTGCATAGATGGATGGAGTAGATCCTGGCAGAGTGCCCAGCACTTAGTAGCTCTAGAAGTCTGTTCAATTCTCACTGTAGACAACCAAGGAGGTAAGAATTGCAAGAAATCTACAACCAATTCAGAAGGAACTGTCATCACTTGGTTTAAATAGAACTGTTTAAATGTAAGCTATTTTCTTCTCTTTCCTGTCTGACTTGGTGATTTTGGACATGCTACTTTACTCCTCCGTGCCGCACTTTCGTCTCTGTGCAGTAGGGATAAATGATGCCATCTGCTTCATACGGTAATCAGTGAAACTTGGGTGCTTCATAGAACATGGTCCAGGAGCTGGTGTTGGGTGAAGCAGCCACCTGCAATGCAGGCATCCCATATAGGTGTCAGCCCATGTCCCAGCTGCTCCACGTCAGATCCATCTCCCTCTAATGGCCTGGGAAAAGCAGCAGAAGATGGCAAAAGTGGGGTTCCTGCCAACCATGCAGGAAATTTGGATGAAGTTCCTGGCTGCTGGTTTTGGCCTGCCCTAGCTCAGGCCATTGCAGCCATCTGGGTAGTGAACCAGTGGATGGAAGATCTGCCTCCCGATGTCCCCCCTCTCTATGTGTTTCAAAACAAATAAATCTTTTTCTTTTTTTTAAAGAACAGGGTCCAGCACACAGTGCACGGTTATCATGCTTATTGTCATCTATTCTTGCTGTTATCACCATCTGCTGCCCACAGCCTTCTCTGGTTCTCCTCTCTCAATTCCACTCTCCTTTTCTTCTGTCAAGCCAGGGAAAGGTCAAGGCTGTCAGACGGTGTGGGAAGTGTTCTCAGCTGGCTTTTTCTGAACCCCGCAGCTTCTATTATCTGGGCTTTTTCACTTGACAATTAATCATGGAGAGCCTTGCGATGGCTTCTCTATTGTTGTCTGAAGCCATTATTCCAATCTTTCATTGCTACTCTATGCTTTTATTACCATTCTCTCTAAGCAGGCACTAAAATCATTGATGGTGAGAAACATAGTTACGGGCTTTTGCTTTTGATAGACTTAAATGGCCCAGCTCAGGGGCAAACATAGTACTCGGCACCGCTTAGTACCCCTCTCTAAGGGTTGGGGAGAAGAGCTAACATTTATGAAGTTTCAGGCATTGAGCTAGGAAATTAAGAGCTGGGGACATCCAAGTGAACATGTATGCCCCTGCCTGTAGGAAGCACGTAGCTTGATAAGGAATTGGACAGGAAAAACAGTTTCATCTGCATTTTGGAAGTACACAGGGTACTGGGATTATACAAGAGGGAGCTGGGAGGTAGATAGGAGCTGATTAGAAAAATGAAAAATGATGCTGAAGTAGTCCTATGAAGCGTGGAGCTCCTGAGACAGGTTTTGCCTGCATATTGTTTTTCTAAATAGTCTCTCCATAAACATTCCCGTAAGTTCTGATATATTTTTTTTTTTTGCTCCAGGTATATTGCATCAGAAGGTCAAGCATGCATATAACCCAGGCTCCTGCACGTTGGAGACGAGCCAACGTGAGCTCTGTGCCACTCCCCATGGAACTTGGGTCTACCAAGGGCGCTTCTGCATTTTCAATGACATCTTGTTGGTAACTTGATATTGCTCATGGGAGGACTATTTATACCATGGAAATTGTCAATTACCACACATCAGCACTTTCTATCTCAGGGCTGGTTGTTAAAATGCTTACTAGCATATCATGGTGTGTAGCTCCATTTGGGAGATTTCTCTGCTGTCTTCTATATGATATAACCATCCATACAGGTCTTCCTCTCTTCTCCCACAAAAGAAATTTCCTATCTGCTATACTACATACCTCCTGTATATAAATTTAAATCTTCTGAGCCCCACTCAGATTCCAGCTCCTGCTGTTGGGACCAGTTCCACACAGACTTTGACCAGCATCATGCAGGTGTGGTCTGATAGTGCCCTGGGTCCTGTCTGCACCTTTACTTTGCCCAAAGCTGTCTATGATTTGAGAACCCACTCACAGGCATGCACAACTCGGGAATAGTGGATGGTAGTACCTCCGGGATCATCCTTTACTAGTGAGAATTGATGTTAATGACACATGCTCCCCCCTTGGATTTCCCAAGAGGACAACTCTGAGCTGCATTTCCTGTATCCTCTGGACAGGGATCAAGCACCAATCATAGCAGTAGTTGACTTTGATAAGACATCTTTCTTTCATTTCCTGAAAGCTCTCCTTCTCACTGTTTCTCTCTGGGATCATGTCTGAGATGAATTCCTGCACATTAATCTGTCTCCCAGGATGCTAGGCTAAGTAAGTCATCCTCGCTATGGGTCTGCTGTTGCGTCAATCACATGTCCATCCTGCCTTGCTAACCACAGTGATAAGGAGGAAGTGGCAGAACCAGGTCAAGTGCAGCTTCCTCTCTGAGGCCTTACCTGTCTCCCCCAGACCTGGTAATATTTTACTCCCCCCGAAACCCTTTGAACATACTCATCACATTGTGTTATAATTAACACAAAGATTGACATGTCAGCTCTCTCTCCCTCCAGATTCTCAACCCTAAGATAGTGGGTCTTTGTCTTCCTCACCTATCTCCAGCACAGAGTAGGCACCAATAAAAATTTGATGAGTGAATGAAGGAAGCACTTTAAAGAATGTGTTAGCATCTCTGTGGAGAGTCGTTCATCTCAACACTTCTTGCTGGGTATAAATAATGGCGTAGTGAACTCCTGATGTGAGTCAAGTTATCCAAAATTCCCCAAGAGTGATGTTCAGGGAAAAGTCCAACAACACATGCAAGGAAAAAAAGAAAAACCTGTAGTAAACACCAACTCAGACCTCCTAAATTCAACCAGACGCTGGCAGGGTCACGGAGAGAAGCAGCAGCCGCTGCTATGGACTATTGCTAACGACTGTTTTTTAAGGGGCGTGTTTTTCAACACTGCGGGCCTGTGATAAACTCATACACACTTTAGAAGCTGCCAGAACAAGGGTGAAGAAAGTTAGAGAGTGAGTCATGTTTGCAAAGCACTGAGGGATGGTACCTGTAACACAACAAGTCTCAATTGCATCTAATGATGTAAACAGAGAGTAACGAGGCAGAGAAGCCTGCTGCCCTGGAAAACAGAACACAGACAGCCAGGCCCTGAAAAATGGTAGCCAAATGGAAATGAGAAACAGGAACACAGGTGTGAAGAGAAACGAGGTCTCAGCAGGGTGGGCAGAATGAGTCCAGCTTTGCTCTCAGCTGCCTCCTCCAAGGGACGTAGGGAGAAACCTGCTTGTCAAATTTTTAGCTATAAAAAGTAAGGTTATATCTTGGAAAGAAAGAAAAGGTAAATAAGAAAAACTTCAGCATCTCCTGGTGCCACTGCTTTTTCTTGATTTTGCCTCAAATTCTTTTCTTCTGTAAAGAGAATGAAGCCATCCCGACAAAGCTAGTGTTTCCTTTTCTTGCTACAGGAAATTATTTCAAAACTCAGAGCACCTATAACATTCAATTGTGTGCCTTAGTTGCCAACAAGAAGCATGCAAAGAAAGCGTGACCCGTCACTGAGTAGGAGAGTTTCCAAGCATCTTTCATAATGACACAAAGCAGAGTTAAATTGCTCTCGTTTTCCCAGGAACCACTCCCTGTGTGGTGCTTGCAACACCATACTGTATCATGAATTGATATTCTCCTGGAAGATGCATTGATTTTCTTTCTCCAGGTCCTTGCCCCCAAATTTGTTTAAACAGCAGGTGTTCAATAACAACAATATATAAGTGAATGAAAAAAAAAGCAACCATATGTAAATTATAAAAAAAAGCGGGGGAGTATTTTCTTAAATAAAAAATGAAGGAAGGAGCGGTGGGCATTGTGTCACCCTGGGTTAAGTGGCTGCTTGGAATGTCCACATCCCATATCAGAGTGCCCAGTTTGGGTCCTGGCCGCTGTGCACATCTGATCCAGCTTTGTGTGATGCACATATTGGGAGGCAATGAATGATGGCTCCATTGCTTGCATCCCTGCCACCCAAGTGGGAGACCAAGATGGATCTCCAGGCTTCTGGCTTCAGTCTGGCCTCGGCCGGGCTGTTCTGGGCATTTGTCGAATGAACCAGAGGACAGAAAACCTCTCGACAGTCCCTCCCTCTCTATTTCTGTCACCTGCCTTTCAAATAGAAGTTTTCAAAAAGTCAAGGGAGGAAAACAGAAACAACAAACAACACCAAAACAGCAGCTAAAGCACATATGTCCTTACCCAGTATTCCTACATAGTTTAGAAGGGAAGAAGACTGATCTAAGTCTCTTGCTAGGTAAAATTTAGAAAGTATTCTAGACTGAATGACTGTGTAAGTCATATGTTGAAACCCTGACCGCCCATCCAGAGACAACAGCACTGGGGGACAGAGCCTTTGGAGATATGGCAGGGACTCAGGGTTAGATGAAGTCATAAGGGCTTGGCCCTCCTGTCTGACTCCACTATGGGAGGACACGGTGGGAAGGTTGCCACCTGCAAACCAGAGAGACTCTTAGCTAGGAACCACATTAACTGGCACCATGATTGGCCAGGACCCAAACCGGGCACTTTTTATAGCCTCTAGAACCTTGAGAATCCTTTTGTTTCAACCACCCAGTGGATAGCACTGTGTTTTAGAGGAAGTCCAAGAAGGCTAATGAAGGGAGGATATAAAATGATAAGCCAAAGATAATGTTAAAACTAAAAACTGTTAGAAATAAAGCAGGGTAGTCTGGTAAATGAATCCCACCTCTGAGCAGATAAACCACTGTATTGTTAATGAAAAAGGAGAACGAATCAATAACACCAGGAATAAGAGAGATAATGCGTATATAGAAGCATGTTTCTTTTGATAGGGGAATATAGTTGTTATGTGTTAATATCCTTTAAATCAAGTGGTATTGCATAATTGCTTCTAAAAATAAAAAATACCCAGAGCTGGTGCTGTGGCTTCGCGGGTAAAGCTGCTGCTCACATTGCCGGCATCCCATATGGGTGCTGGTTCGAGTTCCAGCTTCTCCACTTCTGATCCAGCTCTCTGCTATGGTCTGAGAAAGCAGCAGAAGATATCCCAAATCCTTGGGCTCCTGCACCCACGTGGGAGAACCGGAGGAAGCTCCTGTCTCCTGGCTTTGGGTTGGCCCAGCTCCAGCTGTTGCGGCCATTTGGGGAGTGAACCAGTGGATGGAAGACCTCTCTCTCTCTCCCTCTCTCTCCCTCTCTCTCTCTCTGCTTCTGCCTCTATGTAACTCTGCCTTTCAAGTAAGAAATAAATAAAGCTTTAAGAAAATAATAATAAATACCCAAGTTAAACCCCCAGGAATCAGGATGGCAGGACTAGATCAAGTGGCCATCAGCAACTCTTCTGGGAGACATCTGGGTTTGCTTTTACCATTAAAACAAAAAAGATTTATTTATCTGAAAGGCAGAGTTACAGAGAGGCAGAGAAAGAGATCTTCCATCCACTGGTTCACTCCCCAAATGGCCGTGATGGCCGGAGCTGAGCCGATCCGAAGCTAGGAGACTGAAGCTTCTTCTGGGTCTCCCACGTGGGGGCAGGGGCCTAAGGAGTTAGGCCATCTTCTATTGCTTTCCCAGAGAGCTGGAACAAAAGTGGAGCAGCTGAGACTCGAACCAGTACCCATATGGGATGCCGGCACTGTAGGTGGCGGCTTTACTTGCTACAGCACAGCATCAGCCCCTGCTTTTACAATTTTTGTGGGCCCTGACCCAATCCAACGATCCAGTGCTTGATTAAGAATAGGTCTTCAGTAAACAGTAGTGTTCTTATTTTTAGTTTCCATTAGCAGTTCTATTAGTGAGCTTTTCATCACTGTCAGTAAACCTCTGACACAGGCTGCTTATACAAGAAGGGAGCTACTTTGATTTGTGGGTTTGGAGGTTCCCAGTTCAAGATCAGGCAGGCCCCACTGATTCAACTGTCTCATGAGGCTGGTGGACAGCAATGCTGGAGGAGGAGGAGTGGTGACCAAGCCAGGAAGCAGAGAGAGAGCAGCTGGGCCTGACTCAGGCTTTTATAACCAATCCTTTCTTGAGAACTACCTTCTGAGCACATGCCCCTGTGACCCGAGGACCTCCTAGTCATCCCACCTCCTATACACCACAACTGGTCTGGTCTTTACTCTGTTATCACCATCAGCCCATGACTTTGGACTTTACCATCTGCATGACTTCAGGAGCAACATTCTATTTACGACATGGCTATAGTGTATGCTAATTTTCACTCTCAGAGAAATGCAGGTTCAGACAGACTGCATTGTATATCCTAAGTACTTACTGCAAAGTATATCCCCAAACTTATTATCTTAAAAAATCAATTTGTTTTATTTGAAAGAGAGATAGAGACAGACAAAAGGAGGGAGAGTGAGTAAGAGACAAAGACGTCCCATCTACTAGTTCACGCCCAAATGCCTGCAGCAACCAGGAATGGGCCAGGTGTTCCATTTGAGTGCCAGGGCCCAAACTCCTGGAGACACCACTCGCTGCCTTGCAGGATGTACATTAGCGGGAAGGTGGGTTGGAAGTGGAGGAGGAAGGAATTGAACCAGGCACTCTGATATGGGACAGAGTGTATCATAACCACTGCATCAAATGCCCACCCTTTCCAACATCATTTATAGAAGCAAATCCATCTTTAAGACTTGAGCTCTAAGTGGAAAAGCATGGCACACAACAAAGGGGGAGCATGCATGGTGGAGGGGACTATGGGTTTCTCTCCGTACTTATTATGCACAATATCTGTTGTAATTCACTCAAAATTCACAGGTGTGGAAACTCCAGCACAGTGAGGCTACATTTCTTGCCAAAGTCACACTTATTAACAGACAGATCTGAGACCAAACCTAGGAGATGTCAAATAAGAACACAGATACATTGTTCTTAAAGAATTTTTGAATAAAGGGAATATCATACATTAAAAGCATTATCAACTACAAGAATATAAGGCATAATCTTTTTATTCCTTTGATGTGTTATTTTTCATTTCTGTTTTTGCCAGCACTTTTTCAGACAAGGTCATCACTACCTTCTATAGCATGGTGAGGGTCTTAGACTTCTCCAGTAAATATAATGCATTTGTTTTTAGCTTCATTTGAAAGCATTTATCAGGTTAAGAAAAAAACTCGGTGATTGCAAAGAACAAAAAATAGCTGTTGAACTTCACCAAATGCCTTGGTATCTACTGAGATAATTTCACGGTGTTTTATGGAAATGTGATAAATTACAGAAATAATGTGATTCACTATTGTCCCGTGACATGCACAGGTGAGGTTAGTTACTGAGAATTATTCCCATGCATTTCTTATTTCACCCATGGTTCCCTGCTCCCTTTGTACTGAATAGAATGCAAAGAACAAAAAGAGAGAAGATAAACTCACTGGCCAGTAATTCTGGCAGTTGTGTATGCTTTTTTGCTTCGCAGTTAGGATGTCAGTAAATTACACATAGATGCTGAGTCCTCCGTATGCAGAGGTCCTGTAGCTGTGGGTTCAGCTAATCATGGATCAAAAATTTTTTTAAAAAAAGATCGTATGCCTGTACTGAACACAGAGACTTTTCCCCTCAGCGCTGTTCTCTAAACAATACATTAGGAAAAGTATTTACTATTTTACATTTATATGTCATTAGGTATTATATGTAAGTTAAAAGTGGCTTGAAATATATGGGAGGATGTGCATAGGTTATCTGCAAACACTACACTATTTTATATAAGGGAAGGAGCACCTGCCAGTCTTCTGGGGGTCTGTAGAAGCCCTGGAACCAATCCCCTGTGAACACTGAGAGATGACTCCACGTAAGAAACTTGGATGTTTTTAGTAGCTGCAAGACCTCCAAATAAATGGTGTGATATTATGTGAAAACATCGTCATGCACAAAGCAGAGCTGGGAAAACTGTGAATGTATTTGGATTGAAAAACAGTGGCTGACAGCTTTTCAGAAATGCCCGTGAAGACAGCCACTTCCTTGGCAACCATAGGGGAGGTAAGAAGTAGCCAGGAAACGCCCCAAACAAGAACACTCTGGAGAACCCTTCTTAAAATCAGCAGCTTCCCTTGCTTAGAGTACTCGAGGTGGGCTGAACATGGGTTAGGGGCAGGGATGGCCAGTGTGGTTCATTTGCTGTAGCCCCTATGCTTGGGTAAATGGGATTGCCTGTAATGTTGAGCTGAAAGAGATCTGACAGTAAGATGAATCCTGTGGAAATGACTAGGGTGGGTAAGTGGTGTCTGCCATAGGCTTTGGCCAAAGTACTGATGACACCTAAGCTGTGGAGTTTGCCACACCTTGTCTCAAGGGAGGCATATTCTACTTACTGTCACAGGAGAATGAGTAAGCAGAATCTGGTACAGGTGTTTGATAGAACTCAGGCAATAATTCTTTCAAACAATTCTGTGACCATGGAGGAACAGAGCAGAAAATGCATCAGATGCAGAATGCCAGGTAAACTACAGGACAGGCGACATTCACAGTCTCATTTCTGTGTCTCAGAATCACATCAGCCCCATCCCTGGCTCCTGTGGTTGTCACCCTGCTAAGCATTTCCAATTCCAGCCCATACTTCACCCACTAAATGTGATGCTTCCACAGCCATAAACTTGGAAATGAATCTAGTTCCTCCACTTTCCTCCACAAATCCAAAGCAAATATTGCCTCTATTTGTGACCCTGATGATAATAAACTCTTAATTTGCACACACAGGCTCAGGAGCAGAGCTGGGGCTCTTACAGTGACAACTGCAGGAGGGAACAAAAAAAGATACAGAGTAACAAAGCCAAGAATGAGGCACATTAAAAACAATAGCAGTGGTTTTGCTTAGGATGACACAATCATGGGTGATTTTCATCCTTTGTTTCTCTTTTCTAAATATTGAATATTGTGGTTGTACACTGTGTAATTTATTCTTTTAATTGCAAGAAGCAAAATGGTGCTTAAAAAAAAACAACATGCTTACACAAACACACATATGTAGCAGCACCCACAAGATCTCCAGAATATGAAACTTGGCTTGGGGGACCAGCGCAATGGCACAGTGGGTTAATCCTCCACTCGCAGCGCTGGCATCCCATATGGGCGCTGGTTCTAGTCCCAGCTGTTCCTCTTCTGAACCAGCTCTCTTCTGTGGCCTGGGAAGGCAGTGAAGGATGGCCCAGGTCCTTGGGCCCCTGCACCCGCATGGGAGACCAGGAGGAAGATCCTGGCTCCTGGCTTTGGTTCGGCGCAGCTCCAGCCGTTGCGGCCATTTGGGGAGTAAACCGGCAGATGGAGGACCTTTTTCTCTCCTTGTCACTGTCTATAACTCTACATCTCAAATAAATAAATAAAATCTTTAAAAAAAAAAAAAGAAACTTGGCTTGGATCTCTGGCTCAGCTATGTCATATGAATTACTTTGCTTAGTCTGAATGAAAATCTAATTAGTGGACAAAGCACCTGCCCTGCCTATCTCTGTGGGTTCACTGTGGGGCCTGATCCCTGCAAAGGCAATAAAATGCTGTGTAAAAACGGATGTGTAGTGGGCTATGGCCCCTTTGAACTGTTACCTCTGCCCTTCCCAGCACAGCTTTGCATGCAATGGCATGTAAGGTGAGAGTTTGTTTGGACTATGTCCATTTGCTGGCCTTTATGCCACTAAGAAAAGGCAGTGAGAGCTGGGCATTTGGCCCAGCAGCTACAATACCAGGTGGATGCTCAAGTGACTTCCACTCCTGTTTCTGGTACCTGATTTCAGACCCTAGAAGAACATGGTAACAGTTCAGACAGTTGGGTCTTTCCATCTCCATGGGAGTCCTGGATTCAGTTCCCATCTTGGGCTTCAGTCTCAGCCTAATCCCAGATGTTGAAGGTGTTTGGGGGAGTGAGCCAGTGGATGGGGACTCTACAGACCTGTCTGTTTTTCTTCAAATAAATAATTTTTTAATGTAGTGAATTAGAATCCAAATAGCTGGTCACTCGTGCTTGGGGTGAGACCAAGAGGACAGCGGTGATGCTGAAGCACTGGCCTTGAGTCGAGGGGATTTGTTCTCCCACCTGGAGACGTGCGTCCTGGAGGAGGCGGCAGCTTGCCTCACCTCAGACTTCTCATCTGAAATACGGGCATAGTTTCCCCATCCTCAGAGGCTGATGTGAGCATCCCGTGGCACCAGCTGCTGATCATGGGAATAAACCCACGAGGTGTTCACTGAGCAAACTCACGAAATGGAAATGCTTAGTTGTGCATGTGCTAGGGAAGCTATGAGGCTGACACATGCTTGGGAGGAGACAGGGAGAGGAAGAAATAAACTATAGTTGTAGCAAGTACACCCCCGTGGTAGCATTTATATCCATCATGCGGTTTGCTGCTTAGACATTGCTTGCAGTAGTCTTTGGCACAGGTAGGAAAAGCAAAGGTTATCATTTCCATTTTACAGATGTTGAAACGAAGGCTTGAGGCTCAAGGTCTCCCATCTGTAATCACAGAAGTCTTTTCCCCCATGAGCCGGGATGCCTCCGATCACAGAGACGGGGCGACCAGGATGAGTGGCTCAAGACAGAGTCATCTAGCACACTGTTGGAGGGGTGGAAAGCCTTTGTTTGATCCTGGCCTCAGGAAACAGCCACCATGAGTCCTGTGATGTGATCTCATAGATCTTGGCTGTGTGACCTCACCCAGCTCACTTTGCTCTCTTCAAGCCTCAGTTTCCCAGTCTGTAAAATGGGGGAAATAATAGTTCCTCCCTTACAGGATTGCTGTGACTTCAGATGCGCTAATGCCCAGAAAGTGCTCAGCACATTGCCTGGCTCAGGGCAAACACGACTTTAGCCACCGTGGTTATTTGTCATTCGTCCAGGGCCCTGCAGGCAGCTGCTCGCTTAGAGTTTATTAAATGACTAACAGGAGCTTGGCACTTTCCTGGCAGCGTCTCCCAAAACAAACTAACAGTTTAGTAATCAGAAACGAAATGGTTGGAGAATTGGAGGAATCCAAACACCAGCATGTGTTTATCATTTGTGCCGTTAGGAGCTTCTGTTCCATAAAGCAGCTCCCCCAAATGCCTTTGGAAATGAGCAAAAGCATAAGGAAAGAGCACAGTGAGTCTGTTCACATCATGGGGGCAGGAACTCAGAGCAGAAAATGCCAGACGAAAGAGAGGCAGGGGCTCCACCATTGCACGCCTTCCGAGATGATACTGGAGACGACTGTGTCAGGGCTGTGCCCTGAGAGCTCGCCACAGGCTGCCTTGGGAGGTCTGCCCAAGCACCCACTCCATGATCCTGTGTCAGATGCTGGAAGCGAAATCCAGGACAGAAAGAAATGAGCTAACTTTCCCATGGACACACAGCCGTAGCTGCAGGAGGAAGGACTTACTCGGGAACCTGCCCTTTTAACCCTTGGGCTGAATTTTGTCTCTTTAGCCCTTTACAAATCATTTTCCCTTTTTGATTGCATCCAACTCAAATTGTATCTGGATTACACTGTGTCCTTCCTGTGAGCTGGTGTTGTGGTGTAGCTGCTAAAAGGTGCCTGTGATGCCAGCATCCCATATGGGAGCCACTTTGTGTCCTGGCTGCTCCATTCTGATCCAGCTCCCTGCTTGTGTGCCTGGGAAAGTGACACAGGACGGCTTAGGCCTTTTCACCCATGTGGGATACCCAGAAGAGGCTCCTGCCTTCGCCCAGCCATTGTGTTTTTCTGGAGAATGAATCAGTGGATGGAATACTTGTCTGTCTCTATTCTCTCTAACTCTGCCTTTCAAAAAAATAAATCTTTTAAAAGGTTGTGTCCTGGGCTGGCACTGTGGCTTAATAGGCTAATCCTCCGCCTTGCGGCGCTGGCACACTGGGTTCTAGTCCCGGTCGGGGCATTGGATTCTGTCCTGGTTGCCCCTCTTCCAGGCCAGCTCTCTGCTGTGGCCCGGGAAGGCAGTGGAGGATGGCCCAAGTGCTTGGGCCCTGCACCTGCATGGGAGACCACGAGAAACACCTGGCTCCTGCCTTCAGATCAGCGCGATGCGCTGGCTGCAGCACGCCGGCCGTGGCGGCCATTGGAGGGTGAACCAACGGCAAAGGAAGACCTTTCTCTCTGTCTCTCTCTCTCTCACTGTCCACTCTGTCTGTCAAAAAAAAAAAAAAAAAAAAAAAGGTTGTGTCCTTCCCCTCCTCCCCAAATCCACACATTGAAGACCTAAGTCCCAGGGCCACAGACTGTGACCAGGAAACAGATGTTTGTAGATACAATTTGTTAAGAGGAGGTCATACAGGAGTAGAGCAGAACCTACTCCAGTATGACTGAAGTTCTATGAAAAAGGAGTCAGGGAGAAATCACCCCACCACTGTCTGAGAATGAGGGTCAGTCGTTCTAGGAAAATGAGGTCACAGGGTCCGGACAGCAAGCTAAGAGTCCCCACCTGTTGGTTCACGTTCTTATCCCATCTATTTAGGCTCACACTCTGTAGGAGATGAACCCACTGGGACAAGAATAACAGAATCCTGGGCAGCAGCCAGGGAAGTGGTGGTACTCCCAGTTTTCAAGGATGAAACAGATGCTCCAGAAGGGAGTGGGTACCGGAGGGGGAGAGCGAGGCAGTAGCCTCAGCATGTGCACCTGCCAGGATACAACCTTCTCCATGCATTCGGCGATTTAAAAGTAGGTGCTCATGTTCAAATGCAGTGTGGCTCTTCTTTTAGCCAATTTAGTGACTAGGGAAGAACCTGCAATTAACCTATCAGTACAGATACCTTAGAAAATACTGGAAAGCAGGCCTCTATTGCCTTCTTGAAAATGAGATCCATAAAGCGATTTCTCCATCACCTTTAAAGGCAAATAGATCATCTCAGCATTTGGAGGTGGTAGAATCCTGGCCTGGGCCACACAGCCAAGATTAGCTTGCATTGATTTCATCCCTGGCTCACAAGGAAATCCAGTTTGGATGTATTTCCAGCCAAGTGACATTTGTGAAGGCAAGAGCGATTGTTTTCCTCCTAACAGGAATCTGGAGCTGAGCTCACAGACTCCTAATAAGGAGTGCTGAGTTGAGAATAAACCTAATTGTGCAACATAGTCTGGTCGTCAGTGTAGACAAAACGGTCTGGTTAGAGCCTCAGTGGGAGATGCCGCACCAGTGATGGAAATGCATGGCTAAGGCCCCAGAAATGTTTTGCATGACACAGCCTGTGTTCTCCTGGCTTGCCCTGAGTCCCTGACACCAAAGATCCAAACTCTAGGCGGGGGTGGGGAGGATATGCATCAGCCGTGCATTGTGAAAATCATCGCTGCTACCTTTCAACGTTGACTCTCTGTGCCTTAGGAATCCCTCCAGTTAGGAACGGAAGGACCATGTTGACATTCTTGCTGTCTTGCGTGAACATGTCAGGCCAAGAGGCACGCCCCAGGGTCTGAGAGTGGAAATTCCCAGCTCAGGGTTGGGGTAAGAGGTGTGTGTGTGTGTGTGTGTGTGTGTGTGTATTGGGGGGTAGAGGAGCCAGTGTCCTGCCCGAGTCTCGAGAGGTGACTAGAATTTTTTATAGGCAGAACAAGTTGGAGGGACAAGAGGCAGAGCTGACAGCACTGACACAGGCAGGGAGGCGTGGAGGCGCGGGTTGCTGGAGAACAATGGGTCCATCTGAGTAGATCCCGTCTCCCCTCAAGCCTGGCCTCCCCAGCTCTCAGTGCTCGGGCTGATGTACCTTTGATCTGTGCTGGATGCACCAGCCCCCCTCGCTCTTAGCTCCAGGCCTCTGCCCAGGCTGTGATGCAAGCCTGGGTGTCACCACTCATTCATCTCCCTTCTTGGCTTTCTTTCTTTTTCTTTTTCTTTTTCTTTTTTTTGACAGGCAGAGTGGACAGTGAGAGATAGAGACAGAGACAGAGAGAAAGGTCTTCCTTTGCCGTTGGTTAACCCTCCAATGGCCGCCGCAGCCGGCGCACTGCGGCCGGCGCACCGCGCTGATCCGATGGCAGGAGCCAGGTGCTTCTCCTGGTCTCCCATGGGGTGCAGGGCCCAAGCACCTGGGCCATCCTCCACTGCACTCCCTGGCCACAGCAGAGAGCTGGCCTGGAAGAGGGGCAACCGGGACTAGAACCTGGTGTGCCGGCGCCGCAAGGCAGAGGATTAGCCTAGTGAGCCGCGGCGCCGGCCCCCTTCTCGGGTTTCACTCACTGCCTGTGCAGTTGTCCAACTATTGAGTTCTGCCATGGCCTTGTAAATGGTTGTGCGTTGTCCACTGAGGCCTCTTCCTCTCTGATGTCCCCTCTCATGTCAACTCTAACCAGTCCTATGCTCTCTCTGTTTTTCAACGACTAATGTGCCTTAGAGGGGCCTTCAGCAAGTTCATGGGAGATACGAATGGTACAAATGCGTACATGAAAAAGCCGTGCATGTGTTTTAAAAATTTTCTAAAATTTTTATTAGAGCGAGAGAGAGAGAGAGAGGAAGGAATGGGGATGAAATGGAAGAGACGGGAGAACATTCCCACCTGGCTGACTCACTTCTGGCTAGGCCTCGGCTGGGCCTGGTCAAAGCTGGAGACTGGGAATGCCCTCCAGCTCTCCCACGTGAATGGCAGGAAACCAACTACACGAGCCATGGTCACTGCTTCCCAGGGTGCAGGAGGCTGGAGGTAGGGGCCAGAGCCAGGAATTGAACCTTGGCATTCTCATGTACATTCAGGCATCTTAACCAGTGTTTTAGCCACTAGGTTAATAACTGCCCTTGAATTTCCAATTTTTTTGCATCAAAACAAGCTTTGCTTTTATTTTCATTTTCCATGAACATTTTGAAGTGTTTGTAGCTGTATCAGCAAATAAATGATATCTGTAAATTGACTTTAGATGTAACTCATGTATATAGACAATTCACTAATTTAAAGTGTGCAATTCAATGGTTTTTTAGTATATTCACCACACTGTGCAGCCGTCACCACCATTCATTTTAGAATATCTTTATCCCTCCAAGAAAAGCCACATGTTAGCAGTCCTTCCACATTTCCCCAACTCCCCCGGCTCCAGGCAAACACTGGTCTATTTCTGAACAGACCTCCTCCGGGGACACTGCTCCTCTTGGCTGTTTTCCAAGCATTTGTTCTGTTCAATACCAAATGGGAGGCTTACGCTGGCGGTCAGCCTGTCCTGCCCACACGTTCCCTTCCTGACCTTTAGCATTCGGACTTCTGTCCTCATTCTCCTGAGAGGGCATTCAGAACATCAACAGTGACCATGGCACAATCCAAAGGCTTTTCCTCCAAGCCAACACTAGGGAGCTGTCAGGTGGCCAGAGTGGTCCCTTTACTACTGCCCATGTCTGGACACCTGGTCCTCTGCTTGCTGCGTGAAGGAGGCGCTGAGGTTAGGGTTCTGCCCTCGTCCTCCACAGTGGAGAGGTTCATGTAAGGGCTTGAGAGCCTGCCTGTCTAGCTTTCAGTGCTGGCTTTGCCATGTACTAGCTGCATGACCTTGGGCGACTTAACTCATCTCCATACCCTTCCATTTCCTCGTTTGTATCGGTAGCCATCACTCCATGTTATTGTGGAGACGAAATGAGCTAAGGAAAATTCAATTATAAGCAGGGAGGTAGGGCCCGTATAACCTCCAAAGCCTCACTTGCACCACCTGTAAGACAAGTGATACTAGCACCTGGGCCTTGGGGTTACATGAAATCAACACATACAGCACTTAGAGCAATGCCCGCCGAATCGTGATTCATCCAGTGGTGTTACCAGTAGCAGCAGTCCGCCGGCCCTCTTCTCTCACTGTGGCTGAGGGTTTGGGTTGCCTCTGGACATCTCCACATGCATATTGTATCATCACTTTAAATCAAACTCCCAGCAACACCCACTTATTTCCTTACGTTTGCTCCTGTCACGGCTACATACATGGTAAGGCTGGCATCCCTGCTCACGGTCTCTCCGGTTCAGCAGCCCTTGGTCGTCTCTGATTCTTGCTTCTTTTCGGTCTCTCGCTTCTGCTCTCCTTTCTTTCCAGTGACTCAGATTCCTTCATTTTTTTCCCATACCACTGCTCCCCTTCCCCCCACACCTTGGTCATAGGCTTTCCAATTCAGGCCTTAAAAATTCCTGTCCCCAGTCCATCCTCCAAACCATTGTGCACCTGACACAGTGCACATTGCCTGCTTCGGGGTGAGGCTTTGAACATACTCCCCCTACTCTGAGCTGTGCCCAGGCAGGAACTTCTAGATCTGTAAGGGAGGTCCTGCCAGCTCCTTGCCATCTGCCATGGTTCAGCTGGGTTTCCCAGCCCGCTAGCTTGAGTTGGGCCCCCTGTGTCAGATGCTTAGCACCACCCTGTAACTTCCCAGTCTGGTGTTGGCGTGGAAGCCTGTGGCATATTTGTACCTGACAGTGCCCTACACACACACACACACACACACACACACACACACACTGTCTCCTGAGGCATTCAACTCCCTTTAACTGGTGTTCCACATTAATCTACCTTTTCATTAAAGGACCGTCTCAAATCCAACCCCAGATTCCACCACCCCACTTCAGACAGACCTGTCTCTGTGTATAGATGTTGTGATGGCTTAGAATAAAACACACAAACATCCTTAAAGCACAACTATTAGTGTGGAGGTAAAAATGCAGGTGACACCAGATGGGGAATTAGGAATGCCTAAATTAAAAAGTGATTGCATTTGGGCACTGATGTCTACCATGGCCAAGGCAGGGAGACTTGGAAGAAGGAAAGGTATAATTAGCATAGTTTAGTAAAATGTAACCAATCAAGCCAGGTTTTCAAGGGGTTGCAAACTGTCCTACCCTTAAAGAGAAGGATGACATCATCTCCTGGAGCAGCCCCATTAGGACTTTGTGCAATAGGAATTTCATCTATGGTTGTGCTGTCCAATTTGGCAGCCACGAGGCACATGTGGTTTTTAAGCACCTGAAATGTGGCTAGTGACACTGAAGAGCTGAAGTTTTAATGCTTCTTAATTTTAGTAAGTTGAAACAGCTTCATGTAACTAGTGTTACCAGAGTGGAGTCATGGGCATTCCACAGTCATGGACTTTGATGCAAACACTGTAGAATACTACAGATACTGTCTTTTTGCAAAAGTTTCTAAAAATTGTTAGGGTATACACGCAGCTGTTGGTGTATTATTTTTAAATCACTTATTAGAGAGACAGAGACAGAGACAGACAGATAACGGTCCCATGCATTGGTTCATTCCCCAAATGCCCACCGTCTCTGAGGAACCAAGGCTGGGAGCTAGGACTGCAATCCAGGTCTCAACATGGGTGGCAGGAACCCAGTTATCTGAGCCATCACCTGCTCCCTCCCGAGGTCTGCATTAACAAGGAGCTGGAGTCAGCAGCAGAGCTGGGGGTTGAACTCAGGTACTCTGATAGGAGATGCGGGCACCTGAACCTCTAGGCCAATGCCTGCCCCTCTGTGCACTACTCAGCAGCAGATGGGCTGTGGCAGTGTTAATCAGAGGTCACAGCTGTCCAGCCCAGATGCATATCTTTACAGGGATCACATTAGGGGCCAGGGTGGGGGTCAGGGAACTGAGAGGAGGGAACAGTGCCATGCTGCTTACACCACACTCTCCGTCAGCTGTCCCACACCCAGGCGGTCAACTCTCGCTCTTCCACCTGTCAGCAAAGGTGTCCATTATTTGAATGCATTGCTCAAATCCACCATTCTTCTCTCATCCTCAGCCAGCAACCTCTGCTTGGGTTAGCCCAGACTTCTCTCTCCACCCCGCCTACTCTGTACGCACTCCCGCATCTGTGATTTTGCTCACACTCCTCCTGCTTGTAATATCCTTTTTGTAACTCCGAAATTACTCAAGCAATTTCTGTAAACCACCTCTGAACATCTGTTCCTCCTCAATGTGGTTCTTTCTCATTTTCAAGATTAGTTGCCATTGAAACAGTTTCTGTGATGGACTACTAAGCTATTCTCTGTTTCATAAGTTTTAGCTTTCTCTCAAATCATAAACTCGTGGGCAGGAAGCATGTTGTCTCTGACTTCTGTAGACTTTAAGTCCTAAAGTAGTATGAGCACACAGTAGGTGCTCAACAAAATTCCTGCTGCTTGGTTGACAAACAGAAGTGTGCTTTGCCCCTCTCCCACCTGTAGATCATGTGGAGAGGTTAATTTGTTTTCGCCTCAATGTGCAGTTACATATTGGATATGTGGTAGCACACCTGAGGCTGCAGTATTCCCACTCTGCTTTCTGTATTAAACTTACAATAAAGTCAAAGACGGATGGCTAAAAAGAAACCCTAATTGTCTCTGATATTATTAGATCTTCTAGTTTGAGGGCTGAGAGAGCCCAAGAGAATCTTCTTTTAATACCTATGGGCTTTATATTCCACAGCTGAAATTATAGAGATGGCTGTGCAGCAATTTTGTGCAATCATTTACCAAAGGGGAGAGAAAAAAATCATTCTGGTCTTCTTTCTTAGGTTTGCAAGTAATAAGCTTGCAGTACTCTCTTCAAGCCCGGAAGAGCTGTGTGGGCTTCATTACTAGTGC
This sequence comes from Oryctolagus cuniculus, assembly GCF_051225735.1. Taxonomy (NCBI): domain Eukaryota; kingdom Metazoa; phylum Chordata; class Mammalia; order Lagomorpha; family Leporidae; genus Oryctolagus; species Oryctolagus cuniculus. The sequence continues at coordinate 70,306,147 of NC_142884.1, read as the reverse complement.
TGTATGGTCCAACTGTAGCTCTAAACAGATGCCTATAAATATTGCAGGAAAGAGCCCTCAGAAAGTTGGTGGGTGTTACTAATGAATGCCTGTGAATGTTTTTGTTGGCAAACAGGTAGCAGCTGTCTATCTCTTCTCTCTGGAGGACTCACCTGCTATGAGAATCTGTATTCCTTTGGTTTTCGGGTAATGGTTTTTAACTCTTGTTTGCTCATCGGCAGTCCGTCTGTCCGTCCGTCTATCTCTATCTATCTATCTATCTATCTATCTATCTATCTATCTATCTATCTATTTATCTATCCATCCATCCATCCATCCATCCATCCAACTATCTAGGAAACAGAGAGAGTGAATTCCCATCCACTCATAATAGCCAGGTTAGGGATGAGGCTGGAATCAGAAGCCCAGAATGCAAACCAGGTCTCCCACAGTGACAGGAACTCAATTACTTGAGCCATTATCAGTGTTTTCCAGGGTCTGCTCAGGAGCTGAAGCCAGAACACAAACTCAGGTACACTAGTATGGTATATGAGTGTCTGAATTGCTGGGCTCACTGCCTACTTCCAGGGTTTCTTTGGAAGCAAGTGGTCCTCATCCAGGTGTGATTTTGTCTGTTTCCACTGTCCTATGCACTTGGTATTAGACAATGTCTGGAAATGTGTTTTATTACCTTAAGTGGCAATAGAGGATGCTACTGACATCTAACAGGTAGAGATCCATTAGGTGTAGAATGCTAACCATTCTAAAATGCCCAGGGCAGCCTCCCAACAACCAAGAATTATTCAGGCCAAAATAGTAATTGCATCCAGGCTGAGAAACCCTATCTGAAGGGAACAACTTAAATTACTTAGGATAGCTTGTTCATTCATGCATTTATTCATTCACTCACTAATTATTTCCTGTTAGGAAATATCTACCTAGTCATATTCCTGTGCATTGATGGAGTCAGTAATTCATTTTTAGAATATCTATCTATTAAATGTTATTTATTTGAGAGAGAGGGAGAGGCGAAGGGGGAGGGGGAGAGGGAGGGAAAGGGGGAGGGGGAGGGAGAGAGGGAGGGAAAGGGGGAGGTAGAGAGGGAGCGGGAGAGGGAGGGGGAGACAGAGAGGGAGAGGGAGAGAGAGAAAGGCCCCATCTACTGGTTAAGTCCTCAAATTCCTTCAACAACTTCCTGCTACACCTTAAGCCAAGAGCTAGGAACTCAGTCCAGGTCTCCCACATGCGTAGCAGGAACCAAATCACCTTCACCATCACTGCTGCCTCCCAGAGTCTGCATTAGCAGGAAGCTGTAGTCAGGGGTGCAGCCAGATACTGAAGCCAGACACTATGAACTGGGACATGGGTATCTTAACTGTTGGGCTAAACCCTCAGCCTGTGTAATGTGTATTTATGCAGCATCTACTGCATGCCACGCAGCGAGATCTAGAACATGAGTCCAGATCTTTTGCAGCACAGAGTATGCTTTCTAGTGGAAAAGAGACCAGGGTCTGAATAAGTGAACAAATGAATGGGCACAGTGATCTCAGGCAGTGGTAAGCACCATGGACAGCATCCAACAGAGTAAAGGGAGGGAATGACCAGGGCTGAGCTGGCTGCACATGCTACCGTTTTCAAGAGGCTAGGGTGTGAAGAATGGCCTCTCTGTATTGGTCATATGGAGCTGAGACAGGAGTGATGAGGAGCAAGCAGCCTGGCCACAAAGCTGGAGGAGAAATGTTCAAAATACAGAACACGACAGGTTCAGAGGCTCCAGTCAGGGAAGGCTTGGCTGGGTTCAACGACCAGAAACACACCTGGCTGAAGCTCTAATGGAGCAGGTGAAGTGGGTGCAGTGAGGTTGATGAGAGAGGCAGAGTCCGGCTGGACAGGGCCTCACAGGCATCAGTAAGGAGTTAACTGGAATTTCAGGTTCAGAAAGGAACCATGGGAGGCACGGATGGAACATGAGATGGTTTAAGCGATGGGAGTCCATGGGAGCTGGGCAGAGAATCCCCTGCAGAGGGCCAGGAGGGAAGTGAGTACCCAGTCCTTGCTGGAGGGGTCCAGCTTAGACAATAGTACTAAGAGTGGCGATGGAAGGAAGGAAGCGGATTCAGTGTCAAGTCCTGGACTTGCCTGCATGTGACACAGGACCCCATAGAGCAAGCTGTGGCCTGGGTTTTCCTGGCTGCAGTTGGTATAGAGTTCCTAGTTAGCCCTGGAGTTTTGGCTCCGTATCCTCAGTGGACTCAGTCCTTGAGCCTGTTCTGACTTTGCTCCCACGCACGTGGAGCTGTGTTTTCCTCTAGCAGGGGTGGTTGAGAGGAGTGCTGGTGTCTTCTGTGTATCACACATCCTGGTCAGACGCTCCCTATGAGAGCAAGGCTGCCCCTTTGGCTTGTGGGTCAGTGCACCCTTGGATTGAGACCATCTTTGACTGCTTGATCATTGGACCCCTGCAGTTGCCCAGGACCCTGCCTCACAAATTCTGCTTCTTCCATAGCAGAAAATTCTCTGGGAACTATGTAGTGTCACTCCCTGCCTCTGATCCCTGGGAGGCCCCCCGTGGCACTCAGAGTAAAACCCAAAGTCCTAGTCAGGCTGTCCTCGCGCCATTCCCTCCTTGGCTCAAAATAACGCATCTTTGGAATTCACTGTCATCTTTCTTCCCTCATCCTTTGCTTTTGAGGTCTTTTTCCTTCAGCATTGTACCTCCATGTGCGAGTTCAGAGGACAGCTACCCAAACACCTTCCTTCTTTAAATCAGTCAACAGCATGTATTCCCAAGGGGCAGGATATCTTTCCCCCAAAGATGGGAAAATTGGCTCTTAAGAGAAGAAAAAAAGTACTTACTCTTTTAATGTAAAAGGCACATATAGAACATAAACATACACACACATGCAGAGTACTTCAAAAAGTTTGTGGAAAATGAAACGAAAAGATAAGTTTACTTTGATGCCAAGTTTTAAAATCCATGCCTAGTTTTTTTTTTATAATAAGCATTTTCCAAGAACTTTGTGAAGATTCCTTATGCTCAGACTTCATTTTTTTTCACATCAAAATAAAGTTATCTTTTAATTCTATTTTACATGAGCTTTTGGAAGTACTCACAATCTCCCTCCCCTTCTCACTCTTAAGATTTCATGGGGAACCAATGAGGCAAAAAGATACATATAAAGCTCCTTGAGGGAGTCACAATGAAAGAAGTTGAAAAGCTCTGCTCTGTAGAAACTATGTTTCTACGCTCCACTTACTCTTTACCACATACCCTAGTTTATTTCCTTTCAAGGACTTATTATAGACAGCAGTTACCCTGTGGACTTGTATTTGCTTAGGTATTTTCTGTTCCTTCCAGCTCTTCTGAACTTAAGCTCCATGGTATCCAGGGATCTCGGCCATCTGTTCTCCATTCTGTCTCCAGCATCCACACAATTCTGGGCACACACCAGTCATTCCCCAAGTTTGTGATTCAGTAACCACCGTGATCAAAAATGACTTCTAATATTAGAACAATAACCCACAGGGACAACTGGATCCCTCCTGGATTTCAGTCCTCCCTTAAATGCAACCGGATTTGTTGGGCTTGTTTGGGCACTGAGTTTAAGTCTAAGTCCTCTTCCCTGCCCCATGGACAGAATTAATCTCTTAACCCTGGACTCATGCATTCCTAGTTTTCTCTCCTCCCTAACCCTAGAGAAGCCAGTTTCCATGGTGCCCAGTCCTACCCTGTTCCTCTGAAATACTATGGTAAATACAGTCTAGATGCTGGGGTTGATATCATAAAAAAAAATATTTCGAGAAAATTTTAGCAATAGTCTAACCATCTTGGCTATTACACAGCAGAAAGCATGGATGAGTATCTGATTTGATTTAGCAATAAATTGAATCACAGCGAACAATCAGCAATAGGAAAAGACTGGAAGGAAGTAAACCAAGATGCTAATGATGTTACTCTTCCCTGCACTGTGGACTGGCTGTTTATTTTTTCCTTATGTTTCTGGTTAGTTTATGAATTTCCTGTAATGAGCTTGCATTCCTTTTATCAAAATAAAGAATTCTGGTGGATGGGTTTTTGTAGTGTTAGAGACATATACAGGCACGTTGCGGGATCAAAGTTCTAGGACCAGTGTATTTGATTACACATTGATCACCCCAAAAAGACTTTCTGGGGAGGATTTCTGTGTGCAGAGAAGCCGCTGGATTTGGGCCCACTAAGTCTAGCAGGCAAACAGCAGTACTCTTCTTGCCAGAAATACACCCACCATCTGCTCCATAGAACTCTGCATTTGTTAGATTTTAAAAAAGTCTCCGTGACTCCCCAAAACACACCAAGAATTGTTATACCATAAGGCAACTCATCCATACATACTGCAAAGCAAACAAACAAGTGCATTTCTACATCTTTTGTGTATTTTTCAGGGCCTTCATGGCTCCTTAAAGCCAGGGTTACAAAATCATGACGTACAAGGATTTCCTGAGGGATCTGCCTCCTGAAATCCAAGCTACTTCCCTATTTCTCCTCATAAGCAGCTGCTGTTATTTGACATCCCAAATGCTCAAGTCTCCCCCTGCATCCTGAAGGGTTTTCTAGACCCTGCCTCCCCCTAGTGAGCCTCACACGAACCAACACAATGCATTCATGCTTCAGTATCTATGTGGGCTACATTAGGGGTTCTTAATTCTTTTGTAATGGAGGGCTGCTTCCAAACAGAACTTTTGTCAGATCAATGAATAGACTCAGTCCAACAATTCAGCAATAATGATAGCGTCCACCATAGCTTAACAAGGTCTCTCGGAGTTCAAAGCATCTGGGCTCAACACACAAATCATTTCAGCTCTAAGCTATCACCTGCCTTGACCTTGATCTCTTCTATACCCACAAGACAACAATATACATGACACCGCAGCAGTATAACCAAGGTGAACTGAGCACATCCATCAACCATCAGTGGCCACTTGGTGAAGGTTCATGTCCCAAATGAGGCACGTGGCCTGGGAACAATGGAGGAACTTAAGTAGTTCTTACATCCAAAGTCCTTTACTATGAGGCAATGACTTTTTACGGTCCTCATTTCAAATAAATGTAGATAAAGATCATATAGCAAAAGATTATACAAGGGTACTTCAAAATGTTCATGGGAAAACAGGATAAAAGGATGTTTGTGGGCCGGTGCCATGGCTCACTAGGCTAATCCTCCGCCTTGCGGCGCCAGCACACCAGGTTCTAGTCCTGGTCGGGGTGCCGGATTCTGTCCCAGTTGCCCCTCTTCCAGGCCAGCTCTCTGCTGTGGCCAGGGAGTGCAGTGGAGGATGGCCCAAGTGCTTGGGCCCTGCACCCCATGGGAGACCAGGAGAAGTACCTGGCTCCTGCCATCGGATCAGCACGGTGCGCCGGCCGCAGCGCGACGGCCGCGGTGGCCATTGGAGGGTGAACCAATGGCAAAAGGAAGACCTTTCTCTCTGTCTCTCTCTCTCACTGTCCACTCTGCCTGTCAAAAAAAATTAAAAAAAAAAGGATGTTTGTTTTGTGCAAAATGTATAGCAATCCCCAAATAGTTTTTAATATGCCTTTCTCATAAGCTTTTTGAAGAGTCCTCAAATGAATGGATTTCAATACTTTTTACACTAAAATAAACTTATCTTTTAGTTTCCATTTCCCATGAACTTTTTGAAACACCCTTGACTTTGGCTGCCCACACTTGCCTGGACTGAAAATAGGTGGTTATTTGCTGAGGGAAAGCCCCATCCTTACCTCCTCCAGGGCCCACAGGGAGTCAACCACGGGCTTGATCTTCTTCTGGTTGTACAGCGCTAGGAGCTTGTCCACCACTCCTCGAATGAGGCCTGCTCGGCCCTGTTTGAAGAGCAGATTTAGCAGGGAAAACCCTGCAATGACTTTGTTCTCTTCGTACAGCTTGATGGGGTTCACTTTCTCCACCTGCCACCACTGAAAGGAGAGATGGTGCTGGGTTACTGACGACTACACACAGGGCCTCGTTGCCAACACGGTCAGGGGAAACTGAACTGCAGTGGGGCAGACTCCAGCTGGCCAAGAGGCAGCTCCTGCGGGTATACTTTTTTAAATTTCCTATTTCTTACTCTAGACACTGCTATGAGTGTGTGAGAGACAACAGACAGTGGTGCTGATAAGCTCAGGCTCTAGGTAGGAAAGAAGAGTCCATAGCCAATGACAGGCTGAGCATCCCCAATCTGAAAATCTAGAGTCCCCAGTGCTGCTAAGTCCAAAACTCTCTGAGCTCCAGCATGACGCCACAAGTGTAAAATTCCACACCTGGCCTCATCTGACTGGTCACAAGCAAAATACAAGCATGGTAAAAACAATGTATAAAATTACCTCCAGTCTATGTATATGGTAAAGCATGAATGAAACATAAGTGAATTTGTTCTGAAGATATCATGTTATTCCAAAACCTAAAACATTCCCACATCTGAAACACTTCTGGTCCCAGGCTTTTTGGATAAGGGACACAACCTAGACCTGGCCCCATGCTGCTACAATGTTACTGATATGGTTTGCATCATCAGCCCTGGAGCTGAGTGCTGGCTCTGCAGCTTATTCACTGTTACCCTTTCTGCTTCATTTTTCTCAGCTGAGTACAGTGGCAGGATGTGACCTCCAATGACTCTGGAATCGCATTTTTAATTAAGTGTAAAGCATGTGTCTCAGTCAGTGGCGGTGGTGAAGTGATGTTGGGCTTGGGGAAGGGAACAGGGTGACAGAGAAGTTTACAAAGGGTTGGGGCACATGGTAAGGCCCCACACTGGAGCACCATTCTGCCTGTAGGAGCAGCTTTGCTAGCAGGGGAATAATGGCAAGACAAACATTGGGGGGTGGGGAGGAATTTATCAGGCAAAGTGGAGTAAGGGAGGGTAACATAGGAAGAAGGAATGGCATGAGGAGCAGAGCAGTGTTGGGACTAAACCAGTGGTCCACAATTGGAGACACTTCTGCCTCCTAGGAGAGGCCTGGTGATATTTGCGGATACGCTTGGTTGCAGTGATGGATAAGGCAATTGCCCTTGGCTTTAGAAGCCAAGGATGCCACTGAATATCCTATCATGCCCATGGCAGCCCTTAAAGAATGACCCAGCTCGCAGATCAATAGCGGTGAGGTTGAGAAGCCCCGGTCTGAAGTCCTGGGTGGGGAACAAGCAACTGGGGAGTGTGTGTGTCTCCGTGCTGTCTCTCATCTCCCCTTTCAGGTGTGAAAATAAGTAAAATGCCCATTGACAACCTACAGAAATGGTTTTTCCTTTCCAAAAAGAATTCAGGAGGCTCACAAAAATAAAGGATTTTGCTAAAAATTTTTTTGTTTGTAATTGGGAAGGAAAATAAATGTGGGAAAGACAGGTCAGAAACCAGGCTGAGGTTCATACAGATAATTCTCTACCAAGGTACTTTTGCAAGGGTCTGGGGGTAGCTCAAGAAAAGCTGTGCATTTGGCCATATTTTGACAAATGGTTCCTAACCTGATTCACGTGGAATCCACAATTGCCACATAGCTGTTGGTAAGAGAGTTTAGAGCCAAGTACTCAGTGTGGAATCCATCCCAACTCTGCCACTTAGTAGCAGTGTGACTTTCAGCAAGTCACTCGACCTCTCTGTGCCCGGTTTCTTCACTGTACCTCCCAGGGTCATTGAGCAGAGTCAGGGCATGAGCTAGGAGCGTCAGGAACATAAACAATTTTTATTATGATTTGAATTTGAAAGGGACGTTTTTGATGTAGAGAGTCTGGGTCTGGGGTCAGACTGCTCTTCAAATGTGAATTTCATGTGTTAGTGTCACACTGTGGCCTAAAAGCCGATGGCACCTGTCACGAAGAACGAAGGGCAAGCTTTTCAGATGCAACACAGTTCCTAGAGCCGAGGGAGAAATCCCTGACTGAGTCTAAGTGTTTGTTTTTATTGCATGTGTAGAACAAAGTTTTTAGAACTTTCCAGAGCGAAGTCACATCCCACTGTTTGGCATGGCGTCTCTCCAATCTGCTTTTCATTAACCAGAGCATTGGACCAGTTCTCTGAAAGGGAGCAGTGTTCATTCTTGACCTCCAGCCACTACGCTTTCTGGTAACGGGCAGCTGTGTTTTGGGCAGAGGAGAATCGGTCTCCTGCTGGCCATGTTGTTACGAATGCCTTCACTGAGCGCAAGCACACTGCAATTATTTTGTTAACATTGTGTTTGTCGGGACTGTGCATTTAGGGGAGAAAGGGAAAACACTTCTGATAATTGCATGTGATTTGGGAGCAGCGTGGCTACTCACAGCAGTCTCAGCATCGCGTTAATTACAGGCACAGCAACAAAACAGCTGCGAGTGGACAGCACCGTGTTCAGGGGACACTCTGCAGACAGCAGCTTCCACTGCACTCTGTTCTTCTTCTGCATGAAATGTTCTTCTTCTCCAAGAAATGTTGGAGCCCAGATTATCCTTGACCCAGACGTTCAAGCCCAAATGCAAATGGGAGCCCTTTGGTTTAATTTTGGGAGGGAAGTTTCCAGCAGCCAGAGCTGGCTCTTAGGGGGCATGTGAGTACCCACAGAATGAATGTGTAGAATGAATACTGTGCTCCAGATACCTCTGCACCATGCTGCCCTGTTCCATTTCAGCCACCTGTGCTCACACCATCCTGAGGTTTGAGAGCCATTTAAAGTGCCATGTTGATAAAATGTCTTGCCTGTTCTGGGTTTGTCCCCCTCAGTAGAATGTAAGGGCCAGAAGTCCACTGTGATACCTGGTGCCTGGCTCAGTGTCACATGTATCAGATGCTCAGAGAATGTTTGCAAGTGAGCGAATAAACTCATGGGCTGCATAATTTGGAGGCTGGAGTGGTTTAGTTCCTGGAAGTACAGCGCTGGGAGGGAGTGCACCTCTGAGTAGGTGCCTAGTGGGGTGAATGCCCAGAGAAGTGGCTTGTCAGTCAAAGACAAAGTATCTACTGTATTCAGAATATGTTCACTCGAGACAGTGCTTTATGAACTTGCCCTTGCCTAAAAATCATCCTGGGAACTTGTTAAACTTGTAGGATCCCCACTTTTGTCTCTTACTTGGTAGGATGAGATCACAGAGAACCTCGACTACATGGAACCCATAAACCTGGTGAGAAAGTGACTAAACTGGAAGACTGGTTTCTCTAAGAAAGAAATAAAATGCTACAGCCGAGTTCATTTTGAACTGATGTTTGGAAACGCCAACACCTAAGCCATCTCTGCTGAAAAACATCAAGGCTTTTTGGGATTTCACTGACACTCCTACCTCTGCTTCATTTAGGCCATAGTAGCCCAAGCCTTGGTCCTGCCTGGTGCCGTGAGCAGAGAAAGGACACAGGCTGTACTGAAAATGAATGATACAAATAAAGCATGAATAGGATTAGGTGAGTGTGTAAAGAAGAAGGAGCTCACAGCATGCACACCAGCACACCACCACAGCATGTTTCACCTGCATGGATACTTACCGATTTGGCAAAGCTGAAGAAGCTCTTGGTCTCTCCGGTTACCATGTTGGATGAGCCTGCAAATAGAAGAGTCCCAAATCAAGTCGTTGCTAATGAAAATCAACACTTGTTGATATGCGTGGACAAATGGTACTTGTGAGATAGACTGGCAAAAGCTGTTTTTTTTTTTTTTAATTTGACAGAGTTGGACAGTGAGAGGGACAGAAAGGTCTTCCTTCCATTGGTTCACCCCCCCTCAAATGGCAGCTATGGCCAGAGCTACGCCAATCCAAAGCCAGGAGCCAGGTGTTTCCTCCTGGTCTCCCATGCGGGTGCAGGAGCCCCAGGACTTGGGCCATCCTCCACTGCCTTCCCGGGCCACAGCAGAGAGCTGGACTGAAAGAGAAGCAGCCAGGACTAGAACCGGTGTCCATATGGGATTACGGCTCTGCAGGCAGAGAATTAACCAAGTGAGCCACGGCACCAGCCTAAATCAGATATAATTCAGTTTTGCCAGATGAGGGGAGTGGGGATGGGACATCGAGTTGACTATTTTAGTGAGGTGTCCCTGAGACAGAGAGTGACATCTTTCCTGGTACCCATTTCATTATATTGGAAAGCTGGGTCAGTAGCAAGAGTATGATCAAGGGCAAGGTTTTAATATAGTAATGCATCGCTGAAACGTCTTCCTTTTTTTTTTTTTTTGGCGAGTAGAAAGGAACTCCTGTGTGAACCTACTTTAGGGTTTTGAATTTGATTCCCTGGCAAGTGAGAGGCCTGGGGTCGTGATCTAGGCTGGCCATTTGAGGGGTGGCAGAAGAGGCAGATAATTTCAATGGGTGGGAAAACCAAAGTACGGTTGACAGCAGGTGAGGGTGGAAATCAGTTCAGAAGCCAAGAAATGATGCACCCAGTGCCCAGTATGTCATCTCCAAGGAAATCTAGGCAGAGGGGTGAGAACCATGGGAGACAAATGGTGTGGGAAGCTGAGTTTCAGTAACTGGAACCAGTGAGATTCAGAGGGCAGGTGGTGGGTGGAGTAAGATTCCCTAGGATGCTGTCTCGATGAGAACACGCCTTTGTGGAGTGATGGGAGAGTTCTCACTGCTGGGATGTTCAGATACCACAAACTGCCTTTTCAACAACTTCCCTGGCCTGTCCTCAAAGATTCAGGAGTGAGATATTCTCATAAAACAGATACTCAAAGGAAAAAAAACCACAGTTTCAATTTTTTGACCTGGGTAAGCTAGTAGTTAACCACTGCTTCTGCTTTGATGTGGTGTCTACCACCTGGAATTACAGAACCAGATTTTGATGATTTAGTGACCAAATTATTAATCTAATGAATTAGATAATTTTGAGATAATCAAGTTGAATTACACCAAAATGACGTCACAGACCTGGGGCAAAAACAGAAGTTCCTGTACATGACAAGTAAGGCTGAATAAATTTTCCATCTGCATTTGACTCACAGGTTAGTCATAGCTGATAGCCCTGAACTGTGCATTAACTCTCCTAAGTGTTTTTCATCCATAATAGTATTAAATTATGCATCTGTTTTCAAGTATATATATGGCCAGGATCGAAATCACCAGAACATTCCAGCAATGGAATGTTCACCTGTCTGGTGAGTGTGAGTTTCTTTCTATTATAATAATTTGATGACAAGAGAAAAATGCTTGAATGTTTATACCCCACAAACATCTCTTTTATAAGCTCCTCAGCTAAGAGCAGGGAAATGAGTAATTTTTTCCCAAGGTATCCAAAGTTTGGGCTCAGTTCTCTTGTGCCTATAAATATCTCTTTTATAAGCTCCTCAGCTAATAGCAAAGGATTTTTTTAAAAATATAAGCTACCCAACAGTGAAGCTCTATTTCTATTGTACCTACAATAGAAGTGCCAAGAATTTTAAATATCAGATAACTCTTCTATCACCTTGTTTTAGAACATGACACATGGCTTTTGTTGACCCCGTGGAGAGACTAATGTTTAATTTAGTTTGCGTGCCTAAGACAGAGAAGAGAATGAGGCTCTAGACACTCATTTGCCATAGTTGTTCTGGAGAAAAGTTGCACCCAGTGGTTTTTTCATAAATCTCCCTCAGACCCAAGAACACAGAGGTAAATATGGAAGCAGATGGAACTGGACATGTGCTGAATTCATTTAGGACTCACAGGAGAACCTGGAGGCAGGAGAGCCTGGCCTTTACAACTTCAGCTCCAATGGGGAAGAATCCCCCCTTGAAACTTCCATGTCCTACCTCCACTTCTCCACTGCACAGCAGGCCCTTCATGCCTTCATTTTTGAACTTCCTTTGAAGCCGTTGGTATTTTCTACCTGTGACAACTTCCATGGGTCAAGTCCCTTAAACAGCTCATCTCAGTGATCACATTTGCCTGGCCTTGCTGTATCCCTTTTGAAATGGTAGCATAGAAGGCACTAGGCACCTAAGTTGTTTTGTAATTGAAAACAACTATAGTGATACGATAGAAAACACCGAAAAATTAAACACCCACAAACTCCCTACCCCAACATATCAGCTTGCTTCATTTTTCATAGCCCTTTGCCTTGTAGGCACAAGCATAGCATCTCCTGCTGCTGACCATGGTCCTGCTTCTTTGTAGCACTCACCATATAAAATGTATGTTCCCAGAGGTTTGAGAAGACTGAGGCCTTTCCCGGTATTGTCCCCACACAGGCAATCCAAAACAATGTCCACACCTTCAGAAGAAATTCTAAATGGTAAGAAGACAAGGCAGAATTACTGCAATGCATCAGGAAGCTAACCACCCAGCCCTTTCCCTTTGGGTCACATTGTTTGACTCACAGAGCCAAGTCACAATGAATACGGCAGAAGCCCAGGGGGTACTAGTCATTGTCCTTGAGCCACCAGGGCTAATCGGGGGCTGCAGCTCACTACCACCACTCGGCATCACAAGAGTGTTGTACCTCATCTCCCTAACCCAGGAAAAGATCCAGATTCAAAATTCGAAGTGTGGTTTCCAACAAGTAAGTATGGCTTCCACGCTAACTTAAAGTAGAAAAAGACCATAAATGAACCCATCATAAATCAGGGAGATCTGTATCATAATACCACAGAACAGCTAAGACCTGGCTGGTAGCTGCTACCCGCAGCAAGCCTGGGGTAGGACAGTTAATGTGGGCATTAGAACCAGAGGGTCTGGGTTTGTATGTAGCTGCCTCCATCAACTTCTCTGAGCCTTGGCTTTCTCTTTTGCAAAGCAGAATTACTATGTTTCTTTGTAGTAAGAATGAAAAGAGGTAACCAAAAAATACTTGGCTTAGCTTGCCATCTGACAAGTGCACAGTGTCTATTTGTGGAGCAAAGGCTATGTGGCAGGCTCTGTCCATTGTGCTAAGGCTGGAGTCACAAACAAAACCATGTTCCTGGCTTCCTGGAGCTGATGATGTAGCAGAGCCGTGTTTTCCTCTCTTCTCAGAGACAGAAGAAATAAAGGCACATTTATCTGACCTGCAGACATCTTCAGGTCAAACCTACAACTGACTTTTAGAGGAAAAGGGTTGAATTGAAGCAATCTTCCTACAGCAACGGAAGGTGGCAGAGTAGGGGAAACCCACGTTTGCTCTCTTAAACAAACAAAATGTTTGCTGATCTCTTGTTCTATTCATTTATTTATACATTCATTGATTCTCTTAATCACTAATGCACTTAGCAAACACTTGCTGAGCTCTGCCTGCTAGAAGACATGACAGGAGAGAACTGGAGACTGTAAGGGAGGTATTCATGTGCATGGAAATTCCTATCATGGCTGTGCTCTGCCCTATTCTGAGAAGGACAGCGCTCTCCAGGTTTCTGAGTTTGCAGGATTATCTCATCTGAGCAAGGATTCCCCCCATGCTCACCCCTGCAAAGTGCAGGCATGGTCAACAGCTAGGTCCTGGTTCAGTCGTCACTAGGAACCTGCAGGTGCATCTCCTGGACTCAGACACTGAGGTGGCTGTCCCATGTCCAGTGACAGCTGAGTCTTGTTGGGAATGTGTCCTTCCAAAGCCCTCGAGTCATGTTAAAAATCTAGCCCATCACCAAGACTCATCTAAACCATCAGCTTAGCTTCCTGCCTAATACGGCTGACACCTGCACTGGTTGGACTTCTGTTGTCTCACCTGGAAGTTCAGAACCAGGGAATTGGGACAGCAGGTCTCACACCTTAGTGTACAAGGGAACTGCCTGAAGGAACTGTCAAACACAGGTGGTAACTGTTCACCTTGTCTGTGACTTTCTGATGTAGCAGGTCTGAGGGGAGTGCTCAAGATGTAGATTTCTAACAAATGCCGAGGCGCTGCTGCTGGTCCCAGCCCCACACTGGGAGAGCCACCGTTCTAACTCAGCTACTCAGGAGCCAGCATATTTTATTAATTATTTTGTGCATTGAATGTTCAGTGCTGAGCACCACACATGGCACTGGGGGATGGAGTGGCAAAGTCAAACTTGATTTCTCCTCTTTGCAGACACATTCACCAATAATCACCAAAATAAAAATGAAGCTGAAACGGGTGTGCCACAAAAGTGCGATAGAACTGTGCACTGGGGGTTTTCCCAACCAGGGTTGCCAGAGAAGGCATCTCTGAAGAATTGAAGGAGATAACTAGGTAAAGTGTGCAGAGAACAGCATTCAGGCAGTGAGAAGAACATGTGCAAAGGCCCTGGGGTGGGAGGGAGACTGGGAAGCAGCCAGTGTGGCTGACAGGAGAAGATAAAGGGGACTTGCCGCAGGTGGAGCACGCACACTCTGTGGTATGTCCTAGGCTGGGGCCTTCCACCAGCTGATAAGTTTTGCCACCTGGCATGTGATGTGCACCAAGTAACTATCTTCCTGTCTCCGTCGTTGCTGCCTGGGTCTGCTTTATGCCAGGTTTGCTCCCTCTGGAGGGAGTGGAGCTTGCTCTGCTTCTACCAGGCAGCCCTCCTGGGTGAGCCAGTCCTCCCCATGAGCTCCATTTCTCCAAGACCTGTCCCCTGGCTGCCTGATGACTTCCTGAAGTCAGGGACCACTTTGCCAAGTGTAGGCTGTGCGTATCTTCGAGGAAACCCCTCATGGATCTGCCCCAGTACTGAGTTTGCACTTCTTCCCTAATGCTTCTCATATCTGTATTCTACTGATGGGTTCACATCTCTCCAAAACTGCCAAACACACTTCCTTGTATTAGCCACTCCACATCGCCTATTGCCCTATCCTCTAGGCTCTGACTCTGCAGAAATGCAAAGGCTTCCCACGGCAGGGGTAGACCTACAAATTCCTGCCCACTCCCCCATCCACTAATAGCTCAAGGCATTTTAGCTTTCTGACTGTTCTAAAACTTTCCTACCTCAGGGCCTTTGCACGTGCTGTGATTGCTGCCTGGAAAGTCTTTCCCAGCTCTCCCTCGAGTCGGCTCACTCGCACATGGGCTCCCCAGGGGAGCAGTAACTAACCTCCCATGGGAGTCAGCAGCCCTCACCCTCAATTCACCTACAGGTTAGTTCCCTGATGCATAGGTGTCTACTCTGGGGATAGTTTTTCAGTATGTATCTTGTGCTATAATCATTTTATCTACTTGCTTACTTATGTGTTGACTGTGTCTTCCACCAAAATAAATGAGCCCTGTGTGTCAGGACCCAAATCATGCTGCTTATTGTTCCATTTGTGGGCCCTCTCGTTCGAATGGATGTAGTGCCAATGCTCAATAGGAGTATGTTGAGTGAATGTATGAGAGATGCGATGAATGGATGAGACATCAGCACAGCCGTCCCACATCTCTAGCCCCAAGCCTCCTTGAACTCTCTCCTGTACACTGGCTATCTCATAATTAGTCTCCACAGCAGGTGTTGGGCACCTCTCCCAAGCTTATGCAGCTACCACTGCTGGCACCCAGATCTAGGTCTAGTCAGACATCAAAGTGGAAGGATTTTTCACCACTCTCAATCTAAGACTTAATAAGCATTCGAGCAGTGAGATTTTGGAAGCATCACTCTGGCAGGCAGTTCTGGGAAGCTGCCAGTTGATTTTAGTCTTTGAAGAATTCAGTGTTGTCTTAAAATAAACACATATGTATCCAGATTTTGATCTTATTTTCTTTTCATGTGTATTTATTTTTGTATAACTGAGGAGGGGGAGGTGTTAGATCTTCCATCTACTGGTTCACTCCCCAAATGCCCACAACAGCCAGTGATGGGCCAATTTGTAGATAGGAGCCCAGGACTCCACCCAGGTCTTCCACATGGATGGCAGAATGCCCAAGCACTTGAACCGTCATTGGCTGTCTCCTGGGATAGATGAGGAGGAACCTGGGTCAGAAGCAGAGGAGTCGGGATTTCAATCAGGCACTCTGGGGATGCAGGCATCCTAAGGGGCAGCTTAACCTTCTGCACAACACCCAGCCCCAGAGCTTGACCTTGCTCTTCCAGATGTCCAGCCCAAGAGGGCTCCGTTTTCAAGCTATTTTTCCTCCGGATTACGGGAGAGGCCCAATGTCAGGGTCACAAACACTTGTCCTAGATTTTCAGCCACTGGACAACCATTGCTGAGTACTTCAGTTGAGGCACTGGGTGTGCAGAGCTGGGAGGATGTATACGAAGGCCCATTTTCCCTCACATCTGGGGGCTTGTGGGCTCCTAGGAAAGGCCAGTGTTGGAATGTGCCCCCCCCAGGAACGATGTGTAGGGAACTTAATTGTCATTGTAACAGTATTAAAAGGCGGGATCTTTAAGAGGGGCATACGCCCTGAGGACTCTGGCCTCGTGATGGATGAATTAAGGAGTGCGTGTGCTCTCCTGGGAGTGAGCACCTAATAAAAGGCTGAATTCTGCCCCCTCTAACCCTAACGCTAACCCTAACTATAATCCTCCCCACCTCTCCTTGGGCATCTCTGCAGCTGAACCACATGATGGGAGGGGGATGTACGTGCACAAGGGCCACAGAAACCACACATCTCCCTCCGGCTGCATCTTTTGGAAGACTGGAGTGGGTGAGTCAGGATAAGTAGGGGAGATGGATTCTGGGGTGGGGGAGAAGCTGAGCAGGGGCAGATGTCTTCTCCAAGGACCTGAGGGTGGCGGCGCTGGGGCCACCGCTGTGAAAGCATTCCAGCAGACACTGCTGCTTTGAGGGCAGGAACGTGCCTTCGGGTAACAGTGCTCCATCCCCATCCCATCCTCCCACGCTGAGTACATGGACCACACTGAACCGGACTCCGCTGGGGCCATTGCACAGGGCCCTGGTCCCTCCCAGCAGCAGCCCTGGGAGCAGCCCTCCCCGCAGTGGGCTCACAGTGGAAAGCCCCTGAGCAGGGCTCTGGCCGGAAGAAATGAAATCAGGCGAGGCACAAGCGCCCCTCCCCACCGGCCCACCCCCATCTCTGGCCATGTGCATCCTGCCTGCGTAGGTATAATAATTACATAAAACATGGAAGGCTGGAGCGGAGGTGCAAGCATGGTGGTTTCCACGCCAGCTTTCTCCTGCTGTCATAAATCTCTGTGGATTTTAAAAGGAAACGCAAATAGCCCCAGCTCAGGGATCCTCTGGCCAAATTCTGCAGCGAGATATTTTGGAATTGCTGAACTCAGAGCTTCCTGTGTGTCCTTCCTTTGTCCGCACCCCCCCAGCCTCATCGCTCCACTGTGAATGCTGCCTCTCTGCTCCCTACCCACGCGGGCCAGGGAGGAATTCACCCCCAGGGGTGGTCAGTTCTGATAAAGCCATTACTCATGGGGGAGGGGTGAGTCCTGCCTTTGGCCCTGCCCTTGCCCCTATCCAGGGTCAACTCTCCTCTTTATGACCCTGACTTCCACTCTGCCTCTGTATCTCTGAATGCACTTTTATCTAGATGGAGGGGACTATCGCAGTTCCCCCTCCCACCATGGCTCTGCTCCTTTCTGCTACTCACACCCATACTCACTCTCACGTGGCTGTGGCTGTTGCCGTGGCCGGGGTGCAGCTGGCCCATGGGCCGCTGAGGAGCCAGGCTGCCTGTTGGAAGGCATGGGGCAAGCAGTGTGCGATGCTAGGATGCAGGAGAGGCGTGGGTGAGGGCTCCACAGCCTCTGTGATGTGGCATCTGGGGTGCCATGGACATCTCCTTCATCAAGTGGGGCACACCCCAAAGCCAGTTCACGAATGTGCTTTGGGCTTCCATTTAGACGCTGCTCACCTGTGTTCTCCTGTGGGCCCTGTTAGGGGTCCAGCAACCCCCCGCTGAGCGATCGGACCCACTAGTCTACAAGCATCAAGTCAAGAGACCCGCGTGTCTGGCTCACTGCTGTGTCTCTGCAGCCGTCTGCCGACATCAGTAACACTTGAATGAATGAATGCATGCATGTAAAGGCGGACATAATACAGTGTACCCATTTCCCACCAGATGAAATTTAAACATGCTTTTTTTTAAGCATTTTTTTTTCTTTCAACAGCCTCATTGAGACAAGAAGTGACCTGCAGTAAATTGCCCATTAAAGTGGACAGGCTGGTGAGCGGTGACGTCTGTCCTCACCTGTGAAATCACCAATCCTACCCCGATATAATCGACATATCCTTCCCACCCAGAAGTTTCAAGTCATCTCGTCCCGCAAGAGGAGTTTGGTAAAATAGAAAGTGCATAGACTCGCACAGCTTTGAGGCCAGATCCCCTCCTGGGACTGGGCTTCTCTAACTGGAAATGAGGAATTTTTGCCTTGCAGGACTGCCTCAGGCACACACAAAGTGCTGGAATCAGGAGTGGGCAGGTAGCCTAGTGGTAAAGGTGCCGGTTAAGATGCCCACGACCCACATCAGAACCCAGCCCTGGGTTCCGCTCCTGATTCCAGCTTCCTGCTTGTACAGACCCTGGGAGGCAGCAGGTGGTGGCTCAAGTAATTGGGTCCCTGCCACCCACATAGAAGACCTGGTTTGATGTCCTAGCTCCTGACTTAACCAGTCACAGCTCCAGCGGTTGTGAGCCTCTGGGGAGTGAACCAGCAGATGGGAGCGCTCTGTCTCTCTAATTAGTTGATCTGAAATGCTCTCATCACTGGTCAGCAGCGTGAGAGGAGACCAGAAAGGGCAGCTGCTGTTGTCTGCACTGCCCTGTCCCAGCTGCCCTTACTGCCCACTCCCCCAGCACCTCCCTGGGGCTGTGCCTCTCAGGCCTGCGCTGACCTCTCTCTCCTTACTCCTGAAGCCCTTACAGACAGATGCACACAACTCAAAGCTTCCACCTCTTGCTTGCGTTCCCCCAACACAGAGAGTAAGTTAAGTCTGTATCATAAACATTTTTTTCTGTTACCCTTATAATGCCTGGATAAGGCTGAGAGGCATTCAAAAGAGACTTACTGGCTGGTTTATAAGAGTTTTCATCTCAAAACATTTTATTACATTTTTCTAGTTCACCATACATGTAGAAGTGGAACAATATTAATGATCAAAAAATAAAAGGGAATCACCCTGCATTCCCTTCTCTCCCTATTGCATGCTAGGGGGTGCATATTTCCCCGTCCTTTCATTGGATGTCCATATGCACGAGAATTTGCACAAAGCTATGATCACCGTGTAGCTGGAATTTGGCATTCTGCTTTTCTGTCAGTATGCTGTGCTGCCATAGGCATTTTTCCGTTTTGTGACAGCCTTCATAATTGTCATTTGTAAGGGGCTGCATAATGCCGAAGTCTGTGGGTGCAGCATAATCTGATCTATTTCTCTTCTGCGCACAGCGGAGGCTGCCTTGGAATTTTCACGGTTGCAGACAATGCCAGGACTCTCCCTGGCAACACAGCGCCGGGCTGTGACCAGGAAGCAGAAGCAGCACCTGGCCTTGCCACAGGCAGCTTTGAATCTGTAGCTTTTATCTCCTGCTTGATTGTTTCCCGAGGGTAGGGCTACTGGGAAAGCAGGCATAAACGTATTCTTAGGTATTTGACATAATTCCAGGTCTCAAGATAAAAGCACAAGGATTGCTGGGATTGCATCTGCAGGAAGGTGGCGGTGGGTGGGTCTCAGGTACGCTAGGCTCTGCTCTTCTGACAGCAGGGAAATCACCGATTCAGGTGTTCAAGGAACAGGGCAAGGGCAGTGAGCAGACGGCGGCCGGAGTGGTTACCTGGGAAATGGCCAAGGCAGGGGCTGGCTGGGTACGGCTGTCCTCTGTGGGGAGAACCGCCATCTCCTGACCCTCTTCTCCCACTACTCCCACGTCCTCCCTCCCCTGGCTGCACTGGCCTCTTCCAGACTCCCAAATGCACCCAGGACCATAACACATGCCCTTCCCTGGGCAGCTTCTCGTCCTTTCTCAGCCTAAACCTCATCCTTTCATGGATGTTAACATCTGGGTGTTCACCAGCACCTTGCATTTCTCAAATGTGGGACTCTCTGGATTCTCTAGATAGTCTGAATTTTTTAAAATTTCATTTAAGGTATACACTTTTCATGTATTTCATATATACAGACTTAGGAACATAGTGATACTACCACCCTATCCTCCCTCCCACCCACACTCCAACCCTTCTTCCTCCTCCCTCTCCTATTCCCACTCTTAGTTTTTACAAAGACCTATTTTCAGTTTACTTTACATTCATAAGATTAGCCCTACACTAGGTAAAGAGTTCAGCAAGTAGTATGAAGAAAAAAGCACTGTCCCTCAACATCTCCATGCTGGAGCTGGAGATCAGGGATTCTCGAGGTAGTTATTGCCTGATCTCTTTTCCTAACACAGAACCTAGCCTATCACAGATACTCGAGCATATTTGTTAAGCAGGGGAGTCCACGAATCAGTGAAAGCCTGCTTGAAAAAAATGTCATTTAAAAGTGCAAGAGAAGATAAGAACGGAGAGTAGTTCATTTTCCAGACCATAGCTTGGCAGACTCAAGTTAAAAGTGTTGAGAACTGCCAGAGAGTTCTGAACCAGTCAGATGGAAGTCTTTAAAATCATCCGGCAACCTCTAGACATGCGAGAAACAGAGGGTGGACTTCTCATAGCTATCTTTCATGCTATACGTTCATGTCCTGCTGGAAACATTGGGACAACTGTATGTTGTATGCAAATCGCTACTTCAAAATTTTGAAACAGACCAGGAAATTCAGACCATGGGAAGACTCTCCTTGCTAAGCATGGCCCAACTTTCACCAAATCTGGTCTGAATCTGTCACTTTAGTTAACCAACTCTCATCCTCTCTGACCTTTAAATTTTGCATCTAAATCTGTGAGTTGGAGGGAACTGTTTATCCATGCTAACTGGGCAACTTAACTGTTCCTTAAAATTTAGTGCTGGAAAGTGACCACATTGCAGTAACAGCTCTGGGCCATCTCGAAGTCCCCGCAGGAGCTCTGAATAGAGCAGATCCTGACCGTGAGTGGGGAGCCCTGAAGAGCAGCAGCAGTGAGACATACAAATCATCTGAAATCTTGCTGCTAACTGGATTTTCCACCAAATCACTGTGTTAACACCCACCTGATCAATAACTTCAGGATCACAGGTGGGACATGGATCAGGTGGCAAAGCCTGCTGATGGACATCCCAGCTTCATGCCTGTCTTCATTCTCTGCACCAGTGATTGTCCAAAACCCCAGTCTGATCGTGTCACCACTTTGGTCCCTCAGGGGCTCTTGGACACACCCAGGTGGGCCTCCACACTCCATGGCTTGGCATATGAAGTCTTCATGTGCACCTGGTATCTGTCTCCTTCCCCAGGCTCACCTCCTGCCTCTCCATCCCTTACATCCCCCACCCCAGGTGCCCCTTTTCCATTCATAACTTGCCCGGGCAACCAGACCTCCTGGGACTTGTACCCCCATTAATCTTTCTTGCAGTTCTCTCAGCTTCAGAGGCACTTGCACACCTCAGTATGCATGCACGAGACATTCCCTTTGTAGAACAGACCCCTCTGTACCCTGTTACTTCTACAGGTGGCCTCTCCAGTTGGGCTTCACTCTTCAGAGAAGCACTGTGTACACAGCAAGGGCCTGAGCTCCAAAGTCAGAATGCCCGGTTTGAGTCCAGGTTTCAGTGTTTACTAAGCCGTGCAGGCCTGCCTGGGCACAGCGCTAAATGCAAGGTTTCCAGTTTGCTTCCAGTAAGGTGTGGCCAAAGGACCTGAGAACTAGCAATAGAATATGAGCAACACAAGTATTCCTTCTGGGACTAACCCAACAAAGCTCCCATTCATGATGCTTCTGTGCTGTTTCCCCATTTACCAGCAGGAAGCAAAGGATTGTAGACCCAAGACAACAGGGGCACAAAAACCCTGGGTCCCTGACTATTTCCGGAAGACCATCCACCAACTATCCACCTTAGTTACATGATTGAATGAGAAATAAACATCTGTGTGTTGAGACAGTGCGGTAGCAGCTAGCACTGCTTTAATGTTTTGGCTTTGCAAGTTACTCAGCTGCTTTGTTCCTCAGGGATAATAATAGGATTTAAGAGGATTACATGAGCTAAGACATGTGCAGTATTGGGCAGAGAGCTAGGGATACTAAGCTCCCCAATGTATGTATGTGTTCTATCACTGTTCTTAGCTGCCTTTTAAATGGATGCAAGTGTTCTTCAAGAGAAAACCAAGGGCCAACCTGGTGCTCTCCAGAGCAAACACCTTACCTTTTTACTTCTTGCACATAGTCTGCATTTCTGTCGAAGAGGTGGGTCACCGAGTCTTTGATTGCTTCATGCTTGAAGGTAGAAGCTGTTCCAAAGACAGTCACATTGGGGATGGTGGAGCACAGCTGAGCCACGGCCTGGCCCTGCAAGTGAAGTACAGTAGGCAAGTCAGCCATCAGAGTCACCATCTAGCTAGCAGTCCTGCTGGCTGTGGAGCAGAAGTGCTCATCTTTGGCATTGCTGACATCTTTTAGCCTTTGTTGGCCGATAGATGCATTGTAAGATGCTTAGCAGCTTCCCCGGCATCTACCCACTAGATTCTAGTATCCCCATCCTCCAAGTTGTGACAACACAAACTGTTGAGATATTGCAAAATGTCCTTTGGAGGGCAAAAATCTTCCTTGGTTGGGATCCACAAGTGTGGAAGAAAGACAATGGGGGTCATCCACACCCCAGGGCCTAGACTGACTATTATTTAACCACAGTGAGTGACAATATTGCTACCTACTCCATAGATATCTCAGAAGATGTCTTGGAGTTCCCAGTAGCAGACCATGACACAAACATTTGAATGTGAGTGCTTTATTTGTAAGATGGTCTCAGGAAAGAATATGGGATTAACACAGATGAGGAAGGCAGTCAGGAAAGAACTTGCTCTCAGGACCACATCCATCAGGGACTACTGGGGCTCGTACGTGCTAGGGAACTCCATGAACAAACGTAGAATACAGTTCAGATGATCACAGCTGAGGGGTGAGGAGCCCAAAGTATTGATCCAACAGATTTCCATGTGCTATTGATTGAGGGCTTCTTCTCCACCAGTAATTCTCACATACATCTGGCTCATCTTCACATGTCAAGGGTGCCCCCACGACCAGATGAGACCCCCATAAGCAACCTTCAGCATGTTGAGTTGGGTGTAGACAAGATAAGTATGACTGACAGCATCTGCTACAGAGAGGGTTAAATGAGGGTTTACGTAACACAGACCAAGGACCCAGCACAGAACGAAACACTTAGTAGATACTTCATAAATCTTAGTTATCATTCCCCCTAAAGGGCTTATTATATTCAGAGCTGAAACATCCAGGCATATAAAGAAAAGGTCAAGATGAGTTTTAAATATTCAACAGCCCAGGGGGAACTCACAAATACAGTGAGGAGTGGTGATTTTCCCTATCTTTTTCAACATGGTCAAAATTTAAGTTGTTGGACAAAATACTGTGACCACATTCATTCAAAGATCTTCCAATAAAATCCAATTTGCTGGTAATTAAGTTGTATTCTAGAGCCAGGCAGTATTTTCCCAGTGTTCCATCCACCATCTTCAGGGAAATTATTCTACCAAAGTCATCTACAATATTAATTTCCGCCATCATCTTATTTTCATGTCTTCATAGTGGTGGACTAATTCAGGTTGGCAGGTCAATTTATGGAAATGTTATCACCAGTTGCAATTAAAGACAACACTGAGAGAATTACAGAATGTCAGAATTGGAAGATCATCCAAGTACCTTCTCCCCATCACTGCTTTATAGATGCGGGAAAGGACACTCGAAAGGTTAAGGCCACCTAGTTTTTCAGAGGCACATCTGGGATTCCAAGCAAGGTCTCCTGACTTCTAGTTATTGCCATTTTCTATTATGCCATGCTGTCTCCTTATTTTGACATTTTAAGCTAAGCAGACTTTTAAATTGCTCCCTAAAATAGATATGTCACTGGCATGCTTACTTGGAGGTCAACATTTCAGAGCCTGGGCATGGACCTGACACTCTAGACAAAGCACAGTTCTCTGTTCTAAGAATAACTTGGTATTTGTCTAATTTTTTATTCTAGATTTTATAAAACAAAGAGGGGGACTATGGTTTCTTGTGAATACAAACATTTGCAAACACAGAATTTCTCTAAAACTCACTTGTCTCACAGTGACAGCTCCACGTTGATAGGGCTTGGGATAACCTTGTTAATACTGCAATGGCAAACTAGAATTTGACCCATTTTATTTGTCCTTATAGTCTCATCTGTCCTGTGTCCTTGGGTAAACATGGCTTTTCGTCATTTAACTTTGCTTTAAATGTCCATGTGTCAGATTCTTACTGCTGTAGATGCCAGAGTATCAGAAATGACTAGCACATCATCTTCTCTGGTTGCAAGCTGGCCATGGAGTTATGGGTTTTCATATCTCACTACCATTTTTGATAGGTGTCTCTACCTGGCTGCCACCAAAACTGTACATCAAACTCATGGCTGTCTCCAAATACATTACTGCTTATGCTGGGATTAGTTTGTGAGGGCTGCTGTAACACAGTTCCACGCACCAGGTGCCCTAAACAACAGAAATCTTTTCTCCATTCTGGGGACTCAAAGCCCAAAATCATGGTGTGGCACAGTTGGTCCCTTCTGAAGGCTGATCTGTTCTAAGCCTTTCTCCTTGGCTTGCCAATGACCATCTTTTCTCTGCATCATCTTCCATCATTTTCCATCTATGCCCATCTTTGCCAAGTGTCCCCTTTTCACAAGGATATCAGTCATACTGAGTGAGGGCCCATCCAAATGACCCCACTTTAACTTGATGACTTCTGTGAAAACCTTGTCTTCAAATAAGGTCACATTTTGAGGTCCCATGGGTTAGGACTCCAATCTGTGGACAGGGAGGGGCCAAGTTCAACCTGTATCACTCCTCTCACTAAATTCCCCAGTTTGGTGGGTTGCACGATACCATTCACCCATCCCTAAAGCCAGGAACCTGGGCATCACCTTGGACTCCTCCTCCCTCACCCCCACAGTCAGGGTCTTCTTTCTTTCTCCCTCTGTGATGGTCGCTTCCAAGGCTGGGTCTTCACATCTACTTTCCTGGATGATAACAGCACCTTCTGCCTGGCATCGCTGCATCCTCGTGTACTCCTGTGCCCAAAGTGACTCTTCCCAAACACAGCACTCAGCATTTCACTATTCGTTTTGAAATTTCCCAGGGCCTATCATGACTTTCAGAATCCAATGCACACCCTTGAGTTTATCTGTGATTGGATCCATCTGCTTCATTAGCTTATTTCTTTCTACTTTTCCAATATTTGCTCCCTACAACACATCGGACTTCAGGCACTGCTGATCAAAACTTGCCATCAGCCTGGTGCTGTGCCACTGTTCTCAGAATGAGCCTTTAACCTTGTTTCACTAATGAGATAGCTGACGTTGACAGAACTGCCTCCTCCAAGGCTATCAGAGTAGATCTTGGTCTTCTTTGCTACTGGCTGCTGTGCTCACCCACTGAGCAACATCTTGAAACTTCTATTTGCTCGTCTTAAATTTGTGAGCAGTTATGCCATAGACAGTCTGGGATACTTGTGGAATTATACAATACAATGCATCAAAGATTTAGAATGGTACATTCTCAGTAAAAATTGCTATTACTGCTGTCAAAATTCCTCTTAGCATTATTATTATATTACCACTAGTAGCTTATCCACTGTCATCAATCAACTCCTGAATAGTTCATGCTATTTTAGTTTCAATGCCAGTTTTCTTGCATGCTTTTGCCCTTCCTTCCTCTCTCTCCTTCAAATACAGTGGCTCCTCCTTAGGCATCTCCTCTTCCAGGAACCCTTTCCAGTCTCCCAGGCAGAGTTGGTTTGGTGCCCCCACAGGTCCGGGTGGCTCCTTCCCCAGGTAAATGACCCCCAAGCCTTCTGTCTGGGAGCTCTGTGAAGCGGGGACTCTGAGAGACTCACTGTGTCTTAGGCAGCTCTGTACCCCAGCACCCAGGGCAAGGCCGGGCACACAGTAGGTGTATGGTAGCACTGGCTGAATGGGTGAATGAGCACCTGCAGTAGGGCAGCCCTCCTGGGCTTTGGCATTGTGCAACTGAAATACAGCACACAGTGAACACATGCATGCTCTGGCCCAAGCCAAGCCTTTCCACTTCCATTTTCAAGAGAGAGATATTTGGGGTTCAAAAGAGAAGATGTGATGAATCTGGGTTATTTATAAATTTACATTGTCATGTATAACATACCAGTGTTGTATAGTAAATCTTGTAAGTATATGAAATGTAAACACAAAACAATTATATATAATTAGAATAATGTACAATTAGCATTATGTACTGGTATTAAATGTATTGCATAATTAGTGTATATATTTAATTATATATGTATTCAGTAACAGAATTATAGTAATATAGTTTATATAATGAATGTGCTATATAAACATAATATATAATATAAGTATATATTTATATAAAATAAATATATGAATAATATGTTGAAAACACAAACTCAGTATCTTTTGGGAGCCCTTTAGTTCTCCATCAACTCTCTGAGGTAACAAAAATCTCTTAAAGATCCTAAATGATTATTTTTTAAGATTTACTTATTTGGTAAGTCAGAGTTAGAGAGAGAGGAGGAGAGACAGACAGAGAGAGAGATCTTTCCTCTTCTGTTTCACTCCCTAAATGGCCACAATGACCAGGACTGGGGCAGGCTGAAGCCAGGAGTTTTTCCAGGTCTCCCATGTGGGTACAGAGGCCCAAGCACTTGGGCCATCTTCCGCTGGTTTCCTGGGCACATTAACAGGGAGCTGGGTCAGAGGTGGAGCAGCTGGAATTTGAACTTGCACCTTATAGAAAGTTGGTATCTCAAGTGGTGCCTTTACCTGCTAACGCCACAATGCAAACTCCCTCGATAATCTTTCAAAATAAACAATACCCACTATTCTGCAGTTCAGAGACAAGCGCTTTCCCTCACATGGTCGGAAAATCTGCACCTCCCTCTCTGGCTCTCAAGGTGAGTCAGGAGCAGCACCTCATTTATCTCTCCTCTCCTACCTGCTTACCACAAAGCATGGACTCAATAAACATTTGGGGAAGACAGTGAACTTTCAATAAAAAGGAATTTGCCATTTAATTCCAGACCCAGCACATAAAGTGAACAAGACAATATGTTTCCCCGGCACCAGCAGTAAACGGAGGTTTGCATGTACTTGTTCTTAATTGACTCTTCTTCCCTCTTTTGAACAAAGGATCCTGCTCCAAGGGCTTAACAATATCGCAGTAAGAGCAGCAATTTCTTTTGTTCCACCATGTGCCAGGTCTTAAACAAGCGCTTCAATAAATCCTTAACCCACTTTTACAGGCAATATTTCTTGTTTCCCTTTTACACCTAAAAGTGGGGATTCAAGGAGGGAAAGAAAGTTGGTCAAGACTGCATGGCTTGTAAACGGAAAAGCTGCAGTTAAACCCAGGTATCCCTGACTCCCACCCACTCTGCTAATGAATCTTCTTCTCCGTCCAGCTAAGCACTCAAGTTGTCTCAAGTTGTTAAACCAGAGACTGAAATCTCAGAGAAAACCAGGGGTGCTTAGCATCAGTCTGGAAGGCCTCCTTGATCCACTCTTGGGAGACCTTTGTCCCAGGTTTACATGGACAAACAGACACTCAATCAGCTTTCCATCCACTCACTCCTTGCTCCAGGGCTGCAGGGATCTCTTCAAGCAGAGCGAAGATAGAAAACATGGGGACAGTTGTTAGGGAGCCGTTTTAGGATGAGCTGTTACTCCCACCAACAGACTAGTAGTTCAAAGCAAGATGTTGTTCTAGAAAAGCTTGGCACAGTAGACAAGTGACTAGAGAAGTGACTGCATCCCTATAAAAGGCTTAGTGTGCTTCCTGGTGCATATTAAATACAGAAAAAGTGGCAGTTTTTAGCTGTAACAGAATTGGAATAGGGATGGAACCTGGCTAAGATTCGGGTTACCCACTAAGGGGGTGTTGACAATAGATAATTCTATCAGTGCACTGGGATTCAACATTCAGCATAAGGCTTCAGTTAAGAGAAAAGGCATGGATGAGTGGTCTCTACGATGTAGACACTGTCTATCTCCGCAGCCTTGTTTCTCAAGAACTCTAGCTTTAACCCCATTTCTTCCAAAGCTCCACTTTCTCTCCCCAAAGCATCCTTGCACATACGTGGCCCTCTCTGGAACCCTCTTCCCTGTCTTTTCTCCCAGCTGATTTCTCATCTCAGCCCCTCTGAGTCACTCATTCCATCACCGCAGGGCTTTGACGAGTGCCCCTAACACATCAGATGCTGTGAGAGGAGCTGGAGATGGGAAGGTGAGCTGCTTATTTGTGGTCTCTGTCCATTCTAACTGAGATATGCAGATAAAAGTATAATCACATACGTAAACCATGGGAGTGACAACATCAATTCCAACCACTGGAATAAGACCATTTGGGGGCATTGCATGTTTTGAAAATACACAGGAAATGGGGAGCATGCATTAAAGTGAAGGGTAGGCCCTGTTGGGGAGAGACCGGACTAGGGAAAGGAAAGTACTTCCTATGATCAAAGTTCTCGTTCTGAGATGTGTCTTGTGATTGAGATGTGTCTTAAGTTTATCTATGACTCAGTGCAACCGTTTTTATATTTATTGATTTTAAAATTTATTTATTTGAAAAGTAGGCACACACACACACACACACAAACACACACCTCTTCCATCCACTCGGTCACTCCCCAAATGGCTGTGATGGCTGGTATGGACCGGGCTGGAGCCAGGAGCTTAGAACTCTATCTAGGTTTGCCACATAGTTACATAGGCCCAAGCACCTGAAGCATCTTCTGCTGCTTTCCTAGGTGCATTAGCAGGGAGCTGCATCAGAGGTGGAGCAGTTGGGACGTGCGACTGAATCTGGTGCTATGATATAGGGTACCAGCTTTGTAGGCAGTGACTTAACCTCTGTGCACAATGCTATTCCCATTTTAAAATGGGGACTTAGACTTGATGATCCCTATCATCTTCCCAGTTCCTAAGATTTCCAAGTCACACTGACCAGTTCTTAAGATGGGCCAACAGAGGTCTAAGCCTCCCAAGGTGAATGAAAGTTTATTCACTGCCCCAAGTTTGATGAAAAATGGAACTTTCCATGGTGAATCTGACATTTCCAAGATCACTTTTCAAATAGAATTCTGTTTCTCTCTAGCTGCTTTCACTTTGAAACAATTCATGGAAACCACTGATCGCTGTTTTTTATCCATGTAAACCTGAGACAAAGATCTCCAGAGAGTGGATCAGTGAGGCCTTCCAGACTGATGCTAAGCACCATGGTTTCCTCTGAGATTTCAGAGACCCAGGGACTGAAAAGAATTAGCAGAATGAGAGGCGGAGCCAAGATGGCGGAATAGTGAGGGCGTGCACCGACAGTCCGGGAAAAGATACTTTAATAAAAGTGGAGTTATGGTAGCCTCAGGAAAAGGATCAGGGAAAAACTGCAGAGGAAACTCTTCTGGATCTAGTGGCTGTGACTCGGAGGACCTAAGGGGAGAGCAAGGTGGCCCACTGCGTGGAAGCTGAGCCGCGGGAGCCGCCAGGGCCGCTGGACCCACCGGAGCTGCAGAGTCTGCGCACCAGTGCTGGAAGGGGAAGTGAGCTAAAAACCTCTCGGTAACCTGAGACATTGGTGGGGAAAGGCAGAAAAAGCCTGCAGAGAACGAGGCCTGAAACCCCATTGGGGAAAGTTCACCAGATTGGCTGGAGGAGAGAAAAAATCGAATAAATAAGGGGAACCTGCATGGACATTTAGCCTCTCTCTCCACTCACCTTACAAAGCTGAGCAAGACAAAGGGCAGGCGCCGTTTTACGTAAGTAAAGCAGTGTGCGCCATTTTGCATATGTAAAGCTGGTGTCTCTCATTAGCCAAGCAGAAAACCCTGACTCTGGTAAGCAAACGAATACCCACAGGAGCCAGATTTCATACATCAACTACGCTCAATTCCACTCAGCTGTGTGGAATTACTTCCCAACTGAGTCAAAAAAAAAAAAAAAAAGAGAGAGAGAGAGTGAGAGCAAGCAAGAGAACAATCAGGGTGAATCACCTTTGGCACACCCTTAACCCTGTAGAACCAGAGCTCTCTGGCCACACCCATCACAGCTTCTAAGGATCCATCAAGAGTCCATCTAGAGTCACAATATAACGAGAAAAAACCAAAGAATATCTCCAATGTGACAAACAAACACAAAAGCCGAGGTAACAAGAACAAGGAAGACACTATGACACCCCCAAATGAAATAGACACCCCAATTCAAGATTATGAAGATGATGAGACAGAAGAAATGCAAGAAGCAGATCTCAAAAAATTGATAACAACATTAAGAAGTTCTCAAAAACAAATTCTCGAACTACAGAAATCCTTAATGGACAAGATAGAAAATCTCTCTCGTGAAAATGAAATATTAAGGAGGAATCAAAATGAAATGAAACAACTAGTAGAAAATGAAACTGTAATAGTGATGAGAAATCATAATGAAGTGAAAAATTCAATAGATTAAATGACAAACACATTAGAGAGCCTTAAAAACAGAATGGGTGAAGCAGAAGTGAGAGCACAGGAAAATATACAATCAAACCAAAGAAAAGAAGAGGAAATTAGAAATCTAAAAAATATTGTCAGGAATCTTCAGGATACTATTAAAAAACCCAACATTCAGGTTCCAGGAGTTCCTGAAGGCATGGAGAGAGAGAAAGGATTAGAAGGCCTTTTTAGTGAGATATTAGCAGAAAATTTCCCAGGTTTGGAGAAGGACAGAGACATTCTAGTACAGGAAGCGCATAGAACCCCTAATAAACATGACCAAAAGAGATCCTCACCACAACACGTTGTAATTAAACTCACCACAGTGAAACATAAAGAAAAGATCCTAAAATGTGCAAGAGAGAAACGTCAGATTACTCTCAGAGGATCTCCAATCAGACTCACAGCTGACTTCTCATCAGAAACCCTACAAGCTAGGAGGGAATGGTGAGATATAGCCCAGGTACTAAGAGAGAAAAACTGCCAGCCCAGAATATTATATCCTGCTAAGCTCTCCTTTGTGAATGAAGGTGAAATAAAGACCTTTCACAAGAAACAGAAATGGAAAGAATTTGTCGACACTCGTCCAGCCCTGCAAAAGATGCTTAAAGATGTGTTACACACAGAAACACGGTCATCAGTATGAAAGAAGGTAAATGAAGGAAACCTCACACCAAAAGATCACAGGAAGATCAAAACATATATCAGAAAATATCTTTGGCAAATGGCAGGGCAAAGCTACTACTTATCAATAGTCACATTGAACGTTAATGGCCTGAACTGTCCAGTTAAAAGACACTGATTGGCTGATTGGCTTAAGGATCAAAACCCATCTATTTGCTGCTTACAAGAAACACATCTTTCCAATAAAGATCCATACAGATTGAAAGTGAAAGGCTGGAAAAAGATATACCATGCCAACAGAAATGAAAAAAGAGTGGGCGTAGCCATCTTAATATCGGACAACATAAACTTTACCACAAAAAACTGTTAGGAGAGACAAAGAGGGACACTATATAATGATTAAGGGATCAATTCAACAGGAAGATATAACGATTATCAATGTATATGCACCTAATTACAGGGCACCGGTTTATTTAAAAGATTTGTTAAGGGACTTAAAAGGAGACTTAGACCCCAATACAATAGTACTGGGGGACTTCAATACTCCACTCTCAGAAATAGACAGATCAACAGGACAGAAGATCAACAAGGAGACAGTAGATTTAAATGATACTATAGCCCAAATGGATCTAACAGATATCTACAGAACTTTTCATCCTAGACACAAAGCATTTACATTCTTCTCAGCAGTACATGGAACCTTCTCTAGGATTGACCACATACTAGGCCATAAAGCAAGTCTCAGCAAATTCAAAAGAATCAGAATCATACCATGCAGCTTCTCAGACCATAAAGGAATGAAGTTGGAAATTAGCAACTCAGGAATCCCTAGAGCATATGCAAATGCATGGAGATTGAACAACATGCTCCTGAATGAACAATGGGTCATAGAAGAAATTAAAAGAGAAATCAAAACTTTTCTGGAATTAAATGAGGATAACAGCACAACATACCAAAACTTATGGGATACAGCAAAAGCAGTGTTAAGAGGAAAGTTTATATCAATAGGTGCCTACATCAAGAAATTGGAAAGGCACCAAATAGATGAGCTTTCACTGCATCTCAAGGATCTAGAAAATCTGCAGCAAACCAGACCCAAATCTATTAGGAGAAGAGAAATAATTAAAATCAGAGAAGAAATCAACAGGATTGAATCCAAAAAAAATTACAAAAAATCAGCCAAACGAGGAGCTGGTTTTTTGAAAAAATAAACAAAATTGACACCCCATTGGACCAACTAACTAAAAAAAAAATAGAAAAGACCCTAATCAATAAAATCAGAGACGAAAAAGGAAACGTAACAACAGACACCACAGAAATAAAAAGAATCATCAGAAATTACTACAAGGACCTGTATGCCAGCAAACAGGGAAACCTATCAGAAATGGATAGATTCCTGGACACATGCAACCTACATAATCTGAACCAGGAAGACATAGAAAACCTAAACAGACCCATAACTGAGACAGAAATTGATACAGTAATAAAGGCCCTCCCAACAAAGAAAAGCCCAGGACCAGACGGATTCACTGCTGAATTCTACCAGATATTTAAAGAAGAACTAACTCCAATTCTTCTCAAACTATTCAGAACAATTGAAAGAGAGGGAATCCTCCCAAATTCTTTATATGAAGCCAGCATCACCTTAATTCCTAAGACAGAAAAAGATGCAGCAGAGAAAGAGAGTTACAGACCAGTTTCCCTGATGAACATAGATGCAAAAATCCTCAATAGAATTCTGGCCAATAGAATGCAACAACACATCAGAAAGATCAACCACCCAGACCAAGTGAGATTTATCCCTGGTATGCAGGGATGGTTCAGTGTTTGCAAGTCAATCAATGTGATACACCACATTAACAAACTGCAGAAGAAAAACTATATGATTATCTCAATAGATGCAGAGAAAGCATTCGATAAAATACAACACCCTTTCATGATGAAAACTCTAAGCAAATTGGGTATAGAAGGAATATTTCTCAATACAATCAAAGCAATTTATGAAAAACCCACAGTCAGCATCCTATTGAATGGGGAAAAGTTGGAAGCATTCCCACTGAGATCTGGTACCAGACAGGGATGCCCACTCTCACCATTCCTAGTCAATATAGTACTGGAAGTTTTAGCCAGAACCATGAGGCAAGAAAAAGAAATTAAAGGGATACAAATTGGGAAAGAAGAAATCAAACTATCCCTCTTTGCAGATGATATGATTCTTTATTTAGGGGCTCCAAAGAACTGTACTAAGAGACTATTGGAACTCATAGAAGAGTTTGGCAAAGCATCAGGATATAAAATCAATGCACAAAAATCAACAGCCTTTGTATATACAGGCAATACCACGGCTGAGAAGGAACTTCTAAGATGAATCCCATTCACAATAGCTACAAAAACAATCAAATACCTTGGAATCAACTTAACCAAGAATGTCAAAGATCTCTACGACGAGAATCACAAAATCTTAAATAAAGAAATAGAAGAGGATACCAAAAAATGGAAAAATCTTCCATGCTCATGGATTGGAAGAATCAACATCATCAAAATGTCCATTTTCCCAAAAGCAATTTATAGATTCAATGCGAAACCAATCAAAATACCAAAGACATTCTTCTCAGATCTAGAAAAAATGACGCTGAAATTCACATGGAGGCACAGGAGACCTTGGATAGCTAAAGCAATCTTGTACAACAAAAACAAAGCTGGAGGCATCACAATACCAGATTTCAGGACATACTACAGGGCAGTTGTAATCAAAACATGATGGTACTGGTACAGAAACAGATGGATAGACCAATGGAACAGAATAAAAACACCAGAAATCAATCCAAACATCTACAGCCAACTTATATTTGATCAAGGATCTAAAACCAATTCCTGGAACAAGGACAGTCTATTCAACAAATGGTGCTGCTGGGAAAACTGGATTTCCACGAGAAGAACCATGAAGCAAGACCCCTACCTTTCACCTTACACAAAAATCCACTCAACATGGATTAAAGACTTAAATCTATGACCTGACACCATCAAATTACTAGAGAGCATTGGAAAAACCCTGCAAGATATAGGTACGGGCAAAGACTTCTTGGAAAATACCCCAGAAGCACGGCAGTCAAAACCAAAATTAACATTTGGGATTGCATCAAATTGAGAAGTTTCTGTACTTCAAAAGAAACAGTCAGGAAAGTGAAGAGGCAAACGACAGAATGGGAAAAAATATTTGCAAACTATGCAACAGATAAAGGGTTGATAACCAGAATCTACAAAGAAATCAAGAAACTCCACAACATCA
This sequence comes from Oryctolagus cuniculus, assembly GCF_051225735.1. Lineage (NCBI taxonomy): Eukaryota > Metazoa > Chordata > Mammalia > Lagomorpha > Leporidae > Oryctolagus > Oryctolagus cuniculus. The sequence goes on along the minus strand of NC_142884.1, from coordinate 70,271,873 downwards.
AAACAAACAACCCACTTAAGAGATGGGCCAAGGACCTCAATAGACATTTTTCAAAAGAGGAAATCCAAATGGCCAACAGACACGTGAAAAAATGTTCAAGATCACTAGCAATTAGGGAAATGCAAATCAAAACCACAATGAGGTTTCACCTCACCCCGGTTAGAATGGCTCACATTCAGAAATCTACCAACAATAGATGCTGGAGAGGATGTGGGGAGAAAGGGACACTAACCCACTGTTGGTGGGACTGCAAACTGGTCAAGCCACTATGGAAGTCAGTCTGGAGATTCCTCAGAAACCTGAATATAACCCTACCATTCAACCCAGCCATCCCACTCCTTGGAATTTACCCAAAGGAAATTAAATTGGCAAACAAAAAAGCTGTCTGTACCTCAATGTTTATTGCAGCTCAATTCACAATAGCTAAGACCTGGAACCAACCCAAATGCCCATCAACAGTAGACTGGATAAAGAAATTATGGGACATGTACTCTATAGAATACTATACAGCAGTCAAAAACAACGAAATCCGGTCATTTGCAAGAAAATGGAGGAATCTGGAAAACATTATGCTGAGTGAATTAAGCCAGTCCCAAAGGGACAAATATCATATGTTCTCCCTGATTGGCGTAAACTAACTGAGCACCAAAGGGGAAACTTGTTGAAGTGAAATTGACACTATGAGAAACAGAGACCTGATCAGCTCTTGTCCTGACTGTTGATGTACAATGTAATACTTTATCCATTTTAGTATTTTTTTTTGTTCCAGTACTATTGGTTGAACGCTGTAATTAACACACAATTATTCTTAGGTGTTTAAATTTTAACTGAAAAGTGATCCCTGTTAGGAATCTGGAAAGCATTATGCTGAGTGAAATAAGCCAGTCCCAAAGGGACAAATACCATATGTTCTCCCTGATCGTTGACAACTAACTGAGCACCAAAAAGGAGACCTGTTAAAGTGAAATGAACACTATGAGAAATGGTGACTTGGTCAGCCCTTGCCCTGACTGTTGATCAACAACTTAATACGTTATCCCTCTTAGTATTTTTTTGTTTATTTGTTCTACTTAATACTTTTGGTTGAATACTGTAATCAATACACAGTTATTCTCAAGTGTTGAAACTTAACTGAAAAGTGATCATCGTTAAATATAAGAGTGGGAGTAAGAGAGGGAAGAGATGTGCAATTTGGGACATGCTCAAGTTGACTTACCTCAAACGGTAGAGTTAGAAACATAACAGGAGATTCCAATTCAATCCCATCAAGGTGGCATGTACCAATGCCATCTCACTAGTCCAGGTGATCAATTTCTGTTCACAATTGATCATAATGATAGGACTAAGAGCCAAAGAGAGCACATAAACAACTAGTGTCTGCAAATACTAGCTGATAGAATAAAAAAGGGAGAGAATGATCCAACATGGGAAGCGAGATACACAGCAGACCCATAGAATGGCAGATGTCCTAAACAGCACTCTGGCCTCAGAATCAGCCCTTAAGGCACGTGGATCTGGCTGAAAAGCCCATGAGAGTATTACAGGCATGGAAAGCCAAGACACTCTGGCAAAAACAAAACAAAACAAAACAAAACAAAAAACAAAACAAAACCAACCCTACATGAAAGATCTCCGTGAGTGAGATCCCAGTGAAAAGAACAGGTCATCAAAGAAGGAGGTACCTTTCTCTGAAGGGAGGAGAGAACTTCCACTTTGACTACGACCTTGTCTAAATATGATCAGAGTCAGTGAACTCAAAAGGCTTCCATAGCCTTGGTGACTCATGACAAGAGCCTAGGGTGATTACTGATGCCATCAACAAGAGTGTCAATTTGTTAAGTCAACAACATGAGTCACTGTGCACTTACTCATGCAGGATCTCTGTCCTTAATGTGCTGTACATTGTGATTTAATGCTATAATTAGTACTCAAACAGTATTTTTCACTTTGTGTTTCTATGTGGGTGCAAACTGTTGAAATCCTTACTTAATATATGCTAAACTGATCCTCTGTATATAAAGAGAAACGAAAATGAATCTTGATGTGAATGAAAGGGGGAAGGGTGAGGGAAAGGGAAGGGTTGCGGGTGGGAGGGAAGTTATTGGGAGGGGAGCCACTGTAATCCATAAGCTGTACTTTGGAAATTTATATTCATTAAGTAAAAGTTAAAAAAAAAAAAGAATTAGCAGAATGAACTGTGGATATAGTAAGAAGGTGCTTGGAAGACATGATGAGAAAAGACTTTTTCCTTCCAAAGAATTGTCATCTTCACAGATGCATTCAGATTGGCAAAGATAGCTGAAGAGTATCACGAAATCTAGTACACTGGACACTTGAATCATCTTTGTATTTTCCTTATGACAGCACAAACTTCCACAACGGGATTCAGGCACCAGGTCACAAACATTTTTTAGATCAATGCTGTCATTTGCCTGCTCGACAATTCAGTTGACTCAATTGCTGAAAGAAGAAATTCAGATCCCATTGTGTGGGTTGATCCACGTGACCCACGATCAAAGGCAGCAGAGAATATTTCACATTCTCACCTACTGTGCTCTACAGATCAGTCAGCTTTTCTTCTTCTTTGTCTTGTTTGGGACTACAAAGCTGTTGACCTGTACACGACACTTGCTGTAACACACAGATGCTGGCAGTATCAATAGCAAGAAGCTAGAAGGATGTGTGGCCAAAATAGGAGAGAGGGAAAAAAAAACAGAGTGGGATGGGTATTTTTTAAAAATATATTTCTCAAAATATAAGTAGGAACCAATTTTTTATTTTCTTGTCCACACTTGGTAAACGGTACCTTTTACTTTTCCTCTTGTATTCATTGTTATAAATCACTGCCTCTCAATGTGTGGTGTGTCATAATCAATAGCATCAATATCACTGGGGATCTGCTGAAATACAGATTCTCGGTCCCTGCCCAGATCTACAGAAGCAGAAACTTTAAGAGTGGAGTCCTTGCCATCTCAGGTGTCTAAAAACATTTTATGTACGAGAGAGAGAGAAACAGAGAGAGAAATATCTTATATGCAGGTTCACCACCCCGTACACATGCTTCCAAGGACTGAGGCTGGCCAGGGCCAAACCCAGGAGCTGGGAACTCAGTCCAGATGTCTCACATGGGTGGTAGGAACTCAGCTACTTGAGCCATCACCTGCTGCCTCCTAGCGTCTAAAAGGATAGGGAGCTAGAATCGGGCACCAGAGCCTGGTATTGAACCCAGGCACCATGGTATGGGATATAGACATCTTAACCACTAAGCCAAATGGCCACCCTGCAATCTCAGAGGATTCTGATACAATTCAAGTTGAAAAACACTGATGAAAATTATTCTTGATGGTGTGCTCCATGGGATTCCGATCACAAGGCTCCTATAATGCTCTAAATATCTCAATACAGGTATTTTATTTAAAACGCAAATGAGGCCTTATAATTACTACACAGTTTAAAAGTTCGCAGGAGGATTCTAATGGGCATGCCCCTCTGTAGAGGCTTCCTCCCTCTAATTTGCTCCATTATGCCACTGTAGCAATCCACTGTAGCAGTCCACTTCCTCTTAGCCTTGTTGAGGTTGACATCACACCCCATGGGTTCAGTGTGTGGGACTCTGAGATCAGGATATGACTAACACAGTCTCCTGTGACAAGAACACAAGAAGAGACGTTCTCATGCTCACCCACTGTGTCTAACGCTTGGACATGCTCAGCCTCCTGAGCTGTAGGCACAGCTGCTGCTTGCAGGGTTTTCCTAGTCAGTCTTAGCTCTGCCCTGTCTGTTGGCTGCCAATGTGACTATTCAACATTTTCTTTTTCTCAGACTGCTCTGAGCTCATTGCAAAGGCAATGGGGTGAAGAGGTGAATAGAGAAAATGGGTAGAGGAGGTTGCTTCATTCAACCTCTTCTGCACAGAGCTAGTTGAGTGGCAAGCTGGGTTCCAAATGCTCTACAAATGACAGTGCATTCCGTCTTCATCATGGCCTCTGTGAGATGAGTGCCAGCTTATCCTCACTTTCCAGACGAAGGAACTAGAGTACGGAGAAGTCCGGTAATTACCCAAAATCACACAGCAATCACAGAGCCGAGACATGAACCCACGCAGTCTGACTCCAGCTTCTACAATCTTCAGCACTGCTCTGCAGGCTATGAGGGAGGAAGGATGAGAAACCATGGATTCTGGTAGTGACTCTTGCCAACCATTGCACCAGGGCCTTCACACCCATCTCAGGCATCGTTGTATTCCCTCCATGAAGAAAGACTCAGAAAGGGAAAGAACACTTTCTGAAGGTCATCCTCCTTGTCACTAAGCCCTGGTTCTCCGTGCTTTGCCACTGGCCTCCAAAACCATGAGACAGAAGATGGGGTGGCACAGGGATTTCAGAGCAAGGTGAAGCTCCCAGTCCCATCCGTGAGTCAGTCCTAGACTCTCACTACCTGGTCAACTTTCGGCAAGTTGAGCCTGGTTGAGCCTCAGATTCCTCCTCCCTAAATCAGGGGGTGAGAATGGATACTCCCCAAGGTCACGTGCAGACCCAAGGAGGCGACACAGGTGCTGTGATTCACCCAGGATTTATCCAAGCATGTGTACAATAGCTGACTCCTCCCCAGTTACCCTCCAAAGTCAGTTCTTCAGGAAACCTTTCCAGAGATCCCCAGGTGCATTGATATTTTCTGTTTTACCGCAGGCTCACTCACATCACCACTCAGGTATCCTCCACTTTCTCCTACGACTCTTCTCTTCTGTCCTCTTCTTCCTCTATCCTCCGCCCTTTTTCTCTACCACACTCCCTCTCTGTATCTCCCAGTATCTCCTTTATCTCTTTGTAGCTTCTCCTAGGCTGTAAGCTGCTGAAGGGAGGGACCACATTGTATTTCCTTCTGTATCCACAGAGTCTGCTGCATAGGTCTCGGTGACTGTGTACTGAGAGGAATAGATAGAAGTCGGCTGATCAAAGAGCAAGGTTGGCTGGTGTGGCGACTCACTAGGCTAATCCTCTACCTTGTGGCGCCGGCACACGGGGTTCTAGTCCTGGTCGGGGCACCGGATTCTGTCCCGGTTGCCTCTCTTCCAGGCCAGCTCTCTGCTGTGGCCAGGGAGTGTGAAGAACCTTAAAAATCAAACCAAGATGGAGTGACTTAAGCTAACACTATTAAAAACAAGAAGTCACCTTTGCCCCAAATAAAAAATTAAAGTTTAAAATTATAGCCCTAAACTTTTTTCCCCCAAAGCTAAAATTAGGTGCAGCTATAAAAATAAGGGACCTTATGCTTAGCTAGCTGCGACACTTGTGCCTGGCTGTGCTAAGACCTAACCCAGTTTGTATGCCTCCTAATACTCAAATAACGGTGTGGGAAGCAGGACGCTGCTCTCCCACAAGGGGAACAAAGGGAGCAAGACATCCCCTCCCCCCACAGGGTGAACAAGATGGCGCTGGCAGGGAAAGGAACTACTAAAGAAGTAAACAACAAAATGGCGACGAGGTGCATGCCTCCCGTGTGATCCCATAGCTGATTGGATAGAAGATGCATGCCCTTCACATGATCAGCTCGCGGATTGGACTGCTGTGTGCATGGACTCTATAGTGCTTTTGATTGGTCGCTGCGGGTATATAAACCGTGTGGCTTGTACTGGGGGTGCTCTCCGGACTCCCGAGTTCAGGAGGCCTGTCTGAGCAGACGCCGAATAAATCCTCTTGCTTTTGCATCAGCTGGTCTGGAATCTGAGTCTCTGGGGTGTGCCTCTCGATGTGTTAGCATCCTCATTCTGAGGGTCTAACAGAGTGCAGTGGAGGATGGCCCAAGTGCTTGGGCCCTGCACCCCATGGGAGACCAGGATAAGCACCTGGCTCCTGCCATTGACTCAGTGCGGTGCGCCGGCCGCAGCTCACCAGCCACGGTGGCCATTGGAGGGTGAACCAACGGCAAAGGAACACCTTTCTCTCTGTCTCTCTCTCTCACTGTCCACTCTGCCTGTCAAAAAAAAAAAAAAAAAAGGCAAGATAACCCAAACTACCCAGGATGTCCGGGCAACTAAGGGTGGAATGAAGGGAACATGTCCTTCCCGTGAAAGGGGAGACCTGGGAGGGAAGAAGGTCCAGATGCTTGTTTGGCTCACTATATCCCTGGGTTCGATGTGGACAAGCTCTGCCTCTATAAGAACATCCTTGGGGTGGCCTGGGTACAGATTTATAGCAAGATGGAGGGATTTATGTGCATGCCTGGTGCTAGTATCTTCTTGTCTTTTTTTTTTTTTTTTTTTTTTTTTGGACAGGCAGAGTTAGACAGAGAGACAGAATTATACACAGTGAGAGAGAGAGAAAAAGGTCTTCCTTCCATTGGTTCACTCCTCTAATGGCCGCCACAGCCGGCGCTGCGCCGATCTGAAGCCAGGAGCCAGGTGCTTCCTCCTGGTCTCCCATGGGGTGCAGGGCCCAAGCACTTGGGCCATCCTCCACTGCACTCCCGGGCCACTGCAGAGAGCTGGACTAGAAGAGGAACAACCGGGACTAGAACCCAGGGTGCCAGCGCCACAGGTGGAGGATTAGCCAAGTGAGCCACGGTGCTGGCCAAGTATCTTCTTTTCAACTATACACATCGTGTTGGGAAAAGAATAAGGGCAACAAGTGAAGATCACAGGAATAGTGTTAGGATAAAACAACAGATCTGGGCCTATGAATATATTTCACAAAAACCCATCAGAGACTCAGCACACAGTATGTTGTGGTACTGGTTGCTCCTAAGGTGGTTTGAAGATGCTCCTGGAGATAGACGGAGGTGGGCTTGCCCCTCCCTTTGTCCCCAGGCCTATGTAAAGCAGAGGTCTGCTCCTAAGAATCTGGTCACCTGTAGGGACAGAGATGTGTCCTGTGAGGGATTCAGCAGCAATGATTCTGGCTCCCCAGCATGAGCTTAGCTCCCACCCAGTGCCTGGAGCATGTGATCAGGTCCTCCACAGTGGTGTTTCCTGACCCCTGGTCATCAGAGCACAGCACACAGCCTCAGGGCTGAGGCAGAGTGAGGTGACCCTGCTTTCCTGAAGTTTCTGCTAGGGTGGTCCCGTGAGCCTGGCGCCTACTGGGATGAGGTTCCTGTGACAAGTCTTCCTTCTGTAGCCCAGTTCGAGGCCCATCTGGCTTCATTTCATGGTATATTTGATGGTCAATCCCGCATGGAGTACTCTTGTTTGAGGAATAAGGAGAGGCAGCCCTCAGGCAGTTGTGGGAGAGAAGCATAGGTGTGGCCTTGGAGAGGTAGACTGTAGGGGGTCCCCTCTTTCAGGCTGGCTCTGATGGGAGTCTTGGACACACAGGAGCAGAAACGGAGTCCTCATCCTACTTCCGCCTTCTTTGTATTCTGCCCTTTGAGTCCCTCAGAAGAACAGAAAGGGCTGGAGCACAGGCAACAAGGGCCCTACCCGAGGCAGCTCAGCATTCGGGGTCACACGGACTTTGGAGTCAGGCAGACCTGACCGTGGACCCTTGCTGCATTACTGATGGACTGTGTGACCTTGGACAGCTCCCTCATCTCCCTGAGCCTCCGTGATCCCGTTGATGAAATGGAGGAAGGACTAAAGCCACAAAGCATTGGATATATGCCCATATGCAACAGGCTAGTGCACTCCCGGTGGGCTCTGCACAAAGCAGATGCTTAGTTAATTCCAGCACCCTTTCTCTTGCTCCGAAGGCCACACCATTCTGTGCTGTGGTAAGCAGTCTACTAACATCAGGTCACGTGACTCTTTCTCAGGCCCTCTGGGATTCATGACTGTCAACTGCAGGGCAGGTAGCAGAGATGGGAAGGTGCCATCTGCAACCACAGCCACCACGTCCCTCTATCCACTGGAGTTTTGTGTGAAGTAGACTGATGGACCTGTACCTCCTGGTGGGCAGAGCTGTGAGCTCCTGCAACTGGAGTGAGGACATTCCTTGTTTGGGTGTTTTTGTGAAGGATATAGCCTGCCCACTGCATATTTTAACTCTACTAACCAATCCTTGTGGGGATCCTTGCAAACCTTATGTCTCTTATCAACAGTACTCTCCAAGTGGTGGAGGCTGTGCAGGACCACAGGACAGTCCACGCTGCCTGAGAGGCAGACTCCAGTGACCATGTGGCTGAAAGCCTGGCCAGGGAGCAGTCCAGCCCACCAGATGGCAAAGCCCCCTCCATAGGACTCTAAATCACAGAGGATCAGAGTCACTTCCAGGCTGGCTGTCTTCCATGTAGTGCATCTGGATAGATTTCCTGGATGACTGCATTCGCATAGTGGGATGCCGGATTCACATTTCCAGCCAAACTACAATTTGTACCAACAGTTTGGAGCTATGGATTTGATAAATGTATCTCTTTCAACAACAACAACAAAATCAAATTATTGTTAGGTAGGGTAACCATATAATTTATTGTCTAAATTGTTATTCTTGGGAGTGGAAGAGGATGCTACTATTAATTTTCCTTGATCAACAGACATAAACTTGAAGTATCCTGGGAAAAATAGATAATGTAGTCCTTCTAAAGTTCAGTCAAGGAGGAGAAATGCTAGGGTAGCTAGGGTAGCCAGGACAGAAGTGAATCGGTGAGACTCGGATTCTGATCCTTGGATCTGTCACTCATCACTTAAGGGAATTCGACCTAGCTCTTCTGAACGGATAGTCTTACATATCTACTGTTGAGGAAGAGTTTTGTACTATTTGTGGAATTTTTTACTTTTTGGAGGGTTAAGCCCATGATTATAAAGTAAAGTAGAAGTATGTCATTATAAAAAATTAAAAGAACAGGGCCAGCACTGCGGCTCACCAGGCTAATCCTCTGCCTTGCGGCGCCGGCACCCCGGGTTCTAGTCCCGGTCAGGGTGCCGGATTCTGTCCCGGTTGCCCTCTTCCAGGCCAGCTCTCTGCTGTGGCCCGGGAAGGCAGTGGAGGATGGCCCAAGTGCTTGGGCCCTGCACCCCATGGGAGACCAGGAGAAGCACCTGGCTCCTGCCATCGGATCAGCGCGGTGCGCCGGCCGCAGTGCGCCAGCCACAGTGGTCATTGGAGGGTGAACCAATGGCAAAGGAAGACCTTTCTCTCTGTCTCTCTCTCTCACTGTCCACTCTGCCTGTCAAAAAAAATTAAAAGAACAAGAAGAAAGGAAGAAGGAAGAAGGGTGAGAGTGAGGGCAGGAGGGTGGGTGCAGTGAGAAGTACCATTATGCTCCTACATCTGTATATATGAAATTTGTTCACCTTATATAAATAAAATGATTTTAAAAAGCAAAGTAGCATTACTACTCATCCAAAAAAAAAAAAAAAAAAAGAGAGAGAGAGAGAGAAAGATAGGGTATTGTCTACCTTCCTCATTGCATTGAGATGCAGGTACACAGCCTTGCAAGGGATCAAGAACAAAGTGGAGCTTAGGAAATAAACGCTTATTTCCCCTATGCCTGTGTTTACACATCTCTTGTAATGCTTGTGTCCTGAACACAGGAATCAGTTAGCTGACCTGCAATGGTGCCTGGCAGGAGGCAAGCGCCCTTCCTTGGAATGATTGTTTTCACAGCTCAGCAGTCTGCCTTCATGCCTTGTTCTGAGTGTCTGAGCTTATTGAAGACACCTCACTAACCAGGCTTCTCACCAGGAACAGATCCCGACCTTGGTTCGCACAGCTTCTGATGTGATCAACAGTTTCATTTGAAAACACCTGCCCTGGGCACGAGCTACTGAAACTCTCAAATCATTGCTCTGCTCCCACCATCCCTCAGAGATTAGACATCAAGACACACATTGCAACTTCAAATCCTGTGACTGAGCTTCTGATACAGGCAGGAGAGAGCCCATCACAGCTGGAAGGTGACATCAGATGCTTCTGGATCAGAGGAAGTTTAACAGTCCTGTTGGGAACTGAGATGCAGTGGTCAGGCGTCCAGATAGGGGTTCCCACTGGGATGTTTCGTCCCATTCATTTTATCCTTCCCACCTCTCCATGGTCAGACACACTCTCTTGAAACAGCAGTCACCTTCTTAAAGCACTTTGTCCTGTCCTTTCACTTAACGGTTAACATACAAAGTTAACTCTTTGTAGATGCAATAAGAATAAAGTTATTTCACTCCTAATGTTTACAAGCTGTCTCTCTTAACCAGGAATACCAATGCTGTGGCTTTAGTCACCTCATCAGCAGCCCCTGACATGGTGCCAGGATCATGGAGGCTATATAACCTGGAGATGAATGAACAAATGAATCATGAATGAATGATAACCTCTTCACATTTTTCCCTTCCTTGACATCTTGGTGAGGCAATACTCTCTTCCTTTCCTGGAACCCTTCTCAGTGGCCCACAAATTTCACATGATAATTTCTCATTTCATCCAGTCAATACACTCATGTGCCGTGTACCTGGTGCACCTACTTGATGCTGCATCTTGTTGCCAGGTTCCAGGGACCCTAAGGAGAATGCTCCAGAGAGAGACCTGTGGAAGTCCTCCTGATTACGATCACTAGGTGCAACTGAGCAAGTCACAAAAGCATTCAGAACATTCATTTTTACACACACACATGGTACTAGTACCCTCCTCAAAGTGGGTGTAGAAGTGAAGGAGATGGGGATAGACATTTGGCACAGTGGTTAAGATGCTGTTTGGGACATCTGCATCCCACATCATAGTGCCTGGATTCCAGTCTTGGCTCTCCTCCCAATTCCAGCTTCCTGCTAATGTGCATCCCAGGGGACAGCACGTGATGCCCTTGGTGGTGGCATTCCTCCTATCCACATGAGAGACCTGGATTGAGCTCCTGGCTCTCTGCTTGAGCCATCCCAGCCCTGCCTGTGTGGGAACTTGGGGAGTGACCAACAGTTGGGAGTTCTCTCTCTCTCTCTCAAATAAATATAACACACACTTTAAAAAAAAAGGAATGGAGGATATGACCCCTGAAAGGCTTTACAGCCTGCTAATATGCAGCCAATATTATGTTAAGAACTACCTTTGCGTTCCTGTCTCTCCAGCATGATCTTGGATCAGGCAGTCCCACATGGAGAGCTAAGATGGAAGAGCCAAGATGAGCACTGAAACTATAGAATTGGAGACTCTCAAGACCTAAAAATGTTCTTGGCTCATCCACTCCAGCCTCCTACCTGGTGCAGGAGGAGGTCCCCAGCAGCTTTCACCAGAGCTATTTCCAGGATGAAAGCTAATGAGATGGAAATGGAGAACTGACTGCCTCCCAAGTTAGCCCATTCTATTTGGAGGTCACTCTAATTGTGTAGAAAGCCTTGCTTATATTATGCTATCGGGAGCCTCCCTGTGAATTCGGCTCCTGGGAAATCTGGCATACAAAGCAGTACAGTGGTGTGGCTTGTAACGTTTTTTATTATGTGGTTGATATTTCCAACATTATACCTCATCTGGTTCTGCTCTTTCTCAGTGTAAGCATGTACAATGCAGCCAGCTCTTTGCGGGGTGCAGTGGTAAATGGAGCTGCATCCAGTGGACAATGGCCTGTAGGGTGGCAATCCTCTTGGATGTGGCCCAGTGGGCTCACCTCCCTCCACTTGGGCATTGACAGTTCTGGGTTCCTGTGTTCACAGCCTACTTTTGTATAAGACCGTTTTGGGGAGCACACTTGAATGGATCAAAAAGATCAAAATAACACTTAAAAAGGAGGGATGACAATCATGGTATAAAAATATCTCATAGTCTATCAAGGGACCCAAAGTAGTCTTATTCTTCCCTCGATTTTATAGCTCTCACTGGCCTCATAGGACTCTCTTTACCCATGAGCTTAGGACAGGTTCCCTTACAAACAGATGATATTTCTTAGGCAACAGCTCCAGTGGAGGTTTCTCTCCTTGCTCATGGCAGGTTGTATCTCATGTTACACTGAGATCCACACTGTCCACACTCCAATGGCTGGCTGGACAAGTATCCTTAGTTGTACCAAAAGTCAGGTGGCACAGGTGGAGTGAAATGTGCTCCACCTTGCCGTGGCTTGGGGGTACCCTGTGATGGCAATGTGATTCAAGGATCCTGAGTTTCTATGTCAGAAGCATGGGGGGTTAAGGGATAGGGGGTTGGTTTGGCTTTCATTTCCTTTCATCCTCCACCTACTCACTGTTTGGCCACGAAATATTTGTAGGTTGCACTCAACAAAATTATAAAGGTAGCCGAAGGTAAAGCACTCACACATTCAGAATTTCTGGTCTACTTTCCAGTCCCTAAAGCTTTAGCATGACTGAAAGTGTTTATTTATATAAGCACTCACACACTCTGTACATATTACTAAGTTCTCCTGATACACTTAAACATTAGAGAAGGAAAGGCCTCATTTTGGAGTGGAACATTCTACTACAAGCTCTACTAAGCACTTTTTTCTTTTTTTTGACAGCCAGAGTGGACAGTGAGAGAGAGAGAGACAGAGGAAAGGTCTTGCTTTGCCGTTGGTTCACCCTCCAATGGCCGCCGCGGCTGGCGTGCTGCGGCCAGTGTGCTGCGGCTGGCCCACCGTGCTGATCCGATGGCAGGAGCCAGGTACTTATCCTGGTCTCCCATGGGGTGCAGGGCCCAAGCACTTGGGCCATCCTCCACTGCACTCCTGGGCCACAGCAGAGAGCTGGCCTGGAAGAGGGGCAACTGGGACAGAATCTGGCGCCCCGACCGGGACTAGAACCCAGTGTCCTGGCGCCGCAGGTGGAGGATTAGCCTATTGAGCTGCAGCACCGGCTCTACTAAGCACTTTTAAAAAACTGTTGATTATGAAAGCAACACATATTCATAAGAACAATATTTAGAAAATACAAAAACCATAATAATGTTATAACTATAATGTCACATCTCAGAGATAAATAGTCTGTATAATTTGAATTATTCCAGTAGTTTCCTAGTATGTATTCTCAGTATTTGGCTATTTATAGAGTGTAATCACACTGAATAGACCCCTGTGTACCATGATATTTGTTTCTTTCTAAACTTATAATTGTGAATATTTTTGTGGGTCATGAAAATCTTTTTACCTAATAATTTTTAACAGATGTGAAATACTCAAATGCATGGATATGTCATGACTCCTCTTAACCAATCCTGCCTTAGGAATTTATGATATGACACTATTATAAACCACATTTCAAAGAATATCTTTATCTATAAATCTTTGGCCTTAAGTTTCAGAAGGCAGTTTAAATCTGTTGTATCCACTATCATATATTTGTGCCTAGCACATTGTTGAACAAACTGCAATTGAAGTGTTTGAAGAGAGACTGGCTATCAGCTAACTCAAGTTTACTTCTTTAGATGATATTGCTAGTAGTTAGTGTAGTACCCTGTATTTTCTATGATGACCCGACTAGTATGAAAATACAGGGTCCAAGGGCCCACAGAGTTCTAAAGAGCAGCAGAGCCCTGTAGCCTGTAGCCTGCAGGAGGACAGAGTGGAGCCCTCTGAAGGCTCTCTCTGCCTCGAAGAATGCATTTTTGTATTGGGAAATCAAACACGGACACTGCCTTACTGACTCACAAGCTGTTTTAAGTAATGAAACTGTGTCTACACGTGGCTCGTGTTTTTGACGATAAGGTACTCATTTATTAATTCTACATACTTAATGTGTCTCCCCCTGTGTAATTAACAGCATCATTATTATTAAACAGATGCTGCCTGCCCAGAACAGATGAAGTTCATCAATTTAATTTGATCCAAACATTGCCCAGAACCCACTCCATCTTAGACGCTGGGCTATGTGCTGGAGGATCAGAGAAGCCCAGGACCCACTCTAACTTCACGAAGACCCATCTAGCACAGGAAGATCAGGGGAGTAATCATAGACTACTAAACCTGGCATAAAGAGGCTGTTCATTAGCACACAGCTGTTGGGTTGATGGATGCATGCATGCATGTATGTGTGTAGCCTGGGGTGGGCAATGTGAGGTAGTGTAATGGATACAGAGATAGGAGAGCAAGGGTGACTTCTAGAAGGAGGCAGCATTGAAATGAGGCATAGACGTTGGCTGGAAAATGTTGTGGTACAGTAAGTTAAACTGCTTCTTGGGATGCCTACATCCCATACTGGAGTGCCAGATCGAGTCCTGGTGCATGTGCTTCTGGTCCAGCCCCCTACTAACATACCTGGGAAGCAGCAAATGATGGTTCAAGATCTTGAGTCCCTGCCATTCATGTGGGAGACCAGGATAGAGTTTTGGACGCCTGGCATCTGCCTGGCCCAGCCCTATCTTGCAGTCATTTGGGAAGTGAACCAGTAGATGGAAGATCTGTGTGTGTGTGTGTGTGTGTGTGTGTGTGTCTCCCTCCCTCCCTTCGTCTGTTACTCTGCCTTTCAAATAAATAAATCTTTAAAAAAATTCTGCCGTAAGTAAAGGAACACACTTCAAGTAGAGTAAATCATTACCCAGTAACATCAGTCGTTCATTATCAGTTAAGTCCAGGAGACAATTGTATGTGCTTTGCTTTCACATGATTGGCAGTGCAGCTCTATGACCTTCCAGCAGATACAACATCACTAGAGGGCAGGAATTTTTCAGCTTAATTGTAACAATCTGGGACCAGTGTTGTCCATGCAGTCCATCACTGACTGAAATGTCATTATGCGACACCTGTCTCCACACAGGTGCACATGGGTATGCACATACATCACACACACACACATACAGAGTCTATATAGATGGAGAGATCTACTTGCTACTTGGCTGTGAGCCCACCTCCTATATAGATGGCCATGGACACACAGCCTGTTCTATTTGCCACTGCATTCCAGATGCCTGGCTGGTGCTATGCCCGAGAAAGGTCCTACGGGTGACCGAATGAGGTCCACCACTGGCCACCTGCATTTTCTGGTGGAGGCAGGCAGAGGATGGCAGGTACCCCTGTCAACGCCCCTACAGACCCGTGCTTCCAGTTATAGCTGTCTGTCCACACCGTGAGGTCACGTGACTGAGGAGGAGCCCCAGGAACAAGGAGGAAGACTGCCCTCTGCTTGGCCCTGGCCTTGGCACTGAACTCACGCCTTTTTCTCACCATGGGGATGGGTTCTGGAGAACAGAGCTCCTTTCAGTCACTGTTCTTGAGGCTTAAAATACTTGCCCTCCTTAGCGCATTCCTGACTGGACGTGTCTCCTAATCGCTTCAAATCTGGGCTTTCAATCTCACTGCTGTAATTAATTCCCTGGAAGATTTAGAACTTTCTGTGGGAGAACTCAGCGATCCCTGGAAAGGAAGCTCTTCTGGGTGAAATATGTATTTTCTAAAATGGTCACCACTATGGAGGTTGATTTCCTGTGGGGGCCCCGGAGATGAGGGGTAACACACCCACAGGTCTGTACTGGGGTGGCTCTTGTATTCCCACCACCCTGCTTACCCTCATGAGCTTCACACCTGCTCTGTCACTGCCCTGCTGGCTTCTCCAAGGCCAACACAACCCCCATCAGAAAAGACAGCTTGTAGCAAGGTCATTTTGATGCTCCAAAAATAGGTGAGTGGTCAGAAGCTATAAGCAGATGGGTAGAACTGTGCCTGCTGCCTCCTTCTCATTTCCTGACCTCTCCTTGCTCTCAGAAAGACCCATCCGGGTTGAGTTCCACCTCCATCTCTGCCAGCCATGTGTCGTTGGATGACTGCTTTACTCTAGTAGGTCTCAATTTTTAAAATCTCAAAATGAGTTGACAGTAACAGTCCATACCTTGTGGAGTTGTTGTGGGCATGAATAAAATAATGAATGCAAAGCACTCACCAGCAGACTTGTGAAAAATTGAGCATGGAGAAATACATCCCTGTGCTTAGTTTTCCACATGTGTTATGTATATACATTAACACAACAGTATTTTAAAATTACTATTTGGTATTGGAATTCACTCATCCATCAGTTTATCCCTTCAAAGCATTATAAATAAAACTCAGGAAGTGAGTTTGTGAGTATGGACAATGGAAGGACTGGAGAAGCTGACATCACAGGGGAATCAGGGCTTTGATCTTTATTCTTGGCCACCGCTCTCACTCATCACCACCAGCTCCTCAGCCTGGGGCACTTGCAATACCTGGAGCTCTCCGGAGTGCCATGGCCCTGGCCAGCTGGAAAACTCCCATGTCGCCTTCAGGACTCTGCTAATGAGTCATCCCCCTCCCCTAATGATTAGCCATTGTTTCCTGAATTACTTCCAGGGGTTCTATTATTGCAGCCCTTGCAGTCCATTCTCACGTTCAATGGCTGGTAGGTCTCCTGCAGAGACCTGAGAACCTTCTCAGTGCAAGCTCCTGTCTTCTCCAGCTTTGTCTCTGCAGGGCCTTGAACAGGGCCTGGCACAGAGCAGCCAGCCATCGACATAACTGGGTTTCTTCTGACCCTCAGGTTTGTTCAGCCCTTAGAACTGTTTTCCAAGTTTCCCCCTTGAAACACAGTGACTAGCCTGATTTTGAAAGTCCTGATGATAACAGCCTGGATGCCACTGTGTCGTTCACATAAAGGAAAGCACGTCCTTGCAAGAGGTGAGGCTTCCATTACCAGGACACTTGCCTCCAGAGGAAGCATCCTCCAGGCTCTTCCAGCCATGCAGGAGGCCCCTGTCTTCAGTGAGACAACTTGCTGGAACTTTCTGCCAGCTCTCTGATATACAGAGTATACCCGATGAGGTCTGACACTGATGAGAGAGAACTGGAGGTAGTGCTTGATCCCTTTACTACCTTGAAACCGCCACGGTTGGGTATGAAGATCTGTCCTGTGCAGTGGGTCCAAGAAGGAGTGTACACAACGGGCACTCTGGCCTCCTGTGGAGCTATATATGAGCATTTCTGAATGCTCATGATAAACAGGTATTTGTTGCATTTAGGGATGTTTGACCTAATGATAAATTTTCACAGCCAGGTTCACCTAAAGTTTGAAGCTGGAGTTGTTGTAAGTTAATTTAATGTGGAAAGGATAAAAAAAGCACATAAGACAAGCATGCGTCTGTAGTTTGGACATTTGCATCTTTCAATCCATGCTGAGCGGTCTAGCAATGCTACTTACAGGGAAAAGTCGCTTCGGGGGCATTATGGGCAGTGCCGTTGTTGACTACTTTAGACCCATTAAATGAGTTTTGTCAAGTGAGAAAACTGAGCTTTAGAACTTAAGATGTGTGCCCCAGGTCACACAATGAGCAATAACGGGCAGGAATTGAAACTACACCCACATCCTAACCAATGTCCTCTCCTACCACCCAGGTCCACACAGTCATTACAAAGGGGCTGTGTATTACATGCATAGAACTGGTCTACTGTGTTTGCTCCTGCCGTACAACACCCAGGAGCGAGGGCATGAGTGGCAGACAGGTTTTATGGACTCATAATAACAAGTGAACCTGAAGATGAACGGCCTCCAAACACCTCCCAAGGGACTTGTTGCTTTACACAAAGGAATGTGACTGACAGGGCCCAAGTACCAGTTTTATGCCACAACAGGAAGTGGGCTCTTCTACCTGCTGGGCCCTCAGCCAGAGAGGCTGGGGATCAGAAAAGCTCGAAAAAGAGGTCATAGGTTTGGTTTTGACGCAATGGGTGCCCTTTTGTGAGAAATTTCCCATCCAACCCCCTTCCTGCTTAACAAATGGGTTGCCAATCTGCTTTTTATTACCAGACTCTAAAATATGTACAAGGTAATTATCCTACGGTCTATTGTCTCTGATTTGGACACAGTCACAGGCACCATTTATTACAAGCCCACTGTGAGCTGGTATGGTGCTAATGATGCTGTGTATTATCTCATTAAAATTCCCAGCCACCTGGGAGGCAGGAGTTCCTGTGCCACTTTCACATACAGGAGGCTGAGTCTTAGGGACGTGGTGTGACTGGACTATGATCATCCAGTTAGGTGCTAAGGTCATTTCTACTGCAAAGGCTCTCAACTTCTATGCTATAATAAACATTCACTAACTCAGAAGGTTGAAATCAATAATAACACATCCTTTAAATCTATGTTTAATGTGATTCACCCATTACAGTGATGATGCTACCTGACTCTCACGAAGCCTCTGAGAGAACCGTTCTGTTCCAACGGCTCTAGATCCGATGTTCTCAGACTTGAGCATGGCCCATGGCATGGCTAGCTAGAGAAGTCCAGCGAAATCATTTGTCTCGCCTTGCTGAGGCAACCACAGATGTCAAAAGTCGATAAATCTATAGCAGGCTAATTTTTAGGCTGATAAATTTTATATGGGCCCCAAATAATGTTATAAATACCCCAATAACCCTTGGCAGAAGAAAGGTTCTGCACCTGGTACAGTCTCCAGGAAAGTTCAGCAAAACATCAAATGCTGGTCCCATCTTGGAGTTTCTGATTCTGAAGCAGGTCTGAGTGTGCATCTCAAGAACTGGTATTTCTTTCTCATTTGTAAAGATTTATTTTATGGCTTATTTATGTACAAAGAGTGACATAGAGAACACACCCACACACATGGAGGGAGAGAGACCAGTCTTACATCTGTTGGTTTACTCCCCAGTGAACAGCTAGGGATGGGAGAGGCTGAACCTGGGAGCCTAGAACTCCATCCAGGTCTCCCACGTGGGTGGCAGAGGCCTAACTACTTGGGCCCTCATCCGTGCTGCTCTCCCGGGCGTGAGCTGGATCACAGCAGAACAGCCAGGGCTCAAACCACTGCTCCCATATGGGATGCTGGCATCACAAGCAGTGGCTTAACCTGCTGCATCGCAATGGTGGCCTCCAGACACTTGTGTTTCTAACAAGTTTGTGGATTATGTTGATGGTTCAAAAACCATTTTGAAATTTTACTGCTCTTTCTATAGTAATTCACTGAAGATTCACATCAATGCTTTGATCTCATTATGAAGGGTGAAACCAAGGTCCAAATGAGCTAAACAGCTTGCCCAAATAAAGAGAAGTTCACTGCTAATCTCTCACTGATGCTCCTCTTCTTCAAGCTACGCTGACAATAACTACACTTTCTCCCTCCCTCCTCCCTCTTTCCCTTCCTCCCTCTTTCTCTCTCTCTCCCTCCTTCCCTCTCCCTCCCTCACTCCCTCCCTCTCCTTTCCTCCTTCCCTCTCCTTGACAGTATGCCAAACCCAACCATAGACAGCTAGAGGCCAGCCCCCAATTACTGAAAGCACATTATGAAGTTGTTCTGATGCTTGGGCTGGTATATATCCTGGGTTTATTAATAGCTAGAGGAGACCAAATGGTCTAGAAAGAAACAGGTATTCACCAGCTCCCTGTCCATCCACCAATTCACTCTTAGAATTTACGAACTTCCTCTGGGCACTCAGCAGAGCTCTGGACAGGACGGCACATTCTCAGAAAGGAGAAGCTGAGCTTTCTGAGTTAAATGTTCTTACAGTCGCAGCACAAAGGCTAAACCAGAGTCATCACTGGGAAATTCTCCCAAGAGGCCGGGTAGAGAGACAGGATTGCTTGGAGTTTGGATAAAAAGCCTGATAATCGGAGTGACTGTCACAATAATCTGTGTAGGCAAGTTTCCTGGAAAAGGACTCTAAGGGAGACCTGTATGAATGGGGCTTACTGGAACATGCTCTTAGGAACAGCATCCTTAAAGAAGTGAGAGGCAACAGTGGATACAGAGAGAAAATGGGCTGTGCTGCACCTGCAAGGTGTGCTTCATCCAGTCCCAGAGGAACTCTGAAGTGGGACTAGCCTTCCAGACTTGTTCCCCCTGAGCCAAGGGCCTGGCTTTTGTAGTCATTCGTCCAACAGGGATTCGATGGGGGCTGTAGCAGAAACCTTGACCAAGGCAATCCCTTCCCCTCAAGGCTACTTCTAGAGAGTTCCCAGAAACTAACACTCCTTGCAGCTGGAGAAAGTAGTACCTTGGTCCTGAACCATGGTCCAGAGGGCCTATCACAACATCCACTACTGTTTCATTAGGTACTGTTTACTGGGCATTGTGTACATGTTTTACATACATCACAACACCAAGAGGTGTAAAGTCATTACTGTATTAAACATGGGAAGCTAAAGCACAGGCAGGTAGTTTGAAATCTGTTGCAAAGACTGAATGTTTCACTGCTGTTAACTGGCTCTCTGACTCCATAAGAATTTTCAAAAGGGGATTATGGTAGGGTCACAGGGTTAGAAGAGGGGATAGTGGTGAGGAGAACCAGAGGTAATGAAGTTTTCAACTGGAAGCAGAGACTGGGAGCATCCCAAAGAAAATATAGGATCACCAGTACAGGCAGACAAGGATGTAGACCACAGAGTCCACCTAATGCTACAGAAGAAGCACCTGGTCTGTCTCACTCTACAGAAGAAAGCCCAGGTCTGCCTGACTATGAAAAAGGAGGGCCAGGTTTACCTCATCATACAAAAGGAACTTTGAATCTAGCTCATCGTGCAGAACAAATCTAGATTCTACCTCATTTAAGAGAAGAAACATGGAGTCTACTTCATTGCACAGAAGAAACACCAGGTCTATCCTATCTTCAGCAAGAAATATTGGATCTTACAGAAGGAACTCATCTTACAGTAGAAACACAGAGTCTACCACATTTGCCATAGGAAATATTGTGTTTAGGAGAAATCTGAGGCACAGGGTAGGAAGCAGTTTGTTCTGGAACCCAATATCTTGATAGAAGAGCCAAGGACACAGCCCTGGATGCCCGACACAGACAGCTTCCTCCCAGTGCTCTGAGATACCCTGGAGCAGGATTTTGGTACCCCGTCATCTTGAAATCATGTGGCTTTCTCATTGGCCTGCTCCAACCTGTTACTCCCCCTAAAGTCCCCAATGTAGGAACTTAGAAAAATGCCAACCATGAAGTAAATCTCTGCTCAAAATCTACTGATTCATGTGGCTTTTAGAACAAGGATAGGGAGAAAATCATCAATGAACATGGCCATGATGTTCATGTACATAACACGGGGTCATGTGCCAGCCAATCACCATCTTTTTTTTCTCTACTCACCTCCTCTCTTGCCATACTTTGGTCAGTTCCTCAAACATGCCCAGGTCCCATGTTGGTGCCCATTCTTGTAACATTTGTCCCTTCTACCTTCACTCCTTGTTCCTTTCTTCCTCCTCATCTGTTAAATAGCATTTCTAAGACTAGTTCTAAGCTTAGATAACTAAGCTCAGTCATCTCTGATCCCCTAGGCAAGGGCATAGGGCATCCTATTCTACAGTTACAGTATCCTTTATCCCAGTGCCTTTGATGATCTGTGTCCTTGTAGGTCCACGAGATTGCAGATTTCAGGAGAGTGGGACAGACCTGAGGGTACTCTCTATGGAATAAGCAGTGATGAACACAGTTTTCCCCAGGGCTTGTACCTGACAGAGGCTGAAATAAAGTGGGGCAGGGAGAAATAGAAGGAACAAATGAGGAAGAGTGAAAGAAGTGAGGCAAAAGAAGAAAAACAGGAAAGAGAGCGGGCACAAAGAGTAAGAGAGATGAAATGAGCCAAGTAGAGAGAGTAAGACAGAGGAAAAGAAAGAAACAGATAGAAATGGACAGAAAAAGAGGTTGACAAATAGCAGAAAGGAGAGTGACAGGAAGGAAGAGGCAGACATGAAGCAGCAGTGAGTTTGCTGGGGATGGGCAAAGAGGGATGGGGGTAGGGCAGGAAGAAGGGCTCCAGCTGGTGTGAGGAAAAGGTGGGACTCCAGTGACATCTCCCTATCCTGCTGTACAGCTGAGGAGCCCTCCTATATTCTGAGCAAGAGGGAAGCAAATAGAGACGGGGAACTGGAACTCATCACAGAGTGGCTATGGGGCAAACCCAATCAGAGTGACCAGCAGCCAGCCTGGGGGTGGGGCCCCCAGGGCCAGGGAAGGCATCAGCCTGAAGGGTGACAGTGGGAACTCAGAACAAGTGACTGCAGTGCACTGAGGCCGCTTCCAGCTCTGTGTCTCCCTCCTTCCCAGCTGAAAGGCTTGTTCTTCTTCATAAGGGCAATCATATTCTGAAAAGTAACTGTGGCCTTTCAGGTGTGTCACTGGGGAAGTGGATGGGTCCCCAGAGCCAGGTAAAATCAGCAAAGACTGGTCCCTGTGTCTGGAGTTCTCAGCATGTGTCCATGAGACCAGGAACCAGAGAGCTAAATTTTCCTTGAAGTCTAGTTAATTCTGTGTGTAAGGAAACTCATGTTTGGCAAGGGCTTTGAGACAATCTCCCTGATTCACGAGAGCACGGAGCAGCTGACTATCTGGGAGAGACACAAGGGAAGCAGAGACTGCTTTATCTGCCCTCACTCCAGGCTGACTGTCATATTTTCTGTTCTCTTCTTTCTGGATGTAAATGCCAAAGTACCATTGAGTAATATTTTCTGATTGGATCATCATCATAATAATGTGATGGTAATAATAGCAGCAATAAGAACAGCTTCCATAGAATGTTCAATGTTCCAGAGAGCAGGCTAAGCTTATTACACGATGCCCTTTAAAAATGTCATGTAGAGGGGCTGGCACTGTGGCGCAATGGGTTAACGCCCTGGCCTGAAGCACCAGCATCCCATATGGGCACCAGTTCAAGACCTGGTTGCTCCACTTCCTATCCAGCTCTCTGCTATGGCCTGAGAAAGCAGTAGAAGATGGCCCAAGTCCTTGGGCCCCTGCACCTGCATGGGAGACAGGAAGAAGCTCCTGGCTCCTGGCTTCGGATTGGTGCAGCTCTGGCCATTGCGGCCAACTGGGGAGTGAACCATCAGATGAAAGACCTCCCCCCCCCCTTCCTTTCCCTTTCCTCTCTCTGTGTAACTCTGACTTTCAAATAATAAATAAAATAAATTTTAAAAAATGTCATGTAGAGGTGGCATGTGGTGGCATAGTGGGTTAAGATGCTTTTTGGGGCACGTACATCTCATATCAGAGTGCCCGATTTGAGTCCCAGCTACTTTGTGCTTCCCATACAGCTTCCAGATAATACTCCTGCAAGGCAGTGGATGACGGCCCAGTATTTGAATTCCTGCCACTCACCTGCGAGATAGCGTTCTGGGCACCTGGCTTCAGCCTGGCTTAGCCCCAGCTGTTGTAGGCATTTGGGTAGTGAACTAGCAGATGGAAGAGCTCTGTGTGTCTCCTTCTGTCCCCCACCCCACCCCATCTCCCCCCACCCTTCCACTCAAATAAAATTTTAATATATTTAAAGAAAATAAAATGCATCAAAAGCTCCTGGTTAGGTGTTACACTCATTCTTCAGAGATGGAGAAACAAAGCTCAAAGAAGTTAAAGGCTCCACTCAAGGTCTCTGGCCTGGAGGTGAAGGAAACGAAGATAAAAAATGATGGAGGGCCAGCGCCGTGGCTTACTTGGTTAATCCTCCGCCTGCGGTGCTGACATCCCATATGGGCACCAGGTTCTAGTCCTGGTTGCTCCTCTTCCAGTCCAGCTCTCTGCTGTGGCCTGGGAAGGCAGTGGAGGATGGCCCAAGTGCTTGGGGAGACTGGGAGGAGGCACCTGGCTCCTGGCTTCAGATCAGCAAAGCTCTGGCCATGGTGGCCATTTGGGGGGTGAACCAACGTAAGACCTTTCTCTCTGTCTCTCTCTCTCTCACTGTCTAACTCTATCTGTCAAATAAATAAAAAAATTATTAAAAAAATCAATGGTGTATATGCACCATTGAGGTGTTCCTAACTCCATGGATGTGATCACATCCAGGCTCCGCCTGTGGTCCTTCCCTGCCTTCTTTCTTTTTTTGTTTTATTTTCTGACAGGCAGAGTGGACAGTGAGAGAGACAGAGAGAAAGGTCTTCCTTTGCCGTTGGCTCACCCTCCAATGGCCGTGGTGGCTGGCGCACTGCGGCCGGCGCACCACGCTGATCCGATGGCAGGAGCCAGGTACTTATCCTGGTCTCCCATGGGGTGCAGGGCCCAAGCACTTGGGCCATCCTCCACTGCACTCCCTGGCCACAGCAGAGAGCTGGCCTGGAAGAGGGGCAACCGGGACAGAATCTGGTGCCCCGACCGGGACTAGAACCCAGTGTGCCGGCGCCGCAAGGTGGAGGATTAGCCTAGTGAGCTGTGGCGCCGGCCTCCCTGCCTTCTTTCCTCCCAGACATTGGCACTCATCCCTTCTACAGATGTTTCTCAGGCAACACCAAGGTGCCAGGTGTTGAGCTTAGCGGTCAGGGTATAGGCTCCGCCTTGCCTTCCTGGACCTGGCAGCTGGAAGTTAACGTCAAGGGCAGCTCTGGTGCAGAATCTGCCAGGCTCCTGGAGAAGTGGGCTGTGTCAGCTGAAGAGCCTCCCTGGAAACTCTTAATGTGGGAAGTTATGGTAGCTAAATTTTGGTGGGCGGGGCCGGCATTGTGGCACAGTGGATGAAGACACATTGGTGTACAAGTTCAAGTCCCAGCTTCTCTGTTTCTGATCCGACTCCCTGCCAATATGCCTAGGTAGACAGTGGAGGATGTTCCAAGTACTTCAGTCCTGGCCATCCATGTGGGAGACCTGGATGGAGTTCTTGATTCCTGGCTTTGGCTTGGCCTATCTCTGGCTATTGTGGGCATTTGAGGAGTGAACCAGAGAATGGAAGGTTGGGGGGGGGGGTGTCTCCTCTATCCCTCTCTCTCTCTTCCAGTCAAATAAATAAATATACCTTTTAAAAATAACCTTCAGAGAGTATTAATTACGTGCCAAGGTTTGAACCTGCCCCCCATTCACAAGTAACACCCACGACCGGTACTAACATCATCCCCCTCGACAGAGCAGGAAGTTGCAACTAGGAGTGGTTGGGAAGGTGCAACTGGGATTAAACCCAGGGGATCTGACTGCACAGCTCATTCTCTGCTCCTCAGAGTCGCATGCTACCCAACAAGGAGGTATAACATTTCCTCAGAGTCCAGTACACCGTTCATGCTAACAAAATCGGTGATGCCTTTGCCTCCCTTCAGTTCTGTGATTCCACGCTTGTGCCTGCTAGTTGGAGCCTTGAAGGATGCAGAATCAGCAGAGCTGGGCCATGGGTTGATAGAAGGGAAAGTGAATGGGACAAACACAGGGGCATGAAAGGAGGTTGCATGCAACTAACACTGCCCACCTGATGCAGACCAAAAACTATGTAGGAAGAAGGGCCGGCATTGTGGTGCAGCGGGTTCAGATGCTTCCTACCATGCCAGCATCCCATATGGGCACTGGTTTGGGTCCCAGATGTTACACTTATCTTTTTTTAAAGATATATTTTGTTTATTTGAAAGGCAGACTTACAGAAAGAGAGTAAAGGGGGGAGGGGAGATGGGGTAGGGAGAAAGAGAGAGAGATTCTCTATGTGCTGGTTCGCTCCTGGCCAGGCTGAAACCAAGAGCCAGGAGCTTCTTCCAGGTCTCTCATGTAGGTGCAGAGGCCCAAGGACTCTTTCCCACGCACATTAGCAGGGAGTTGGATTGGAAGTGGAGAAGCCAGGATAAGAACCGGTGCCCATATGGGATGCTATACCACAATGCTGGCTCCCCAGATGTTCCGCTTCTGATCCAGCTCCCTGCTAATGCCCTTGGGGAAGAAGTGGAAGATGGTTCAAGTTTTCAGGCCCCTGTCATCCAGATAGGAGACCCAGATTGGAGTTCCAGGCTCTTGGCTTCAACCAGGCCAGCTAGCTCCAGCTGTTGCAGCCATTTAGGCAGTGAACCAGTGAATGAAAGAGCGCTCTCTCTCTCTCTCTTTCTCTGCCTTTCAAATAAATTCAATCTTTTTTAAAAAATAGGAAGAATATTTAGAATTTTAGACAACATGAGCAACAGCCCAAAGGCTGCTTAATAGATTAAAATTCACAAGATTGCTGGGAATGATTTTTTTCCACCTTGGGATTAACTCAATGACAGGACCTTCCTTAGCTCAGCAAATTACTCATTCAGAATATAGAAAAAGAGATTTGCAAAAGCTTTTTGATTCACAGATGCTTATTGCATTCATTATATGGCAGGGACCAGGCATAAGAATTGGACCCCGTGCTCTGATGGAGAGGCTTAAAGTTGGGAGGATGGAAGAAAGTAAGCAAACAAACTACTTAGTGACACTAGCAGCTGACAGTTGCCCCTGTCCTCAGCATCAAGACATCTAATGTGCACGGAGGCCCTCTGAGGAATAAATGTGTTGCTGTTATTCCCTTGTGTGAATGAAGAAACTGAGATGTGGAGCTTGTCCAATGGGGTGGACTTGGACATGGACTGTCTGAGTCCAGGGCCCAGGGCCTAGGCTGCATATGTTGCTCTTGGGAGAGCAGAGGAGAAAGACCACGAACCCTGTGGTGCAAAAAACCAGCCCCACAACTTGTGAAGCAGAGGAATGTGGTGGGCCCTCAGTACCCACAGGGGAGTGGACCTCCGAAGATGCTCAGGTTCCTCACGTAAAGCATCATTGTTGCATTTGACTTATGTGCATCCCACCATACAATTCATCTCTCAGTGACAGGTACTTGCAGAACCTAATACAGTGCAAATGCTACGTAGTCACTACACTGTTTTCTTTAGCAAATAATGACAAGAAAATGTCTGTGTTCAGATGTGATTTCTTTGGAAAGTATTTTTGATCTGCAATTGGTTAAATTCATGGATGTGCATCCCATGGGTATGGAGGGCTTTACTGTACTAGCTACCGACACAGGTAGTTCTAACAGGAGTTCCTGTTTCCCCTCTTGCTCACATAAAGTCCAATGGTACTGAGGCAGGACCTGGACAAGGCTGAGGAAGGAAGTGCAGTTATTCAGGGTCTCGGGTTCAGGGAGTCTTTTGCCATTTTCAACATGGGCTCCACAGGTTGACTTCTGCTCCGATCAGGAACCTGGGGAGAGGGACTGCAGAAGACCTTGCAGGAAGGGGCAGGCCTGGGAGTGGTGAGTACCACATGCCCCCTGCCCACTCAAACTCAGCTGCAAGGTCATGGAGCAGGCCGGCTGCCTTAAAAATGCTGTCCCAGGCTGGACAGCTGCTTGCCAGCAGCGATTCTGTCTCTCGACGCACAGCACAGATTTAGGTGATCAGCTGGCAATTTCAGCCAGCCACAGTCCTTGCATTCCTGAAGTAACCAGACACAGGGAGGCTCAGCCAGGGGCAGGAGGCGGAGGGGAAGGCCCAGATGGCAAGGGTCGTGTGTGCCAGGGAGCTAAGGAGACTGGATTTATCCAAGCATAATGGGAGATACTGTTGCTTATAAGCAAGGGGGGTGATTAGAGAGAGCAGAGTGTTGGGAGAACCATCTGGTGCAGGAAGGAGACTGAGGGCAGGAAGTCACTGAGTGCCTGTTACAGCAGCCCGGTGACGTGGGTGGGTGTAAGACACGCCCTGCTTTCTGGAACTCTCTCTCTGAAGACCTACCTCTACTTCTCACAAAGGTCCCGCTACCTCGTATGAATGGTCACCCCAGCTCCTCTTTTCACAAAGGCTCTCAGCTCCACTCTTTTTTTTTTTTTAAAGATAAATTTATGTATTTGTTTCAGTGTTAGAGCTACAGAGACAGAGGGAAGCAGAGAGAGGGAGGGAGGGAGTGAGGGAGGGAGGGGGGGAGGGAGAGAGAGAGAGAGCTCTTCCATCTGCTGGTTCACTCCCCATACGGCTGCAACAGCCAGGGCTGGGCCAGGCAGAAGCCAGGAACCAGGAGCTTCATCCGGGACTCCCATGTGAGCAGCAGGGACACAAACACTCAGGCCATCTTCCCTCACTTTTCCCAGGCCATTGGCAGGGAGCTAGATCTGAAGTGGGGCAGCCAGGACTTGAACCGGCACGCGTATGGGATGCGGGTGCTGCAGGCCATGGCTTAACCTGCCACACAAAAACGCTGGCCCCTCAGCTGCACTCTTGTCCAGCTCCACTCTGCTCATCATCCTCAGATCAGAGTGCACATGCCACTTCCTAGGGGAAGCCTTCCCTGATTCCATCCCCCTTTATCCAGGTCACTTCTCCTTCATAAACACTCACTTCAGCTTACATCTCCCTTTTATAGCAAAGTTATACATGTGGTTGTTTGATTTATATGCTCAATTTTCTTTTATAGCACTTCTTTTTTAAAATTTTATGTACTTATTTGAAAGACAGAGTTACAAAGGCAGAGGGAGAGAAAGAGATGAGAGAGAGATGAGAGAAAGGTCTTCCAGTCTCTGGTTCACTCCCAAATGGGCCAGGATGAAGCCAGGAGCCAGGAGCTCCATATGGATCTCCCATGTGGGTGGCAAGGGCCCAAGCACCTGGATCATCTTCCAGTGCTTTCCCAGGTGCACTAACAGGAGCTAGACTGGAAGCAAAGCAGCTGGGACCTGAACCAGCAGTTACCACAGTGAGTGCCAGTATCACAGGCAATGGCTTAAACAACTGTACCATAACACTGGCACCTACAGTGCTTCTTTTTGAAAGAAGAGAATCCATCTTACCTGCTATTGAATTTCCTAGTGCCTAATTCAACATCTGGAACCAAGGAGACGCTCACTGCATATCACTACATAGATGTGGGATGAGTGCATGAGTAAATGGATGGAATAAACACAGGATTTGGACATTGGTAGCACGTTACTTGGAGAACTAACCCTAATTCTTAGGAGGCTGGTTTGAGCAGCAAGGTAGATGCTGGCGCCTTTCATGACCAGTGACGGTTTTATGTTCAACAGAATGCACTCTTCTAGGGATGGTAGCACACAGACTTCTCTTGTCTGCGAAAAAGGTGTGGCTACCTTCTGCATCCATACTCTTCATCACACAGGGTCCTCACCCCACGTTGTCATGGTTGAGTGTTAAAATGATGTGTCGTTATCAGTCAGGGAGGGCCACCAGCACATGGGCCCATGGGCGATGTGGAGGAGCCTCACGATGCACTCCTCCCTTTTGTGGTTTCTCCTTTAGAACGGTTTGAATGACACTGGGAATTGCCCCATCCATAAGGAATAGAATTTAACCTTCGAATGGTATCCACTTAATGTTCTCTGAAAGTGAAAGTCTGCCTTCCTTTCAAGACGTGCAGCCCAGCACAGGCTGCTGTGAGCTGAGCTTCTCCCTACCTGTCCATCGCTTCCTCCAGTGTCTCAGTTGAATGCCTGTGGAGGGAACTTCATCTGAGACCAGTGGAGACTTGGGGATGCTTCATCCAGACCTTTCTGTGATTTGCAGTTGCAGCCAGCCTGGAAGAAGTGTCAGCTGTCTTTACAAGGTCTTTGAAATATCTTCTTGGTTGGAAAATTTAGAAGGTGCTATGGCAAGGTGGAGGAATATGCCCAGGTAGGAATGAGAGGATTAGAAAATTCATTCAGCTTAGCAGAAGCCCTTGGCTATAATACTGTCTTTCTTTCTCTCTAATGATTGCCTAGGCAATTTTAACTTTACAGAGAAATTAAAAAGTTGAAGACAGGGGCCAGCATTGTGGTGCAGTGGGTTATGCTGCCACTTGCCATGCTAGCATCTGGTATCAGAGTGCCAGTTCAAGTGCCAGCTGCTCCACTTCCAATCCACCTCCTTACTAATAAACCTGAAAAAGCAGTAAGAGATGGCCCAAGTGCTTGCACCCCTGCCACCCGTGTGGGAGAACCAGATGGACCTCCGAGCTCCTGGCTTCAGTCTGGCCCAGCTCTGACCACTGTGGCCATTAGGGGAGTGAACTAATGGATGAAAGATCTCTTTCTATCTGTCTCTTTGTCTTTCTCTGTCATTCATCTTTTTTCTAAAGATTTATTTGAAACACACACACACATACATATACACATATATGAATATGTGTGTAAACACACATGTATATATATGTGTATGTGTGTATGTGTGTGTGTGTGTGTATATATATATATATATATATATATATATAGAGAGAGAGAGAGAGAGAGAGAGAAAGTTCTTCTATCCACTGGTTTTCTCCCTAAATGGCCACAATGGCTGGGGCTAGGACAAGCCAAAACTGTGAGCCAGGAGCTTCTTTCCGGTTTTCCACATGGGTGCAGGGGCCCAAGCACTTGGGCCATCTTATGCTGCTTTCTCAGGCACATTAGCAGGGAGCTGGATCAGAAGTGGAGCAGCCAGTACTTGAACTGGTGCCTATATGAGATGTCAGTGCCACAAACAGAGGCTTAACTTTCTACACCACAGCACTGGCCTCATCATTCTGTCTTTGAAAATAATAAGATAATTTTTTAGAAAAATAAAAGATATTACAGAGACTTACTCTTTGCCCCAATTTTTGTTAATGCCAATGCCTTATATCACTGTAGTGCACTTACCAAAACTTGAAATTAACACTGGCTCCATACTATTAACTACAGATTTTACTGGAATTTCATTCATTTTTCTGTTAACATCCCTTTTCTGCTCCAGGACCCAATCCTGGCCACCATATTGGTTCACTTGTCATGGTTCCTTGGTTTTCTCTGGTCTTTTTCGGTTTCTCAGTCTCTGTGTTTCTCAGCATCTTGACAGTGTTGTAGAATACTGGTTGGACACGTTATAGAATTTCTTTCCATTTGAGCTTGTCAGTGTTTTGTCATGGTTAAAATGTAGCTATGGGTTTGGGGGAATAATATCCTAGAGGTAAAGTGCTGTTCTCATTGATCATCTCAGGGAGTTCACGTAGTCCCTGCTTTTACATCCAATATGTGACCACATGCAACTCAATGAACAGTTTTTTCAGCCCGTTTCATGTTTAGTGTTACGAATATAACACTCTTTCTCCCCTCTCTCTTCCTTTCTCTTCCATTCCATTCCATTCCCTTCCCTCCCTCCCTCCCTCCCTCTCCCTGTTCAACCCTCCCTCCCCATCTCTATGCAAGATATTTCAGTATCATGCTAAATCCTTCGTTCTCAATCCTCACATGATGTATACACCATTTCCATGGCCTCCTCGGTAGAGTTGAGGTTTGGGTTCAGGTTTGCCTGCCTCCTTCCTACCACACAGCTGTGCCTCCAGTACACCATGGCTCTGCCCAGGGAATGTGGCTTGAGGATGAGTGCACCCACACACAAAAACCTTAGCAGTTCTCCCATAACTTTCATGAGAGGGCTGGGGTTAGCCAGACAAGGAAGCACAGCAGAGCTCCTTAAAGGAGGTGGCATTTGAATTTGGTAAGAATGGCCTGGAAAGAAGGAACAGAGGCTCCAGGCATTGGTTTGACCTGAGTTCACTGTGACTGGAGGATGGACTGGAGAGTAGGTGGAGGAAGATGTTTCCCTTGCCTCATCTTTACAGAGACATTTTCTAGAGAGGATGTACAAGAGGAACATCTCATCTCCATGCCTGCCTGTTGCTAAGGGACATCCAGGTAGAGCAGCATCAGACACAGCTCAGGAAGCCCAACATGTGCCCTGGGACCTTCATCCACAATCATCTCAGCTCCTCTGACTGCTGGGAACGAAGGGCTCTGCCTGCAGGGATCTCTGCTCAGATGATGTGATGATAAAGGGAAAAGGACTTGGAAACCGGAAAGAACCAGATGTCAGCCATAGATGCAAGCAGCCTCCTCTTAACAGTAAGGTCACTGCTCAGAAACTGAAGGTGCTCGAAGTCACTGAGAGGCTGCGTTCAGTGGGGTTGCCAGCCAATTCTTTGGTGTTCCTTGCATGAGTCTCATTCCGTTGCTTATTTTGTTACTTTCCCTTTAAGGGATTGGGAGTCCATTTCTAACCAGGTTCTGAAGATTTGATTATGGGCATTACTGTCACAGGCCATCTGGTCATATTACCATCAGACAAAAACCGTGTCTTCAAAGATCTGAGAGAACAGGGGAGGCACTTGGGCGATTCCACTGACAGCGCAGTCTGCTCTGAACTGAATTATTTTCCTATGCTAAATTAAAGTTTCCTTAAAATCGACTAAATTTGGTGTTCCTCACATGTTGTCTGCAAATTCCCCATTTCAGCCTTTGATGAAAATCAGACGGAAGTCTTGATGCCAATTAGGACTGCAAACTTTACATAAATCCAATTTAGGTAAATTTCTCCTAATTAGGCTTAATCTTCTTTGTCGTCTCATCCCCGTGAAGTTAGGCAGTGTGAATCCCAGCCACAGTCTTTTGGTGTTTTAAACTTTCTATATTTAGCACTGGGTAGAAGTTGAATAAACAGTGATTAAATGAAAGGATGAGTCATCTGGGTTTTCTCAACCTTCTCGGTTGTTGGATGGAAAGAGAATAGGTTTTGGAATCAGCCGGTTTAGGGTTCAAATCCTATTTCTGCTATTTGCTAATTTGCTACCTGCATTTTCTTGAGGCCTCTGTGGGGTCACCATAGTTAGAAGAGGGAGGGAAGCAGCTCAAGGGAAGTATTTGTGTTCATTTACTAATGCTACTAATGCTACTGGGACAAAGCACCACAGGCTTACTGCCCCCATACCTCACTGATTTGTCAAATAACAATTCTGCAGGTCTGAAGTCCAAAATGGGTTTCATTGGGCTGAATTCAAGGTGTCAGCAGGTCTGTGTTCTCTTGGAAGACTCCAGAAAAAAACACATTTTGGGGCTGGTGCTGTGGCGCAGAGGGTTAATGCCCTGGCCTGAAGCGCCGGCATCCCATATGGGTGCCGGTTCTAGTCCTGGCTGCTCCTCTTCTGATCCAGCTCTCTGCTATGGCCTGGGAAAGCAGTAGAAGATGGCCCAAGTCCTTGGGCCCCTGCACCCACGTGGGAGACCCGGAAGAAGCTCCTGGCTCCTGGCTTCGGATCAGCACAGCTCCAGCCGTAGTGGCCAACTGGGGAGTGAACCATCAGGTGGAAGACCTCTCTCTCTCTCTGCCTCTCTTCTCTCTGTGTAACTCTCTGACTTTCGAATAAATAAATAAAATCTTTAAAAAAAAAAAAAAAAAAGAAAACACATTTCCATCTCTTCCAGCATCAAGAGGCACATGCATTCTTTGGCGGGTGGCCTTCCCCCATCATCAAAGCCAGCAGTGTAATACCTTTAAGGCTCTAACCAAGGAAATCAACCCACATCAAGATCCTTACCTTAATCACATCTGTAAAATTCCTTTTGGTATATAATGGAACAAACCCCAGGGTGCCAGGAGTTCAGACGTGGACTTCTGTGGAGGCTCATTACCCTGCTTGAACAGCAACCTTGCAGTCAGAGGCTGAACTTCACAGATCTGACAAAGGGTGATGGGAAGCACTCCAGCCATCTGCAGGGTGTCCCACGTGATGCATAGGACAGCAGCCATTTGTCTTGGGAGGAATCTAGTTCTAACTGTGTTGGGGGGTGGGGTGAGTCTCTGGTCTTTCTACTGTGGGGTACAGGGGATTATTCAGGCTCTCCTTAGAATTCCTTAGTTTCTATAAGATGGTGAGAGCTGTACCCCAGCCAGCTGAGTGTTTCACATACTACGGGGCTTCAAGAGGTTTATAGAAAATGCACATTGCCAAAAAACTATGCTTCAAAAATGTTTGCACCAGAATAAACAAATCTTTTAATTCCATTTTCTATGAACTTTCTGAAGTACCCTCATATTTGGACCTGTAGTTAGCTAGAAACCTTTCTCTAATGATTGGGAGAAATGTCCTTTGGGGAGATTTGCCCATATGCAAGAAGGGCAGTCCATCCACTCCTTTACACTACGGAGATGGAGCCAGAGCACAGCATTTCAGCCCTAGGACGTTTGCTTTCTCTGTATTTTGCTTTATGCTCTTGGGTGTTACCAGGATCACAGCATTAGTGAAAGCTGCATGGAAATATATGCATTTATTGTACTAGCTTTTTTGAGCATGCTCATTGAATTTCAGCCTACATTTATTATGAGAAAGCACAGAGAAATATCCTCAAGTTTCAGAAACCAGTACTAGTTAAGGGTTTCCCTCATAACTGCTTCACTTCTATCAAATGAATGCTAGCTCACACAGATGCGCATTCTCCCTATTTTTGCTAACCACTGAAAAACTAAGAGACACAATCATTGCTCACCTTGAATATAGCCTTAGGTCATCTGCATTCTGTGCATTAACTTCTTTTCCTGCCCTTATTGTTTCTTTTTCCTAGTTCTTCAACCCATTTTACATTTTAGCCATTATTGTTGGTAGGATCTTTAAACCCAGAATAAGGCATGATAACAACTCTTGTTATTTCCTGAGACTTTTTGTCTGTAGTGAGACACAGGCCTCTGGAACATTCCTCTTTGTTCCAGGAACAAACTAAGTTGAAAAAAATCCAAACATGAAACATCTTGAATGAGGCCAATGCATAAACACTGACTCTGGGCAGAAGTGAGTCCAGCATCATTGGCAAGACTGGAGCTTGTGTTGATAATATGAAATGACTCTCTAACACTTTGCATTCTGAGCACACAAAGATCAAAAATGCCAGCATTCTAAACAGCTTGTTTGCTATCAGCAGATTGCCAGAAACTAAATCCATTCCTTTGCTAAGGAATGCTTAGCTTTTATTATATCTTTACTCAGGGTCAAAAGACATCTGCAAATTTGCTACAGTAATTGAAGATATCCTTCTGAAGGCATTGCTAAATGTACATGGTTTGAGATATGAACTAGTTTTTTTAGAAAGGAAAAAATAGAATTATGCTTTATACTGCATAGAGTTTTGATAGTAGAAAGACAGGAACAAAAATACCCTCAGTATTAACGCAACCTCCACTGAAAGTATTTTTGACCTATAACCAATCATAAGATTGAATCTGGCATGTCAGGACCTTCTCTTTCTAATCTCTACATCTATAGAGTCTAAAACATTGTGCATATTTAATGAGCACTTGGGAGTTTTAATGCCCTCTGCTCTCACTCTCAGAAAAACTAGAGTTCCACCAAAAGCCCAGTAGACTGCTAGAGGCATGCAGTAGCACTGAATGAATGGCACAGAGACACATCCAAAGAAGGAATTTCCACTATCCCTAATGTCCAGAGCAGAAATTCAGATTTTAGTTGCTCACCCCCTTGGCAAAACACAAAAGACAGATGACACACAAAGAATTCCCAAGTGTAGTCAATCTCCTAGGTATGTACTTAGGGTTCTTTTTTTTTTTTTTTTTTTTTTTTTTTTTTTATGACAGGCAGAGTGGATAGTGAGAGAGAGAGACAGAGAGAAAGGTCTTCCTTTTGCCGTTGGTTCGCCCTCCAATGGCCGCCACGGCTGGCACGCTGTGGTCGGTGCACCGTGCTGATCCAAAGGCAGGAGCCAGGTGCTTCTCCTGGTCTCCCATGGGGTGCAGGGCCCAAGCACTTGGGCCATCCTCCACTGCCTTCCCTGGCCACAGCAGAGAGCTGGCCTGGAAGAGGGGCAACCGGGACAGAATCCGGAGCCCCGACCGGGACTAGAACCCAGTGTGCCGGCGCCGCAAGGCGGAGGATTAGCCTAGTGAGCCGCAGCGCCAGCCTGTACTTAGGGTACTGTACTTAAGCTGTCTCTTGGAATCCATGGAGATTTGTTCCAGAACCACCTTGTGGATACCAAGGTCTCAAATCCTGTACAAACTGACACAGTATTTTCATATCACCTGTGAGCATCTTCCTGTAAGCTTTAAATCATCTGTAGAATACTTATAATACCTAATACAATATAACCACTATGTAAATAATTGTCTTGTGTAGGGAATACTGACAAGAGAAAAGTCTGCACATGTTCAGTACTGATGAAATTTTTCCTAATATTTTTGATTCACTGTTGATCGAATCAATAGGTGAGGATCCCAGAAATATGAGAGGGATGACTATCATTCCCAGTGTGCTAGTACAATCTCTAGCCACCTTTCCCCTACTCAAGAAAATGTATCAGAACACAAATGAGTAAGAATGTCATCCATACCAGAACCATCTCAAATGTCCTGCAATGTATTGAAAAAGTAAGCCATCCACATTTTTTGGCATCTCATCTAATATTAGTAGTGTGTGACTTGTGAGGTATCTCGTGACGACTGACACAAGATTTCATCACGATACCAAGACCAAGGGTGCTTCTCAGGGAACCTTCTCTGAGGCTCACCTTGCCCTCAATACAGTCGTCTAAATGGGCTTTGCCACCCATATCAGTTCATATCAGAGATTATTTATACTCATACCAGAATCTCATTGTCAACTAAGCGTCACTCCACTTTCACCACCTGGCCCTCTGAGAAGAGTCATGAGCAGCCGACTTACCACACCACCGCCAGCCGAGTGCACAAGCACAGACATCCCTTCTCGGAGGTTGGCGACCTCAAAGAGCATCACGTAGGCTGTGACGAAGTGCACGGGGAATGCGGCAGCCTCAGGGAAGCTCATGTCCTCTGGGATCTTATAGACGAACTCCACAGGCGTGCAGACCACCTCTGCCCAGGCGTTGTAGTTGACAAATGCCATGACCCGGTCCCCAATCTGGGCGTGGAGAAACACAGAGTTAGTGGAGGCAAGTTCAGGGCAGAGTCTTAAGGAGAGACTGGAATTATAGGGAGCTGTCCATGGTATGAAACATCATTATTTCTCCTAATTCTCCTACGTGTGAGCTCAGTCAAAATTCTTCTGAGTTCTTTTCTTTTATGATTTGATGAAATAAATGACTTTAAAAAAGAAAAGTGCAGCAAAAATCAAATTTCCACTTAATGCTCGTAAGTCATGCAACTGATTTGAAGAACCGTTGACAACTCCTGCCCATGCAACTTCACCACTACCCTCTCCTCTCAGAAGCAGGGAAGATGCTTGGTGGAGGGCCCTTCCCCCCTCAAAACTCTGGACATCATTTATGTGATGGCAAGACACCTGGGAAGTATGCAAACACCTAATGAAAGTTGAAACTACTGAGAAGTTCCCTTTCTTTTGAAGCCAGATTTCGCCTGACCAGCTCTTGTCCTCCCTTTAAGGTTTAGGAAAGCCTTTCTCAGTCTCAAGTTCTGGGTGCTGGGGTATAATTGTAAATGAGGTACAGTTCATACTTTCCAGTTGTTCATATTCCCTAAAAATTTAATGCGGCAAATAATATGAGGGACAGAGCTTAGAAGGCAAGTCCGTTTGGAAATGATACTTTTGTACAGACTGAAGCCTCAAGCCAAAGACATGAAGCTGTAATGGTGATGTTTCAGACATTGGTCCAGAGATAACAGAGATCACTTTTTGTGCAGGGAAAGCTGGGCTGGGGTGGTGAAGGATGAAGCAGTCTGGAGAGGAGCTCTAGAACCCTGGCCAGGTCTGTGCATTTCGGAATGGAGCTACCACAGCCCCAGCTTGGCTGACACAGTGTTTCCAGGGCTGGGGGATGATGTGACAGAAAGAAAAGCAACTAATCGTGGTGCATTCGGTCCTGGGTGATGAATTGAGCTCAGGTAGATGACATCATTGGGGACATCACCAGCAAGGTTCTAAGTGGGCCTGGACACCTCTGCTCCAGCTGCCAGAGCATCCTCTTGGAGGGCTGGGTTAGCCCGACACAGGTGAGATGACTGGGTCACAGAAGCAAATTGTCTGTGCCAGTTTGTCTTCCAGGGCTCCCTTGCTAGCAACAAGAGTGATGCACAACCTGGGGCAAGCAATGAGCCAGTGTGATGATCTGATGGCTGGGCGTGGAGGGCTTTCTGTGTGCCTTGTCACATCCCCTTTCCCCATTTGGGAGGCTTGGCATAAATACAGGCAGGTCTCCCCCTCCCGAATACTCCAGAGTCTCTGGCAAGGGACTAGTCTTGCCTGGACTTATCTGTGTATTATCTGTGGCTGCAGGTTCCAGCTAACTTATTTTCTCCTCTGTTTCATATCCCTAAATATCCCTGGACTCCTTAGGTGTTAGAAGGAGGAGATTTTCTGTCCTGGTAGTGGCAGCAGTCTGTCCCAGGGAGGAGACAGTTAAGAATAAAACATCAGGGCACAGAGGATTAAGCCTCTGCTTGTGACACCAGCATCCCATATCAGAGTGCTTGCTCAAGGCCTGGCTGCTCCACTTCTGATCCAGCTTCTTGCTAATGCTCCTGAGAAAGCAAGAGAGGATGGCCCAAGTACTTGTGTCTGTGCCACCCACGTGGGAGACCCTGATGGAGCTCCTGGCTCCTGGTTTCAGCTTGGCCTGACCCTGGCTGTTGAGGGCATTTGAAAATTGAACCAGAAAATGTAGATCTTTCACTCTCTGTCTCCCCACTCCCCATCTTTGAAATAAACAAACAAACCTTCCTTTATAAAAGGGTAAAACACCAGCCAGTGATGACAACGTGGCAGCAGGGGTGGGGATTAAGATGATGTGAAAAAAGGAAAATGGAGTTGAGTTCCTGCACCTGCCCACTCTGAGCCCCTGCGTCTCCCCTGCACCTGTCGTGGAAAACCAGCAGGCAAAGCTTGGGGAGCTGCATCTGGGAGTCCTCCTTTCCTCGCAGGGACTTTGATCTTCAGCTAACTGTGTGTTCTTGTTGCTTTTAGGGAGATTCTAGGGCATCACTGGCTCTCCCAGCTGTCAGCAGCCTCAGCCAAGGCCACAGGAGTTTTCTTCCTGCTGATATTTTTGTAGAGGCAGAGGTACCATAGCTCCTGGCTCCAGGTGAAAATTTAGCCTGCCCTCTTTGGGGAGCCTCCCCCCCACTAAGAAACAATGCAAGAAGTAGATATAATACCCTCAACCTGGATTCTCATCTGGTTCTATCCCTCAAAACAGAGTGACCACAGGGAAGGTACTGAGCCGGTGTTTGCCTCGGGGAGTGCCTCTGTCCATCAGGGATTGCTTCTCGCTCTCTCTCTCTCTTTCTCTCTCTCTCTCTCTTTCTCCCTCTCTCTCTCTCAAGACTCAGCAGAAAGGTTGAGTGATGCAGTATGCATGAACCTGGCTCCTACATCACTTCAAAAAGACCATCCCGACTCAGGGCGTGCCCCTCACTTCCATGAAGTTCCATCACATCACTCATTTCTATGTTCTTCAAAGCACCTGTCCCCTCTAGCATCATCTCACTCATTCATACGTCCCATCTCTTTTGCCCACTCCCTCCCACCCCCAGTTACGATGACAGCTCCATACTCAGCTTACTGAGCCCCTCCTGCCTGGAGCAGTGAAGGCTCTCATTCAACACTGGTTGAGTGAATGAATGGATGAATGGACAAACACACCTAGAATACGATTAAGGGCGGGAGGAGGTCACTAAATGTGAGATTCTCCTACTGGATTTGGGAATCAAACACAGTCTTACGTGTTTCTTTGAGTTTTTTTAGGGGGATTTCTCCAGGGCTCTTGAGAATTTGATGAAAACTATACATCCTATCCAGGAAAATAACAAAAGCAAAAACATCTTCCAATGTGCACTCCCTCATCTTCTTCATGGGTGGACCCCTTGAAACCCACCTATGGAAATCTCCCATGGGGCCAGGGAGGCCAGGCTCCTTCTGTCTCCTCTTGAGCCAAAACTCTTGTGTCCCCACACACACCATGGAGTGTTTGCATCAAAGGTTATCTTACAGGCACAAGCTCTCGTCTAACCTCCCTTGTTTATAGATGAGGGAAACCGAGGCAATGGGCAGGTTGGAGCTCTGCTGAACTTGTGCCAATCACTCAGGGCAGGGACAGAACTAAAATTCTCTCGTTTGTCTTCCACCACCCCTTGTGGATTCCCTGGCAGTCTGGCTTGTTGTGATGTTTGTGCCAAAGCTCAGCACTGGATCATTATCACAGAGGACGTGGAGCTGGGTGCAGCAGAAAGCCATGCAACTCTAACGCAGAAGCCTGAACGGTAGAGATAGCAGAGGACGCCGTTGGGCATGACGACGTGCGTTATGTGGCAGGCATTTTCTGAAGGCGTCACATGTTTTAGCTCGTCTAATCTTTGCAAAACCGCTACAAAGGCATGGCTGGATACTCTGTTCTTTTTATCAGTCATGTACCAAGCGAGACACGATGCAAATAGAAAAACAAGAGCAATTTTCCCTTCTCAATGCTAAGTATCTTTCATAGCATATTATTTTTAAATGTGAATTATAAAGAAGTAAACTAATGCTAAGAATTTCCGTGAGCTGCCAAGTGCCAGTGGTATTGGATCCTTCTGCTCATTCTGTTATTTGATATGCTAGTTGCTTATATTAAAGTTTTCAAGTGCAGTATTCAAATTGCTGTGGTCAGAGGAAATTCTCATCAAATTCGTGGCTTCCATACACCCGTGGTTTGGTTTTGATATATTTTTCTTATAACTGACCACTGTTTTCTTTGTGATTTAGTTTTCTCTTCAACCCTTCCCTAGCAACAAAAAGCCTTTTATGTGATGGGTTCTGTAAAGTCCCTTTGGAGATGAAGGATCATAGATTTTACATTTAAATTGAGGCAAAAAGAGATTAAATCATGTGCCTAAGGTCATTCAGGTAAAAATCAGAGCAAGGATTTAAAACCAGTAAGGCGGTCTTACTGCAGACATGGATAATTAACTCATTACACCCCAGATGAGTGCTGCAGAAAAGATAAAGTTACAAAGGGCACGCAACAGAGGAATCCGGGAAACCTGGGAATGATAGTTGAAGTCTTCAGGTCTCAGTTTCCCCATTCTAAAATGGGTATAATATTAGCAAAGAGTTCTGATGAAGACTAAATGATATAATATGCCCACAGTGTACTCAGATGATGCATGGAAAACGAGGAAAGCCAAAAAACATTAGCTCATAAAAACAGCAGATTTGTTCCTGACCTAATTCACAATTTAGGGATCATAAGCTAAGCACAGGGGCCAGCATTGTGGCATGACAGGTTAAGCTGACGCCTGCAATGCTATCTTCCCATAGGGGTGCCTGTTCAAGTCCCATCTGCTCCACTTCTGATCCAGCTCCCTGCTAATGTGCCTGGGAAAGCAACAGATCACCCAAGTCCGTGTGTCTCTGGGGTACATGTGGGAGACCCAGATGAAGCTCCTGGCTCCTAGCTTTGGTCTGGCCTAGTTCTAGCCATTGCAGCCATTTGGGGAGTAAACTAGCAGATGGAAGATATTCTCTCTCTCTCTCTCTCTCTCTCTCTCTCTCTCTCTCTCTCTGACTTTCCTCCTCTAACTGAACTCTGCCCTTCAAATAAATGAAATAAATCTTTTTTTTTTTAAAGCTAAGCACAGATTTGCTATATATCATGAGGCAGAAGGAACAGCGCTGTGAGGAAGGAACCAAGGGAAAAGAGGAGCTGTCCCACTGGGAATAAGCGACCCAGTCTGGGAAGGGTTGAAGACCTAGTGATGAGTGTCAGGGAATCACCTTTAATGCAAGGATTTAGACCAGAAGATAACTACGGCTCAAGACTGACATCCTCGTCTTTACCAAGTCATGAAAACCCAGACATGGGCACAATGCTGTTGGGTAGCTGATGGCCTCAAGTACCAATGCGGAGTGTGATGGACAGAGTATTTCCAACACCTTGCAGTGGTGGAGTGGCCATCACAGCAGGGCAGACCACGCCTGAGTCTCTCATTCAATTTTGCTTCATCATTTCCATTTCATTATCAAAATGGCAAATGGTGGCTAAGCCATAGGATCGGCCCCAGCTTCCAAGTCTAGAGGCAGGCACCTGTAATATATATCCAGTTCACATCATTATTGGGTTCTGCTAAGAAAAAGAAATCAGTCCTGAGTGAATGAGCCCAAATTACTCCTTTGCTTCTGGGCCTCAGGCAACAACTTTTCAATCCTCTTGCAATTGATCAAACCGGGAAAGCTATTTAGTGTGCTGCTGCGTGGATTCTCATCTCCAACATGATTGAAAATCTGAAGTCAAAATTGTAGGGGGAATATTAGGATTGGTTTTCTCCCCTGTTCCACCCCGACTGGAAATGGTGTAGGTGGCTTCTTTCATTTGCTTGTGCAGCTGCAAGTCATTGGAAAAGAAAGGGCTTGAAGGGTGGGATGGATAGTAACTTGCAGGGCTAACCAGCAGAAGATAAATCGTATTTAAAGGAAAACATACATAAGCAAGTATAGTAAGATCTCCCTCTAAACCAAGTTTGCAGCATCACTGTTTACTGTTGTATTATAAAGTATTTGA
This sequence comes from Oryctolagus cuniculus, assembly GCF_051225735.1. Classification (NCBI taxonomy): domain Eukaryota; kingdom Metazoa; phylum Chordata; class Mammalia; order Lagomorpha; family Leporidae; genus Oryctolagus; species Oryctolagus cuniculus. Next base: position 70,230,127 of record NC_142884.1, on the reverse strand, counting down.
CTATTCATTGCTCAAAGTTAGAGTGAGTAGTCTGATTCTTTCATCTGGGGCCATGTGTAGGAGTGAGAGGCAGACAGTCTTTCTTATCTGCAGCACTGAGAGAGAGAGAGAGAGAGGGAGAGCGTGAGACAGAGAGAGAGAGGGAGAGCGAGAGAGAGAGATGGTATGCTGCTGGTTAGGTTTCCTACCTGGGGACAGACAATGTAAATTCTGTGAAGGGAAAGGAAGAGATAGTTTTCTTCTTCTTTCTCAATATTTTTCTGCTGTATTATCTGTAAACTATTGACCAAAAATACTGATAAATGGAATGAGATTTCCAGAAAGTCATCAAAATGAATTTGGAGCACATCAATATTTTCAGAGTACATTGAGGCTTAGACGCATTGAATCTGAGAAGCAGACTCCAATTCAATTCCAAGGGCACTTTGGCTTTGCAGTACATAGAATTCTTCTTCCTTTCCTCCACTTAATATTGCAGCATTTGGGGGCTGGGACCAGAAGAAAAGATCATGAGATTATGGGAAGCGTAAAAAGGTTACAGTGCCTTGAATCCAGTTGCTATGACTGCTCACCATACTTCTGAGCTCACAAAAAACTGAATCCTTGTGAATGTCACCTGCAGGGACAAAATATCAATCTCTACCTTGCATGGTTATGCCAAGGCTGAGAACGGGTAACTTCTGATGGGTTCAGTTGGTGGTTTGTTCTCAAATGTTGGCCCCTTTTGTCCTCCCCAGGGGAGAACTTAGTGATCAGCAAAAGCTCTTAGACCTGATTTGCACTGGTTTTTCTCCAAATTACTCCAACTTTGTACAACTGACTTGTCCACAGTTCTTCTGTTTTTATTGATCAGATTGTACTGGATTTGCTTTATCTCACCAGGAAGGGTCATGCATCTTTTCTCAAGTTAAAATTTTTCTATTCTGGAGAATATTGAACAAGCAAAGAAGCTATCATCATAATGTAATAAACCCCGTTACCCACTGCTCTGACCCTAACGCCATCAGTTTGTGGTCAGGGATGTCCCACATTCAGGCATCGTTGCTACTTGACTTTTAGAACTTTTTCATCCCCAGTGCTACTTCCTCCATTCCTGAAATAGGAATTTATAAATGCTCACCTAAGTGCATCAGTTAAGTGAATATTTAAAGGAACTGAGCTATAAAATTTAGAGGCCATTTCCCCCAAAATTTTGGGCTTTGTAATTGATTTTTAAGGTGATGTGAAAATGGGAGGCATGAAAGAGGGAAGGAGCCAAAATCCTTAGTTCATCCAAAACCAGAGTCTCTTACTCACTGTCTGTATAACATGAACAAGGGGCAAACGACAGGATCTGTCCAGCCCATTTCATCAGATTGTTACCAGGGGCAACCAACACAGTATAGGAGACAGGCATGAGACGTTTGCAAAATTCTATCATCACAAACATTGTTAATAAAAGCCAAATAACAAGAAAGAAATATTGATAATATGTGGCCTAGGTTATTTCCGACACACCTTTTGCATAACCTTTTAAATCTGTGATTACAGCAGAGCTGGCACATTACCTCATAGCCTTTCACGCTGTCTCCCAGAGCTTCCACAATCCCAGAGCACTCGAATCCTGGCACCAGGGGAGTCTTGGGAGGGTTGTCAATATTTCCTTGTCGCACCATCAAGTCAATGAAGTTTAAACCACTGTGAACAACAAATATAAAGACAAAACTTCAAAATGCGATTCAAAAACAGCCACACCCTGAATTTGTTTCCTTCCCTTCCCTTTTCCTTCTCTTGCTTTCCTTTCTTCCTTTTTCTTTTTAGCAGTGTCCCTAATAGTCACGCCACTTAACTAAATGTCAACAATAAAGCAAAATTCAATTATCTCCATGCAGACAAGTAATGCTTTGCTGGCAATGAAAACAACAGTTGCAGAGTTTACACCCAAATTCGAAAGATGAGCCCTTTGTCCTTTCTCAGAGTCTGTTTACTCTTATTTTAAAAGCACAGATTGGTGACCCTGGGTGTTGGACATTCTAGCACTTAGTCAAGGGTAAAAAATAAACTAAGAAGCGGTTATAAGCAGCCGGATACAATGGCCACAGCCAATTATGAGAAGGAGAGTGGAGTTCTGGTTTAAAAGGTCTCAGAACACACAACCATGTCTCCTCGATCATCACACATGCTTAAGCCAGCCCCGTGCATAAAGGGTGCTCACAGCAGTGGTCAGGAGGCATCACAAGCCTGCATTCTGCTCCCCAGCAGACGGTCGTCAAAGAAGAGAGCGTGGAGACAACCCCATGGATGTGGGAATAGTCGTGACCCTAAGCATATGGGAGTATCAAAGTGTTCTTTCAGAAGCCTATCACCAGTGTTTTGCAGTAACACATTATTTTTAAAATAAGAAAGTTATCATTGACATGTATCCAATCATCTCCACAGAAAACCACACATACTTGATGCCAGAGATGCTACCAATGCTCCGGTTTTATGTTTTGAGAACTACTCTTGAACATTGCATTTAACACTCCTTTCCTAATCACATGGGAAAATCCATTCCTGTAAATAAATGTTTTTCCCAACAGATGCACTTACTGTCTTCATTAACTACCATCAAAGGCAGACTTGGCTTAGAGAAACCAAACCCCTCTCTCTGACCCAAGCTCTGTCGCTCCCCCTCTTTGTGGAGGAACGACACAGGACCCTGCGCTGTTCTTTGGTCTGCTCGGCCCTTCCCGGGTTTGCTGCTGGTTCTTCCCGGGTTGGCTACCGTCCCTTCCACCTCCGTGGAAGGGCGGTTCCCCCTGCCACTTTCCCCACTTCCGCGGGGGAGCGGCACACCGGCTCTCTCGGGGCTCTCTCGGGGGCTGCTCAGATGTTCCTTCAGATGTTCCCGGTGCATGGGGTCTCTCTCCTCCTTTATAGTCCTCTTCCACCAATCCCAACTCTGCTACCCACACGCCGAGTACGCTGCTCTCCTCCAATCAGGAGCAGGTCCTGCTGTTTATTGGTTGAACTGGAGGCAGCTGTGTAGAAGCTGTTTACTCCTCTCCCAGCGCCATATTGTGGGAGAGCAGATGCATAGAATAAGTCTTAATTTGAGTAACAGTCTAGTCCCAGTTGCTCCCCACAAAGCTCTATCAGCACCTAGCCACAGCTTCCTTTCCAAGATGATTTGAGCTACTTTTTTATATTTTAAGATTTAGGTATTTGAAAGGAAGAGTTACAGAGAAGCAAAGAGAGGGAGGGAGAGAGAGAGAGGTCTTCCATTCACTGGTTCACTCCCCAAATGGCCACAACGGCAGAAGCTGAGCCAATCTGAAGTCAAGAGCTTCTTCCGGGTCTACCAGGCAGGTGCAGGGGCCCAGGGATTTGGATCATCCTCCACTGCTTCTCCAGACCATTGCAGAGAGCTGAATTGGAAGCAGAGCAACTGAGACTCGAACCCGTGCCCAGATAGGAAGCCGGCACTGCAGGCGGCAGCTTTACCCAGTATATCACAGCACCGGCTGTGAATACGTTTCTTTTTTTATTTATTTATTTATTTATTTTTAACAGGCAGAGTGGACAGTGAGAGAGAGAGACAGAGAGAGAGGTCTTCCTTTTAGCCGTTGGTTCACCCTCAAATGGCCGCCGTGACCAGCGCACCACACTGATCCGAAGGCAGGAGCCAGGTACTTATCCTGGTCTCCCATGGGGTGCAGGGCCCAAGCACTTGGGCCATCCTCCACTGCACTCCTGGGCCACAGCAGAGAGCTGGCCTGGAAGAGGGGCAACCGGGACAGAATCCAGTGCCCTGACCGGGACTAGAACCCGGTGTGCCGGCGCCGCAGGTGGAGGATTAGCCTATTGAGCCATGGCACTGGCCTGAATATATTTCTATAATGTGTATATATAGACTCCCAGAGGTACTTTGATAGTTAATAGTTATTCAGGCCATTTATTAATCAACATGTCCCCCAATAACATGGACAATTTCTTAAAATCTTGGAGACACCTGAATACAAATCCTAAGTCCACCTCTTCTACTTCATGTAACCTTGGATAAGTTGGCTAACTCTTCTGTGCCTCAATTGTCTCACCTGTAAGGAGGATGGGGTTATGGTAGTACCCACTCACAGGGTTGTTGTGAAAAATAATAAGAAAAGCACTTAATCATGGTGCCAGGTATGCATTCAATAGATCTTAGCTTTTAAATTCTATTTTAGAAGGCAGAAGTGTGTTTCTGAAAGACTCCCATTTAAAAAAAAGTTAAAAATAGTCTCTGAGCTGACATGGGAAAACTCTGTCTGTAAACTGACCTTCTGTAAAATGGCCCATTTTCTGACACAGTCAAATAAAGAAAGCATCATGTATGACAATAAGAGGAATTTCAACAGCCCAAACCAAGCGCTGCGTCTCACTCCGTGCATATTTTAGCTCTCTGGGTTTTCTTTCTGTGAAACATTATGATTTCCCAAGCCCCCGATGGAGAAAGGCTTGGCGTTCTGCAAACATGGCAGCCCCTGGGGAAGGCCCCATCCCAGCCGCTTGTTAGGCTGCTCTGTAAAGCAGTCGTCAATCACCACCCGGCAGGCACTGGGCCTGCTGACCGTAAACTGAGAGCCAGCTGCTTACTCTCAGGGACACAGGCTGAGACTGACTTTATAAAAGTGGTCCTGACCGGCGCCGTGGCTCACTTGGTTAATCCTCCACCTGCGGCGCTGGCTTCCCATATGGGCGCTGGGTTCTAGGCCCGGTTACTCCTCTTCCAGTCCAGCTCTCTGCTGTGGCCTGGGAAGGCAGTGGAGGATGGCCCAAGTGCTTGGGCCCTGCACCCGCATGAGAGACCAGGAGAAGCACCTGGCTCCTGGCTTCGGATCGGCATAGCTCTGGCTGTAGTGGCCATTTGGGGGGTGAACCAATGGAATGAAGACCTTTCTCTCTGTCTCTCTCTCTCATTGTCTAACTCTATCTGTCAAATAAAATAAAAAAAAAAAAAGTGGTCCTGACAGGTCATTGAAAAGGCCACCTATTTCCAGGATGCAGGTCCATCCTGAGAGTGACGATGGGTTAGAGCTGTTGACTGCAACACTGAGGAGGTGAACCGTTGTCACGGGACCTGTTTCGTGGTGCCCAACTACACCGCTGCTCTAGGTGTGATGGACCTAGCATTTGGCTGACAGATTCATTTGTGGCAGGACCTGTGCTAATGACTTTAGTTTCATTTTCAAAGGCTCAGTGATACTCCTATGAGCCATAGCCTATCACATCCATTTTTCAGATAAGAAAACTGAGAGCCAGGGAGCTTAAGTGATGTGCTTCATGTAACATCTTTAGAAAATGTCAGAAGGGATTTTAGTTTCAGCCATGTCTAGAATTTGAGCCCTCACCCAACATACTCTGCCTCCTCTTTATGGGAACTTCTCTTCCCATAGCTGGCTGAGGGCTCATGTCCAAAGCTTCCCTAACTCCTTATCTCTTCTCACTGTCAGCAGCTGATTTCACCAGTGGTGGGCCCAGTACTGGGGAGTGGCCATTCCTGATCTCAGGAGCAGCCTGTTCCTCAACACCCATGAACGAACGGACGATCTGGCCCAGACCTGGATGCTCTGTTGAAAACTGTGAGTTGAGAAACACAGCAGGCGAGCCATTTTGTGACAGAAAGCGTGTCGGGGAGGAACTGAGCTGGAGAACTGGCTGGCTGAGCTCTGGGGAGGTTTAACTGAAAATGAGAATAGTGAGAGAAGCAAAAGAAAAGAGAGAAGCATGATGAAGAGCAGCGGAACTGACCCAGCAGCCTGCGTGGGGTTGAGGCTGTACAGATTCCCATTGCCGTGTTACATAGAACGGGAGGATCCAGGCTGTAAACATGGTGAGGCCCAGCTCCATCAGGACTCCTGCTCTCTGATTTCCATGGGGTCCTTTGTCGGTTCACATGCATGTCGGTGTTACAACCTCTTTGCTTGGCTAACTTGTGTGATCTGATCCATCAAACGGAAGCAAATACCAACACCAGTCACCCATGGGGACAGGTGTTATTGACTCCACTTCCACTTTTTTTTTTTCAAGATAAAACAAATAACAATTGTTTAGAGATGTTAAGTTACCTGCCCATGGCCATATAGACAGTGAATGGTAAAACCATGGACTTCAGCTTGGGCCTAATACTTTCATTTTAGTTTTTCCACTGCAGCAGAAAAAAAGAAGTGTGGTGGTGGTGGGGGGTGTATTAAGCCATGTATCTTCATAATTATATTTGCCAGTATTCACTAAGATAATGTGATTTTTACCTGGAATTATTTTGGGGGTGGCAATGACTATACCTGGTGACTCAGGCACACATAGTGGTAATCTTCAGATGTCTCTCTTAATTTTTATGTAACTCTTCAACATTTAAGATCATTGCAAAAAAGAATGTTGAAAAGTACATGACATAATGTTCTGCTAGGTGTTCTTATTTTTCTCAGATTGGTATCATTGTAATAAATAACATATGACTTTTATTTTTCTCTCCATACAGAATTATTAGTCAGAGGCTGGTTTTAAAGGGTTATTACTGAGACACAGCATTTGGAAGAAATGAAGGCAGAGGTTTGAGGAAGGGATCATGAAAAACTCAAAACACAGGATAGATATGGTCCCTGATTTGTGACAGAAGATAATGAAATTTGTGGACAGTCCCTTTGCTATTTTCCCTATATTTCCATAGCATAACACTTAAACTAGCTGTATAAGTGCAAGTGTAACTGTTTTCTTAAATCCCTTACCTTTGATAGCTTAGCATAGTTTTGCAGTGTGTTTTCATACAGATCTCACTGAACTTTGTACCAATTCCCACAAAATAGTGCAGATATCATTATTCCCATGAAATAATGTGAACATTATGACTCACATAAGCTAAATGACTTGCCAGAAACACACAGTTAGTATATAACAAGGCTGAGACTTGAGTTCAAAGTCTTCAAACTCCTTGTTTATTATATATCACATGACACCATGAAATGTCAAATGCATTCATATGCAAGTGCATCAAATGTTACTAAAGTCAACAACTTCAAGATGAGACTAAAAGGAAAATGTAGAAGGAAACAGATGTAGATGCGTGGGTTTCAGTCCCTGCACTGCCACCGGTTGGCTGTGGACCTTGGCTGAATTGCCGAACCCTCAGCTCATACTGTGTTCACATGATGGTTCTTCTTGTGGGCTCTGCTTAAAATACCCTCTGAAATAGAAATACAGGTCGATAGGGAGAAAGGCTTGATGAGTGACCACTACACGTGTGCTTTGCCTCTCTGTAGAAGCTGAAACCCAGCTGTGGCCCCTGTTCTCTGTACTTTCTTTTCTGTCATCTATTAAGCTAGCAATGTCATTCTATAAAGTCTCATGAGAGATGTTCAGTTGTCTTCATTTCATATTCTGCCAACGCCAACAAATGTTGCTCCCTGATGATGCTACATGCTCGGTATTAAGATGTGGAGCATTTTAATCTCCATTACATACAGAAGAAAGGTGAAGCTCAGCTCATCCAAGATCAGATAGCAGGTGCCACAAATGGGGACTCAGCCCTTTTCATATGACGTCCATAGTTGACCACAAGAGTGTCATTCTGTTGGCTATACACAATGGTAGGCTGCTCTGTGTTCTTGTCCCCAAAGTTTGTTGTTTTTGATATGCTAATAATATCAAATGAAGACACAAATGATTTCTTAAAAGACACCACTAAGTGGATGGGAAAAGAATGAGCACAACTATAGTTGATTAGTGTTCCAATCTGAGATGAAAATTGGCCCAAGCAAGGAGCTGAGCAAAGAGAGAAGTAGCCATGGAGAAGATCCGTTGGCTTCTATTCTCCTAGTGAAAGGAAGGCGAGGGTTGCTCATCTCCAGGGAGTTTAGGTCTCTTGCCATCCTGTCCTTTCTCAGCTTGCCAGTATCCTCAGCATTGACCGTGGGCATCAAAACATTGCCACACAACATTGTGAATGGAAATTTCCTTCTCCCCACAACCTACTTCTTATAGACACAGACCATAGAGCCTCATCATATACTTTGATCTTATGCTCAGTAGAATCCCACACTTTGCCCCATCATTGGCCCAATTAAGAGACCCATTACCAAAGAAATAATCTTCAGAAATCCAGTGTTTTATTATTGAATGATATCATTGAGCATGTCATTTTTTATTTACTCATTTTTGCTTCTTTATGAATAGAAAAATTCTTCCTCAAATCTCAGCATGTGGATTAGTTGTATGGATCTTACAGGCCCAACATAACTCACTACATAAACTGGTGAGGGTTTTTTATAAATTTTGTTTTATTTTGTTTTGTTTTGTTTTTGCATTGACTATTAGAAAACTCTGAGCCAAATTTGGGTTATTTATCCTTTATATTACTTTAATGCTCTACTTTCTATTTCATTTAAAGTTCTGAATGCTTTAGAGTTTCCATTTAGAAATCTTACCAGTAAAGCGATTTTTTAAAAGATTTATTTTACTTATTTGAAAGGCAGAGTTAGAGAGACAGATAAGGAGAGACAGGGAAAGAGATCTTCCATCCACAGTTTGACTCCTTAAATGGCTGCAATGACCAGGTCTGGGCCAGGCCAAAGCCAGGAGGCTGAAGCTTCATCAGGGTCTCCAGTGTAGGTACAGGAGCCCAATCACTTGGCCATCTTCCACTGCTTTCCCAAGTGCATTGGCACGGAACTGGATCAGAAGTGGAGCAGCCAGGACTTGAACCAGCGTTCATAGGAGATGTCAGTGTTGCTAGTGGCAGCCCAGTCGGTGCAGCACAGGGCCAGCCCTGAAGTAGGTTTTCAAACTTCACTGTACATTTACATTCCCAGGAGGCTTGATAAACACGAAGTTTTGGACCCCTCCCTGAGTTCCTGACCATTCTTATAGAATCACTGATCTATCATTTCTTTCAAAACTAAGGCAAGTTCCTTCCAGAATGAGACAGGGTAAAAATTAATAGATGATTAAATGGATATGAAAATGAAAAGCTCTCTCTTTGTCCTCTAGGACAGTTGAATTTTTTGATCCTAGTCCAGAAGATTATGCTCACTCTGGTTAAATGTAGTTTTTATTAGATTAGGTTCATCATTCCAATTCATCTGTCTCTTTCTTAGATCCTAATTCCTTCATCCAAAAATTGGCACAACCCTCCTGGATTTTTATCCTCTGCAAAATGTGGTTATCAGGCCATTGGCTCCTATGTGAAAGTTGCTGAAAAAAATATCAGATAGGCCATCACATTCTTGTTACTAAGGTTATTTGTGAAGATTGTGGAAAGAATTTAAAACCTAAGGGTAGCTGGCATTCGAAGTTCATTCGACCCATAAGCTCTTTGATGCTATGAAATATCTTCCCAACACTTGAACTCACGTGAACTAAGGGCCCCGTGGAGGACAGGAGGCTTCATTCTGGGGCAGCAGCGTTCAGTTCCCTCCCTGCCACACTAGCAAGGGCTGAGCAGTGGGCAGTGTGGCTTGACTGAGCCTCGGTCCATCATTTTGGGGACACATGTCAGGATCATCAAGGCATGTATTTGTTTTCTAACTGTGCAGATCCCAGGCCCAGTTCTGAGTGCCTCTTTAGCCTGGGCACACGTTCCCCTCGCTGTAAGGGCTGCAGAGGACTGCTCTAAGAGTCCCCATGACAAACGTGCCAGAAGGGCTCTCACACAGAGCTTGTGGGTAGAGACCCTCCCCGCAACAAGAACCCAGCAGAAATCTGGAAACCCTCATTCTAATTTTTCTGATGACCGAGACTAGGGAGAAAAGGAATTGATTTGTGATTGGTAATCACAATCAATAACTTTTTGGGCATACTTGCTATGTATGAGGCATGATGGTAAGTGCTTCGTGTGCAAGATATCATCTAGTTTTATAAAACCATGAACAATGCTGAGAGACAAGTGATGTGACCCCCATTTCACAGAGAACCAAACTCCATGTGGCACAGTGAGGTTCACAAAGTCAAGGAGTGAAAGCCAGCCATGTGAACCCGAGGCCTAGGCTCATGACTACTGCACTTTGCTTTCCTTTTGAGATGTCATCACTCCATTTTCCCAAGGACAGGCCCTCTCCAAGCCAGTGGCACATGGAGTGTTTACTCTACATTGAGCAGTAAAGTAGGTACTGGGCACTCAAAGTTAACAAGTGAAAAATTCTCCTGGAGAAACATAATCATAAAAGCTAATTATAGGGGTAGGCACTGTGGCATAGTGGGTAAAGCCACTGCCTGCAGTGCCAGCATCCCATACAGGCGCTGGTTCCAGTCTCAACTATTCCACTTCTGATCCATCTCCCTGCATATGTGCCTAGGAAAGCAGTAGAAGAAGGCCCAAGGCTTTGGGCCCCTGCACCCACATGGGAGACAAGGAAGAAGCTCCTGGCTCCTGGCTCCTGGCTTCGGATCCGTGCAGCTCTGGCAGTTACGGCCATCTGGGGAGTGAACCAGCAGATGGAAGTCCTCTCTCTCGCTCTCTCTGCCTCTGCCTCTCTATAACTGTCTTTCAAATAAAAAAATAAATAAACTTAAATTTTAAAAACAGCTAATTGTTTTTTTTTTTTTTTTTTGGACAGGCAGAGTTAGACAGTGAGAGAGAGAGAGACAGAGAGAAAGGTCTTCCTTTTCCATTGGTTCACGCCCCAAATGACCACTATGGCCAGCGCGCTGCACCGATCTGAAGCCAGGAGCCAGGTGCTTCCTCCTGGTCTCCCATCGTCACTCTCAGGATGTACCTGCATCCTGGAAATAGGTGGCCTTTTCGATGACCTGTCAAGACCACTTTTTTATTTTTTTGACAGAGTTAGACAGTGAGAGAGACAGAGAGAAAGGTCTTCATTCCATTGGTTCACCCCCCAAATGGCCGCTATGGCCGGAGCTATGCCATTCCGAAGCCAGGAGCCAGGTGCTTCTTCCTGGTCTCCCATGTGGGTGCAGGGCCCAAGCACTTGGGCCATCCTTCACTCCTTTCCTGGGCCACAGCAGAGAGCTGGACTGGAAGAGGAGAAACCAGGACAGAATCCAGCGCCCTGACCGGGACTAGAACCTGGGGTGCCAGCGCTGCAGGCATAGGATTAGCCAAGTGAGCCATGGCGCCGGCCTAAAAACAACTAATTGTAATACAATGTGATGTATGGTTTTATTGCATATAGATAAAGTGCTTACACAGCCATCAGGATTTGTGCTAATATGTAAAATAATAGTGAAGTCAAAACATCAACCCTAGAACTTCTTCCTCATATCAAAACTAAAATTTAGGACCCACTAATCAACCTTCCCCTGTTTCTCCCTCCTCAGCCTCTGACAGCCGCCATTATACTTTTAAATTCTATGTGATCACCTTTTGTTAACACTCTACATATGGGTTCTGGAGTTCTATCACACAGTAGGGTGATTATCAGAATGCTAATATACTGCATATTTCTAAGTAACCATGAAAACCCCTAGCAGGTAAGATTTTTGATGTTTTCGCCAAAAGGAAATGTTCAGTGTTTGAGGAGAGAGATCTGTTTGCCCTGGACACTGCATAGTGTGCTCTTGTATTGAAATATCAATGGTACCCCATAAATAGGTATGCTCTTTTAATTACAAATATATTAACACCCAGAAAGAATTTCCACAGAGCTATCTTCTGCAGTCACCAAAGCTAAGTTCGCTTTAGCTTCTTGCCTCATCCTCAGGGTAGGCTGAAAATTGGACCTCACATTTTTCATCTCAGAAACAGGAAGGTAGTGTACCCAGTCAATAGGGCGCCATGTGGATTAAGGGTGACAGTAACTATAAAACAGTAAATCCCCAGAGTAAGTACTCCATGACAAGCAACTTCTGTCAGCACCGTCGTCACCATCATCATCGTCTTCATCACACAAGGAAGGGGTCATAGGTCAGATTCCTAGCGAGGCAGACCCTGAGATCTAACCGGGAATTCAGCAGGACAGGGTGGGGTGAGGGATGCACCTGGGCACAGGGAGAAGCTGAGGCCAGTTCCTGAGCCAGCAGGGTGGCTTGAATAATTCTGAATCAAGGCAAGGGATTGGGCTGTTCCCAGGTGAATCTTGGGCAAGGCAGCTTCCTTCGGCTGAGGGTCACTGCTCAGGAGGCCCTGGCCACGCGCTGTCAGCAGCCATCTCTCTAGCAGCCGGAAGAGTGAGCGCAAGGGTCCTCCAGGATGCTCTGCTGGCGTATCCCAGAATCCTCTGCAAGCAAGATGGTGTGATCTCCCCTTTGGAGTTCTGTTCCCTCATGGTTACAAGTAGTTAGCACTGGCAGTGAATATTTATGGAATCCCTTTACCTGGTGGGCCCTGGGGAGGGAAGATCTAGCTGTTCTTATGAGTGAGAAGGCAGACAAGAGAAGGAGATCTTTAGATAGGGACCATAGGGACCTGAAGAAATCAAGCCATCAGAGACAAGGAAGGCACAGAGACTAAGGAAAAGAAAACAGAAAAAGTTAGGAGGCAGATGAACTACTGAACGACACGCAGGATTGCTACACTACTTGGGAAAGTCTAAGAAAGAAAGGGTTCTCTCTGCATCTGTGGGAGGGATCACAGAACCCTGGAGGAGATGCAGGCACCAGGAAAAACATCACCAAATTGCAGGGCCAGTGCCGTGGCTCACTTGGTTAATTCTCCGTCTGCTGCGCCGGCATCCCATATGGGCGCTGGGTTCTAGTCTCGGTTGCTCCTCTTCCAGTCCAGCTCTCTGCTGTGGCCCAGAAGGCAGTGGAGGATGGCCCAAGTGCTTGGGCGCCTGTACCTGCATGGGAGACCAGGAGGAAGCACCTGGCTCCTGGCTTCAGATTGGCGTAGCTCTGGCCGTAGTGGCCATTTTGGGGGTGAACCAACGGAAGGAAGACCTTTCTCTCTGTCTCTCTCTCTCACTTTCTAACTTTATCTGTCAAATAAATAAATAAAATAAAATAAATTTATTTAAAAAAATCACCAAATTGCAAATAGGAAGCAGTCACCAGCACTGTGCCGGGTGAGCAGTGATCTCGGCTCCACGGCAGCCTCTCCCAGCTCGGGAGAGAGCTGAGCAGACCAAACACGAAGCTTCGCACTGAGTAGCAAGGGAGAGAGCGCCCTTCTTTATTCTGGTCTTGTCATCTGCTAATACGTTCACCAGAGCACTTCACTCCAATCCGCGCGGGGTCAGGCGGCAGATGTCTGATTCATTTCCTCATTTCCTGAGGAGCTGAGTTTTTGTTTTGGTTCCTTAATCTCAGCTGATAACTTGAAAATGCCTAGGAAAACAGGCATTGATCTCAGAACATCTTGTTTACGATGCTCTTCTTTTTCTTTTTCTTTTTCCCATTTCGGGTTGTTAGCTCAAGGCTGTGAGCATAGACTGACACAAATCCACCGTGGAAGAAACAAACATTCAGTGGCCCAGATAAGCACACCTCTTATGCAAATCTTAAGGTGCACTTCTTGTTTAAGAACAGCCAGCATTGCGCGGGGTGGATTTTGGGAGGGAGAAGCCAGCTACGTTCAATCGGAGGACAGGAGGCAAACGCTTCAGATGCCCCAGTCCCTCTTGTACCCATTGCTGGCCCATAGGTTTCTTTCTTTCTTCCTTCCTTCCTTCCTTTCTTCCTTCCTTCCTTCCTTCCTTCCTTCCTTCCTTCCTTCCTTCCTTCCTTCCTTCCTTCCTTCCTTCCTTTCTTTTTTTTGACAGGCAGAGTGGACAGTGAGAGAGAGAGAGAGAAAGGTCTTCCTTTTCCGTTGGTTCACCCCTCAATGGCCACTGTGGCGGGTGCACCGCGCTGGTCCGAAGCCAGGATCCAGGTGTTTCTCCTGGTCTCCCATGCAGGTGCAAGGCCCAAGGACTTGGACCATCCCCCACTGCCCTCCCGGGCCACAGCAGAGAGCTGGCCTGGAAGAGGAGCAACCAGGACAGAATCCGGCGCCCCGACCGGGATTAGACCCGGGTGCTGGCGCCGGAGGCGGAGGATTAGCCTATTGAGCCACGGCGCCGGCCCCGTAGGTCTCAATACTGGTGCCCTTGAGGTTTGTCTCCAGTTAACCCTGCCACCCTCTTGAACCACTATTTTTATTTTTGAACTATTTATTTAATTCAGAGAGGGAGAGGGAGAGAAACAAGCACAGGCTCTCCCATCCACTGGTTCACTTCCCAAATGCATGCAGTGCCACTGGACCGGTGCTGAAACCAGGAGCAGGAACTCAGCCCAGGTCTTTTGTGTAGGGAGCAGGAACCCGTTACTCCAGTCATCACTGGTGTTTCCCAGCGCCAACATTAGCGGGAAGCTGGAGTCAGGAGCCAGAGGCAGGAATCAAATCCTGGCACTCCTATGTGGAACGTGTGCATATTCACTGGGAAATTAACTCCTAGGTGGAAAATCCACCCCTAGCCACTATTTGTAAACAAACAAGCCACTGCAGCCCTATGGGACATGTGAAATTCTGACCCATGTGATTTTTTCTATAATCTATCATTTCACTTATTAACTAAATAATGCTGTTGTCTCACAACACGCCTCCTGTACACAGTGGCCATGAGGGCATCATAGTTTGGGGAAGTTGTACAAGTCCTTTGTTGCTACTAGGTCTGAGAAAGGAACCCTATTAAGATACTATGTGCATGTTAGTATCCAAAACACACTTCAGTAACATTTCCTACATGGAACACAATAGCCAAGGGAACACATTGACAGTGCAAATATCTACAGCAGGTTTTCAACAAAACAGAAAAGCATGATGCGAGTGGGGCCAAGTCGAGCTCTCCCAGATTCAAGACTAACCCTTCTGATTGTTGGACCTGGAGTTCTTTATCTACTCTCAGCCCCTCCTAGGAACACAACAGCAGTATTTATTCCTGAGAATATTTCTGAAAAGGTTACCATCTCTGTGCTCCACAGTTGAGGCTGACCCAGGCATCCATTTCAAATGAGTGCTAGGCAATGATGGGCATCATGGAATATTCAATATTGTCCAGTTGAAATTCAACAGATGCTCTGTGTTTGGGGGCTTGGCTGGGCACAAGTGTTACAGCACTGACAATGACATCTGTGCTTCTCGGGAGTTCAGAGACCAACAAATAAATAACTACACGGTGTGACAATTCCACAAAATGAGGCTTGCCCCAGGGTCATAAGCTAGCACAGAGGTTGGTGGTTAACTCATTTTGCTGGGGTCAGGTGCTTCTCACAGGAAAGCACTACTCAGGAATCAGTGTGTCCTTTGGTCCCCTTCTCCCAGTTATTCCACCTCCACCCTCTCCTGCTCCGTGGAAAGCTACAGACTTGATATCTTCCAGGCGAATCCACAGAGAGGCAGGGTCCCTATGGAGAACCGCAATATTTCTATTGTGACAGTTACTTCCTAGGATATTGCTGTTAATGACAATAATATTTAGAACACAGTTGTTTCAGTAGAAAGAAACAGGCGAGTGAAGGCTGAAACAGCCCGGTCACAGAAATGTTCTGGGTCTACGGTGTCCTGTATGGGAGCCACTGGTCATAGGTGGTCACTAAACACGTGCAATGAGGTTACCATGGCCAAGGAGCTGAACTTTGAATTTTTCCAATTGATATTTAAGTTGGATTAGCCTACGAAGGAAGCCGTAGCCAAATCCCTACTCTACTCTCTTCTCTGTAGACTAGGAGCAACTGTGGAAACCTGTCAGTGTTCAAAGCATAGCACAGGGCACATCAAAGGCCAGTGAACAATGATTCGTCCACCGAAGGTGCAAGTAGGAGTGATTCAAGCAAGCGTTTTCCTTCCTCCATCTCGTTAAGGGAATTATCTCTAAGCCATGCTTGACTGACTGCCTTGTGGTGTGTGCTGGAATAATGGTGAGGGGGAGAACAGAGAAGATCAAAGACCTGCGTGAATGGTGACGTGCCTTAGAAAGAGCAAAGATTTACTCTTGGAAGGCGAAAGAATAGCTGTGAAAAGTGAGCAAAGATGGATGCCAGGAGAAGAGATACAAGCACAAGGTGTTAACATCTGGACTGCAGGGAGCTTGGAGGGAGTAGGGGGCATGAGGGGGGAACAGAGATGGGAAAACCACATTTTCAGGACGTTTCTCTCTGTGGCACGAAAGGATGCAACTTTGATGTGTTGTGGAGGACTTCACAGTTTGATCGTATTGTCAATGACTTGGAAGTTAGCTCTCTATTCAAGAGCAAAACAGCTGCAGCTATCTTAAGGATATGACAGGAGGAAGATCAGGAAAAGATCAGACGGCTGTTCAAAGGGCAAAAGGAAGGGAGGGAGGGCAGGCTCCCAGGAGTGCTACTGGCTGCGGATAGAAATATGGAGGCTCACAGGGCTGGGAGGGTGGGAACTGCCTTTGCAATTTATTCCCTGTGACGGCTGGGTCCCTGAGGTCTGGCCTGTCTCTGGAGCCAGACAGAGAAGGTCCTTGAACCTGCATACTTGTTCAGGAAGGTGGGTGCATCGATGGCTATGTTGCACATCCCCGGTTCTGGCAGCAAAACACTGAGTCAAAGTTTATTACGAGGTCCCCAAGTGGAACAATTTTAGTGAGTTTAGCGAGAAGGATAAAGAGAATCCAATTACAAAATCATTCAGACCAATCACAGGAATGGTGGATTTAATAGCTCCCCATTAGCTGATTGAACTAGGCATAGCACAGATAAATGAAAAGCAATTTTTTCTGATCCTAGACAAGGGATGCTTTTTTTTTTTTTTAAGAAAGTCTGTAACATGATGGATGGCCTGTTCAAGATGCAAATGTGTCTGTGTTGGGAGGCAGGAGGGCACTATGGGAGTGCAGTTTGTAAGTCTCATCCAAGTTCAAGGAAATCACAGCACTCAGACTGTGTGAGCCCAGAGGACTGCCCCACTGTGTCTCTGTTTGCGTGGAGAGCAGCTAGGTCTCATGAGACCTACAGCAGCAAAGTGCCCTCCCTCTAAAGGGAGACGGAGAGAGAGACTCCAGGGTTGGATGAAGACACGTGCAGCAATGCATTCTCAATGTCGCGTTTGCCACCTCCCTGGTCACCTTCCTGCTTCATGGTTTGTGTCTGGGACAGGGCTGTAAAAGGTGAGTAAAAGGAAGAGAAAGTGTGGGAGAGAGAGACCCTAACTTACAGTCCAGCTATCTTTACCTTACTAGTTGTTAGCTCTTTAGAAATTTCCTCTACCTCTTTTTTATTTATTTATTTTTTCACCTTTGAAATGTTTGGGATCTCCATACAGAGATCCTTGGCACAGTACCTGTGGGCATAGAAAATGCTCAATAAAAGCCATTAGGATAGTGATGACGTAGATTAATGATAAGAATGTCCTTAAGAACAACCCCAGAGAGTGTAAGCCCAAGCTGAGAGCTTGATTCTAGCGAGAATGGAGAAGAAATGGGGACATATAGCCAGCACTGTGGCACCAGCATCCCATATGGGTGCTGGTTCGAGACCCGGCTGCTCCACTTCTAATCCAGCTCTCTGCTATGGCCTGGGAAAGCAGTATAAGATGGCTCAAGTCCTTGGGCCCCTGCACTCATGTGGGAGACCCGAAGGAAGATCCTGGCTCCTGGCTTCGGATTGGCACAGCTCTGGCCATTGCGACCAACTGGGGAGTGAACCAGAGGATGGAAGACCTCTCTTTCTCTCTGCCTCTCTTTTCTCTGTGTAACTCTGACTTTCAAATAAATAAATAAATCTTAAAAAATAAAAAAGACATGGGGACATACAGACTCCAGTGAATGGTAAAGGGAGCAGGACAGGGCAATAGGAAAGGGTCGAAATCAGTGAGGGAACCAGGATAAGTGTGTTTCTCGGCATCTGTGAAACCCTCCCTGGGGAGACCTTGCAGTCCTCTGGAAGTGTGGACAGTGGAGGCTGGGGCCTGACACCTATGGAGGAAGGTAGGAGCACACTCATGGAAATGCTGTCTGTTCTGAAGTCTGTATTGGACATCCAGGCTGATGGGGCTGGAGTATAGGAGCACTTCAAGAATGCCTGGGGAAGCACTCTTGGAATACAGTTATCCGGAGCAGTACGAGGGTTCTCTCTGAGATCTCTGGCCTGCAGCACTCAAGGGAGCTGATGTCAACCAGGAGAAGATTACAGTGCGTCTTGACAAGCCAGAGGCCCACAGCGCCCGGCTCAGGGGAAGCAGTTATCAGAGAGGGCAAAGGGTGATCGTCTGGCTCCAAAAGAACAGGGTGATCTAAGGAGAAGTAGGAATCCCTGGAAACACAGTTCCTTTCGTGTTCTTGAGTTCTCATGCAGACACCTGCCTGCTGGAGGTGTTGGGGGCGTCTGCCGTCTCTGGTTGGAGAAAGCTGATTTGAGGGAGGGGAGTCTGAAGCCATGCTCACTTGGAATGGCCAGGTCTTATTTTTTAGTGATGTGGCAACTTCTACAGAAGTATACAACTAACAGGGCTGGAAGGGTGGAAGTTGCCTTGGATGAGACTTACAAACTGCACTCCCATAGTGCCCTCCTGCCTCCCAACACAGACACATTTGCATCTTTGAACAGGCCATCCATCATGTTACAGACTTTCTTTAAAAAGCCCTGGGAGAAAGCTGGCAGCGCATTTACTCAGCCCTAAATGCTTATGGAGTGCCTACTCTTAACCAAGCACCTGGCTTGGTGTTCAACAGTTACTTGATAATAGCAAAATTTCTTGGAATTTCTAACATTACCAGACAGATTCAAAAGACAATGGGCCTTCAACTTAAAATATTATATAAGTAGTTTAATGTGATTCAACATCTTTGTGCTGAGATATAAGAACCCAGCACAGGGAAGGGAGTTGCCTTCTCCAGTCCCTTCTCTGATTCTTCACTTTTTCTGGGTAGACAATGGAGCCTCCTGTCTGCTTGTGATGGGCACCACTTTGACCAGTCCAGTGTTTCTCACCCTCATTTTCTGGTAACTGCCCTCCATTCCTTTTGGAGTATCTACCCCTCCCTCTTTCCTAACATACACACACAAACATACACACACAGTCCTGGTGGGGCTGTCCATCATGGTGCCCCATTTTTCTAGCCCAGGGTAGGAGTGTATCAGATATAAATGTGGTCAATCTCAGCTCTTCATTTCCTTAGGCAGGAAAGAGAGAAAGAAGAGCAAAAGATCTCTAGGAGCTGGTGTGTAATTTTCTTTTTTTTCTTTTCTCTTTCTCTCTCTCTCTCTCTCTTTTTTTCTTTTTGAGAGGCAGAGTTAGTGAGAGAGAGAGACAGAGAGAAAGGCCTTCCTTCCGTTGGTTCACCCCCCAAATGGCCACTACCGCCAGCACGCTGCACCGATCCGAAGCCAGGAGCCAGGTGCTTCCTCCTAGTCTCCCATGCGGGTGCAGGGCCCAAGCATTTGGGCCATCCTACACTGCCCTCCCGGGCCACAGCAGAGAGCTGGGCTGGAAGAGGAGCAACTGGGACAGAATCCAGTGCCCCAACCGGGACTAGAACCTGGGGTGCTGGCACCGCAGGCGGAAGATTAGCCAAGTGAGCCGCGGCGTTGGCCCTGGTGTGTGATTTTCAAAGGGCCAATCAGATCCTATCCTTGATAGATGAAAATTGGGAGAATACAACTCTCTTTGTGCTGGGGCTTGCTGAACTTGCATAAGGCAGCTGGAGCTAAGGGCTTCCCCTGTTCTCAGTCTCAACAAGAGACATCATTGGAGTAGGAGCATATGAAGCTGACTCTTAGAGAGAGAGAGAGAGAGAGAGAGGATTAAAGATGGGAGGAGAAGGGGAAGGAAAGGGAAAGTCCAGAACTCTAGGGCAGATTCACCATGCCAACCAGCCATCCAGCATGGCTGAGATAAAGAGAAGTCAGGAAAGCAGTGACTGGTCTTTCTTATGGAGACTTCGAAGCTTGGCCCGGTTTCAGGCACACAACTGAAGCACCATACATTTTGGTTCCATTTTTTCCTTTGTTCATCTGGGAATTATTCTTGATCTTCTTGCATATGTCATGACATCATGGCACATCCTGTGGTATTGTACCCTTTAGGGGAGACACTTGAAGTCTGAATGGGGGAATTCATTCAGAAAAATGTATTAAGTATGGAGAGATTTGCTAATTGTCCTATTTCTCTACATCTCCTCACCTGTTGAACACACTTTATGATGCAGGCATTATCGTTTCATTCAACAAATAATAAATATATCAATTTTATTGCTAGACACTTTAGGTACATTATATTTCTTTTTATGCTTACATGAAAAAAAAAAAACTTGGTGGGTACATTTGAGCAAACTGAGGTTTCAAAATGCTAAGTCATTTTCATAAGATTATACATAGGTAGCCAAAGTGATCAGAGCCAGGACTGGAATCCAAGCCTATATCCCTTCCAGCATTAACTATTTTATAACCAACAAACATGCTGTCTCCCATCAGGTTGGGTGTGTTGTCATTGCTAGACCAAGGAATGAGTCGTTATCATTCTTTGCACAGATGATAATTATCCTGCATGGGGATTTGGGGACTGCAGTCATTTGGCGAGGAGTTTAGGAGCGAGGAGACCCACTGATTTGGCTTGGGTTCTGTTCAGAGGCACTGTTAGCACTTCTCTGGCTTCAGGACAATGTGGGTGGAGATTTGGCCAGGTTGGGGGTTACTGACAAAAGAGACAGAAAACAGAAACTGATCATATGCTCTCAAGAAGCCATCATGGTCAAAGATAAAACAGCTCCTTTCATTGGAGCATCTGTTTTTGTCTCCTGGGCTTCAAATGTAAAATTCTCTCCTTTTAATACCATGTTTCAGCTGATTTTCTGTAAGCAGTCACACTTGGAGGACCCAAACTCATTTGTGACTACTGTCTGCCCTCCTTTCCTATGGAGAATCTCTTCTCGCTTCTAATGAAACTCTCTCTTCTATGACAAATGCCAAAGTGGAAAAAGATTCCTTTAGGAAAGAGAAAAGCCAGGAGCAAGGGGGCCCAGAGGTGCTATTATTTCATGGCTAGGTGAACGCCAGCAGCAAGCTCACAGGCTGTGGGATTTTCATACCTTTGAAAAAACAGCAAACTGAGTTCCAGAAGCTGAGTTGTCTATGCACCTCCAGCTACCAGAGAAATCCCTGCCACCACCCATGGGTGTGTAAGCAGAGGGCTGATGGGAGGGTGGCATTAAACAGTCCAAGTCCACTCCCAGTCCTGGGCATAAGATTTGAAAGCCAGCACCGTGGTCCCAGCTGTAAAAGTAGTCTGATGGGGAGCCAGGAGATGGCAGTTCTGTCTTTGACATCTGAGTGATTCAGGAAGGAAAATAACCCGTATTGAGGACCTACCATGTGCAAGACGCAGTAGGACTTGCACAGACTCTCCACCGTCCTTTGTAACAATACTTACAAGTGGCTTTTATCCCCAAGGTGAGGACATGTGCAAACTGGAAGTGCTTTTTGCTTAGGATCACACAGCCACAGGGAGGCAGAGCGTCTGGACCCAAATCTATCGTGGCTTCTCACTATCTCCACTCAACCTCTGAGTCCAAGTTTCCTCTTCTAGTTAAGAAGAATGCTAACTTCTGGGCTGTGTATCTCTTAGCATGTGGTGAGGATCAGATGCAGAGTCAGTGTGCAGATTGGGGTCTGTCTCTGCAAAGATGCTGCACACGGGGAGGACAGGGTGGGTGTGATGTGTGATTACTGTCACCCATTGCCTTGGACGCCATGAGCCCCCTGCCACTGGTTAGTTCCTGACTAGTGCCTGTGCAAGGGCACTTCAGAAAATATGTGAATAATCTGAATTAAAAGCTAAGCCTATTTGGCGCACACATTTTTTTGAAGTCTAGGTGTTATTTTTTCATAGACAGCATTTTTTTTTTTCAGGAACTTTTTGAAGACCTCCCCTCCACCTCCATAGGCATGATTTAAAAAAACAATTCCACCAAAAATAAACTGATCTTTTAATACAATTTTCCACAAACTTTATGAAGATTCCTGTATATTTAAGACCTGGCTATGGTGTATAGGAACCTACTGTATATCAGATGTTCTGTAAGCTTTTATCTCCATTTGATAAGTGAGACAATTAAGGCTTATGGAGCTAAGCAACTTGCTCAAAAACACGTGGTTGATAAAGAACACAGCAAAATGTTAACTCATGTCTGCCTGAATCCAGAGCCCAGTGCGCTAACGGACAGGTGGCTTCCCGCCCACGTCCACTTCCCAAGCACTGGGCTAATGAACCTTTTCCAAATGCACCCAGGCCGTCATTCCTGCTCTACCTTCAGGTGCTTCCTCTGGATTCCAGGTCATTTTTAATTTCTTAATTTTACCCCTCTGCATTTTAATCACGAGGACATATTTACTACTAACAAAAGTAATCAGAATCATGACAAGTCGGGTGTCTTTAGTGAATTAAAATGTTCCAAAGGGCATTATTAAGCTATTTGCAATTTACTTCTCTTATATTTTCCTGAAACTGTTTCCACTTGGATGCATCCTATTTCGGGTAAAATATTATTACAGCTTTTAATTTCTGAATCTTGACCTCTGCCCCACGTATTGTTGCCAATTTTCTCCTATTATTGAGGTTATTCTTTAGTAGCCTTTTTTTTTTTTTTTAAGAATTAGGAGGAAGAGAAGAATATATAGAGATACAGACTGAGGGAGAAGGGGTGCAGAAAGGAGAAAGGACAGAAGGGCTTCTCTACCAGTAATGAGATCACAATGTTATCGGGGAATGAGATAGCTAACCACAAGCAGAGGCACAAAAGGGGCCATCAAAATATACTTCTTGGTTTTCCCCTGAGACAGACAGAGGATCGCTGGTTCTGGGTTTCCTGTCTTCCTCCTTACTGGACAAGCAAGAAGCCATTGCATTACGGGACGAAGAGCTGGCATTGTCCCCATCCTTAGCCCTCATCAGCAAGGATACAACTAAGGAGAAAATGGAAACTTCAAAAATTAAAAAAGACCCCTGAGCTGGCTGGCAGCTGCATCTGTTCACCACCAAGTGAGACTCAAGTATGACTCAGCATCAAGTCATCACTTCCTGTCAAACCCTGATGCCCCCATCCAACACAGCATGAATCAGAACACTTTATTCCAGCCTCCAGGTCACAGTGGTTCCTGGCTTGGGCATTAGAGATTCTCTGCGCAATTTCTCCACTTTGCAAACATCTGTGTCACTTAACCTCCTGGAGTCCATTTGCTTATTTGAATAAACACAGGGAATATCATGTTGGTCCTATTTCATTGCATCAACCTTATTAGCGACAGTTTAATGCTGTGTTGTTTGGGGACATCTTGTACTCAGTCGTCAGTGTGGCAACAGCCCTATCAAGGTGAAGGAAGCAGAGGAAGGTGGCCCAATATCTTGCTTGTATCCCAGGAGTGATGATTGTTTAATCAGCATTCACATTCCAGCTCAATGGTCATAGCAATTTGTTCCTAGGTGCTTCCCCAAAACACCCCATTCCTCACAAATTTAGGGAAAATGAATGCGGTACAGAAATACAATGGTTATTTGGGCGTGGGGAAGCAAGCAGGATGGAGCTGCAAAATTTTTAGTCTTATCAACCTCATTTCAAATCAGGTATCCATGGCTATTTTTCCATATTCCTGTCTCTGTGTCTGTCTACCTCTCTGTGTCTCTTGGTCTCTGTCTCTCTTTTTCTTTTGTACATTGGTCATTGGGTCTCTCTGACTCTGACTCCCCCGTGTAAGGAATCCAGGAACAAGCAGACCTGGATTTTCACATGGCTCTTCCATTTAACAGTCTGTGATCCTGACCTGTCTCTGAATAGAGAAAGTAATGCTGATCTTGTTGAGTTGCCATTAGGATAAAATGAAACAGAGCGTATAGAGCAGGCAGCTCAGTTCTTGGCTCCTAACAACTGCTCAATAAATGTTACTTCCTTCCCCTCTATTTCCAACTTACTGCACCTCCATGACTTATTAGAATCTCACCAATCTTGGCTTCCTTCTAGTGTGGCCTGCCCTCAGCCCACTTTCAGATCAGCCAATGGAGCCATGACTGGCTGGAACCATTTTTCATCCAATTGGTCTCTTTCCAGCAGTTTCATATGGTCTCTTGTTGTAAATCACTCCGGGAAAATAAATGTCCCCAATCCATTAGTGCCTTTCTACCACAAGCCAATGTGAGCCACAAACCAGACAAGGCTTGTTAATGGCCACTTAAATGTATTCCTGCAGTCCAATCTGGAGACCCTCTGCCAGCCTCAGGTCCTGCCATCCCCTCTGCAGGACACACTGCCTTGTGACCAGGCTGATGAGGGCCACAAAGGCACAACTCCGCCCCTTATCAGTTAAGGGGCCACATACTCTGATTTGCCTAGGACAGGCCCAGTTTACCTCTGCTAGCCCAGAGATGTTATCAGTAATGCCCTCTTTCACTTTCAGAAGAGCTCCAGTTTACATGATAAGCTACATGGATAATAGTTTAGACCATCTATCAGCCACTTGTTATATGGAAAGCATCATCACCAAGGTCTTTACCCCTGAATCTCACTTAAGCTTCCTCACTACGTCATGAAAGGTGGTGCCATTTTCATCTCCTTTTTATGGGCTGGTTTACGCAACATGGCCAAAGTCAAGTGCTGTAAAAGGCCTTCTGTGGGTGGTTTGCCCCTCCCCCAACTGCCAGGGGTGCCAGCTACTCATGGCTCAGAGCTGTCCCTTCCCCTGCAGGACTGTCCTTAAGCAGAAGCCACCTGCCCCTGAGACAGTCCACACGCCCACTTCGGATGTAGCCCATTGCCAGTGACACGGAAGGCTCTCCTGTTCCTTGCTTCATCATGGGACATGTCCTTGACTGGCTCCACTACTGCCCCAGCCTGCTTCCCTTGCTTTTTTTGTCCTCAGTAAACCTCTTGATAAAGGGTCCTTGTGTCAGTCTCTGGCTCTAAGGAGTCAGATCCAAGACACCCATTTAGCAAGTGGCAGAGCAGGGACACATAGCTAAGAAGGTCTGACTCAGCCCCTAAGCAGAAGTGACCTGATCTTGCCTATATGACATACATGATTAGAAGGATAGCCTGCAGGTTGTTTGGTCATCAAGAAGCATAAATAGGATAGGTCCAGATATGACAAGAGTCTCAACAACAACCCTTCCTATTGGATGCCGACAATTGGCTGGCCTCTTTAATGCATCTGATCCTCTCATCCACAATAAGGTGAGGTTCCTCTCACTGCCCCCACTTTACAGATGATGAGACATGCCCAGTGAAGTCACCTGGGTAGGAAGAAGTGACATTTAAGCTTACATCCAAGTCCATCTTTCTCTAAGAACCACATGCTTTTTCCTCTTGCTGTGTAAACCATTCAATGAATTCTTGGAGAAATGGGTCTTCTCCCATTGAAGTTGATGGTTTTTTATAATTTGTTCGTTTATTTGACAGATAGAGTTACAGACAGTGTGAGAGAGAGACAGAGAGAAAGGCCTTCCTTCCATTGGTTCACTCCACAAATGGCTGCAACGGCCAGAGCTTCACCAATCCGAAGCCAGGAGACAGGTGCCTCCTCCTGGTCTCCCATGTGGGTGCAGGGGCCCAAGCACTTGGGCCATCCTCCACTGCCCTCCCAGGCCACAGCAGAGAGCTGGACTGGAAGAGGAACAATCGGGACTAGTACCCGGTGCCCATATGGGATGCCGGTGCCACAGGTGGAGGATTAACCTAGTGTGCCATGGCACCGGCCCCTAAAATTGATGCTTTTATAACAATTTAGAGAGAAGACTTCTCCCTCCAGCCCCCCATCCCAGCACTTTTGAGCACATATCTCTACTTTGTATAGGAAGCCATATTACTCTGGGAATAGCCAGAGAATGTTCCCTTAAGACAAAAAAGGAGAAAGGGAACCATGTTTATTGAAGAAAGGAAGGAAAGCAAAGCTAAATGCCAAAGGTTCAGAGAGGCAGATTGCATTTCCTGAGATTTTTCCACCAAGGGAGTCAAAATGAGACAAAAGGAGAGGTGGGTTTAAATCCTAACTCCACTATTTATGTTATTTTTGGGTGCAAATTACTTAATGTCTCCAAGCCCCAATTTGCTGCTCTATAATATAGGAAAAATACCTACCAGTCCATGCATTACAGAAAGTAAATGAGACAAAATTTGTCTATCTTTTTGCTTCTCTTCCATTATCATAAAATATACAGAGTAGAGTAACTAGCTTGAACTCTCATTCCAGCTCTGACTAACACTGGTTCAGATGAACCAGCAAAAAGCATATCTCATGTGTTGATAAAAGGTTTTCATTAAAAATAGAGAGCAGATAAAAGGTGGCTCTTCATCCATGAGGCCATCAGCTGATTCATAAAAATACAGAATGACTCATTCTGGATCCCAAGGCTAAAACTTACAATCAGTGAGCATCCTCAGCCAGCCACTCTCAGCCCAGTGAAGAAGGAAGGGCCCAGCGAGCCAGCTTCACAAGGCTGTTTCATCCTCCCTTGCAAAACCGATTAACTCTGCTTCCAGCTTTGCAAAAGAAAAATCAATCTGGGTACTTTGCAATACTGTATTCCACATGCACCCCCTTGCCTGCTTGGCTTTCTGAACAACTGGGGTATGGAATCTGCAGTCACTATGGTGTGTGTGTGTGTGTGTGTGTGTGTACGCACGCAGCTCCACTGAAGAACAGATTCGTGTGCCTGGTTTTGAAAAATCAATCTGCTGGCCTTCATCTTGACATTTATTATTTCAAAATGCTTCGGTTCTGATGAGCATTGATGCAGTTAGCATAAGGTTAGAGAACACGGACCCATTTGCATTGCCCATAATGCTCTTATCTTTAAGAACTAGCTGCAATATTTTCCACTCTCTGAATATACATTCTGACATAGGAGTCCTGTAACCCAATCTTCAATTTGGATGGGCGGTCATAAATCACACACACACAATTGTGTGTATATCCATGTGTATGTATATGTGTGTATACATATAATATTTTTGGTGTTGTGCTCAAGGAGGTACAGTTACCTATCTACAGTTTTAATTGCACTGAGTAGAAACTCTTCCACCAACCGGTGAAGAAAAACAGTGACTCAGCCATCCCTCCTCCACGTTCTTTCCCCAATCTATTCTTCTAGCAATAACTTTCTCAGGATGCTTAGTGCACCAAGCTTTGGGGATTTATTGTCAAAAGGGGTAGATATAAGCTCTACCTTCTGAGCCCCATCAGCTTGGATCAGGAAGAGTTCATAAAGAACTGTATAGGAGCCCCCCCCCCCCCGTTTGCAAAAGCCTCTTCCTGCACCCTAAAATCCCCAGAGAGCCCTGGAGTGGCGCTTAAGAGTGGAACACCACCAGCTGCTCACAGGACTGAAGCCAAGGAGAGATTAGTACCCAGTGCCCCTAACAGCTGCCTTCTCACTGGCACATGAAGCCTGCATCTGCTGTCAAGGTGGCAAAGGGAGGGGCATCTCCCGTACATTTTTCTTGCCTGGATTCTGGGCTTCAGATCTAACCCTACCCTGAGCTGGCTGCCGCTGCTGCAGCCTGAAGGGACAGACGCACCCCGTGTGAGCGCAGCAAACTCCCTCGGACCCCTCACAGGCTGTACGAAGTGCTGGGTCCAGGGACCTTCTCCCGGGAAGCCCTCTCCAGAACTTCAGGGAAAGGATCAGACCACGCAGTGCCTGCACGCAGGAGGTTTAAACATCCCGGGAAACCTCAGCTGAGCGTGGGTGCGGACTTCTCCCCCGAACAGTGCCGGTCAGAGGGCACACCTTACAGTCTGGCTCCTTCTGAGATGCGAGTTCGGAGCAGGTAGACCAGGATTCCCCCACCGCCCCAGAAGAAACACAGAGGAAGCTCCCGGGGGAGGGCGAGGGTTGGGCTGCAGTCCTGGCCTCACCCCTCCCCTGGCTGAGTCGCTCCTTACCTAACGGTCTCCTCCTCTCCCCACACCAGGCCACAGGAGGGAAGCGTGCAGGAGGGGGCACTCAGCCCCGCACCCTGCACCCAGCCCCATCAGGACAGAGCACCGAAGGTACAAAGGTTGAGAATGGAATCCCGGCCAGGCCACTGCGTGGCAGCTCAGTGACTCTGGGCAGATCCCTCAGTCCGAGCGCCAGTTTCATCACCTAGATGGCCTCTAACTCATGGAGTCCCAGAAAGTATGAAATACGATCGCACATGGAAAACTCGGAGAACGGCGGCTGGCACTCGCTAAGGCTACTGTCACTGTTACTTATCTAACCATGTGAACCCCCGACCTCCCGTGCGGGCGGGTCCCCCAGGAGCTCACTCCTCCCTCCGGCCTCCCCCGGACCCGGCCTGGGAAAGGTGGAAGACAGCTGTCAGCATCTCTCCAGCCTCTGCCGGCCGCGGGCCACAGGGCGCCTGGTGGGGACGCGGCGGGGGTCCCCGCGGCAGCGGCCGGGACCAGGCTCCCACCCGCCCGGAGCGCGCACGGAGGAGAAAGCGAGAAAAGGCGCGGATACTGGACCAGGCTTTGACGCGGATCTTGAGCTCGCCGTCCTGAGGCTCGGGCATGGGCTTCCTGGAGAGCCGCAGCTTGTTGAGCCCCCCGAAGCCGGTCAGCACCACGGCGCGCATCTCCTGGGCGTCCCCGAGGCGGTGCGAGCCGTCGCCGCAGCCGCCCTCCGCCGGCTCCTTGTTCGCCTCCTTCTCGATCATCTGCTCCGTCTCCTCCGCCTTCTCCACGCCTTCCTTGGCCATGGCGCGCGGGGACACGGGGCGCACGGGCTGCGGTGGCTGCGGCGCTGGGGGCTCGGGCTCCGCTCGCGCGGGTTCCTCCTGTTGAATGTGGGATGCTCGGCCGTGCAATGGCTGCAGCCTCTGCGAGCGGTGCCGCGGTCCACAGCCTCCGCCGTAATCCTCCTAAGAGCCGCGCCTAAGCCTGCCCCGCCCCCGCTACCACCCCTCTTCCCTGCCCAAAGCAAGCCTGGACAGCAGTCTCTTAACTAGTCACGGATGAGGCTGTTGGTCGCCCCCCAAATCCCGGATCCGTCCGAGATTCGTGGGTAAGACACGCCCAGAGAGGCCGCCTTGTCCGGACTCGCAGGTGCAGTACTTGGTTATATACGGCGCAGGCTCGGGCGCCTTGAAATGGACAGAGATGAATGTCTGGGCCTGGAGGCTGCCTTCCCGCGACGGGGTTGCCTTCTCTGCCCACACCGATCTGCGGGGACCGGCGAGCTGGCCGGGAAATTGGGTTGTTTCCCACACCGCCGCTTCCGGCAGGTGGCAAACTATGGAGGTTTCACCCTGAGCCCCGAAGGGTCTTTCCCTGCGGTCCTGCAGCCTCAGCCCGCTGCTCATTCAGCCGCATCCCCTGGGCGGCTTTAGGATGAACAGTTCTCACCTCCCACGCCATTTCGGGTCATTCCGGAGGTTCCGCCAAAGAACCCTGGGCCGGAACAGAGTCCTGTTCTGGACCCCAGAAGATTAAGGTGTCCCCCCTAGACACACACACACACACACACACACACCACACAGTAGCTGGCTTTTTGTTTGGCTTGTTATGCAGCCCTTTGCAAAAAAAAAAAAAAAAAAGAGAGAGAGAGAGAGAGCTCATAGAAAAACTTGGATTTTCTAAAAAAAAAAAAAAAATAGAGGGAGAAGGGTGGCTTTCTTGAGGCCATTTAAGGAGGGAGATGCAGTGGGAGCATGGGAAGGGTGTGTTCTCACTGCCGGACTTGGGAGATTCGCTCAACCCTCCTGAGACTCAACACCCTTGTCTGTAAATTGGGTGCACTAATTTTGCTTTCTGCCTTGTGCTAAATGGGGGAGGGGTGGATATGATTTCAAAGACACTGTGGTGCTTACCTTTGAGGAGTTCCAGCTCAGAGCCTGAGGCCCAAAGGACACAGTCAAGGAAAGGCTGGACATGGTGAACGACAGAGTGCGAGTGGTGCTGACCCCCTCCCCACACCCCTCTGCCTTTTTTTAAAAAGATTTTATTTATTTAAGTGAGAGGACAGTGAGAGGGAGAGAGAGAGAAATGTCTTCCTTCTGCTGGTTCACTCCCCAGATGGCCGCAACAGCTGGAGCTGTGCCAGTCCAAAGCCAGGAGCCAGGTGCTTCTTCCAGGTCTCCCACGTGGGTGCACTTGGGCCATCTTCTACTGCTTTCCCAGGCCACCGCAGAGAGCTGGACTGCAAGAGGAACAGCCTGGACTAGAACCGGCACCCATATGGGATGCTGGCGCCACAAGCAGAGGATTAACCCACTTCGCCACGACGCTGGCCCTGCTCCTCTGCTTTAAGTGCCCTGGTCTTCTAATCTTCAAAATGAGCGTTACATCCCTGCCCGCCGCACCTGAAGTCCCCTTGGACTGGAAGGCGTGCTCCACCTCTTTGTACTGGTGTAAATTTCCACTTCTTTCTCCCCTCCAGCATCTGTTCCTTAGAGAAGGTTCTCCAAATTCCAGGCTGGATCTGGATCCTGTATTTCACGCTCTCCGGTTAGCTTGTGTATGATTACCATGGTCACATCTGCTTTATTCATGTGACCTTCAGAAGTCCCACTGGGAAGCAGGAAAGTGAGGCAGGGAGTGACAGAATCCAGTGCAGGTGCACTGATGGGCGGGTTACCCCACTGGACAGTGAGTCTCCCCAGGGCTTAGACATGATTATTAAGTAGTAAAATATGCTCAGGAAAGGCTTCTGGAATGAATGCTGGAGCCAGTGAATGCAGCTGCTCTGTGGGAGTCCAGGGGCAGGAGCCATGAACTTGTCCAGGGAGTTGGAGAAGCCCTAGCCAAGGAGGAGAGGTTTGAGGTGGACCCTGGAGGATGAGACTGGTTCTTCAGGCAGGCAAGGCCACAGGCACCTTCAAACACATAGTAAGGTGACAATCTAAGTGACTTTGAGGAGACACCATGTTCACAGTCACTGGACGTGAGGCTGAGAGGTGGGTTAGAACTGGCTTTTTAAGGGGCACTCTTACCAAGTTATAAAATGTACCAATCATGGAGGCAATGGCACCACAGAAGGCCTAGGAAATAAAAGCAGTGCGGTGGGGTTATGGCAACCAGGTTAAGCTGCTGCCTAGGAAGCCCACAGCCCATACTGGAGTGGGCCAGTTTGAGTTCTGGCTACCCGACTTCTGGTCTAGCTTCCTGCTAACGCACCTGCAAAGTAGCTGGTCTGACTCAGGTACTTAAGTCCTTCCACCCACTGGGGAGAGCCAGATGGAGTTCCTGCATCCTGGCTTCAGCCTGGTCCAGCCCCAGCTCTGGCAGCCATTTGGGAAGTGAACCAGCAGTTGGAAAATCTCTCTCTCTTTCTCTGTGTCACTCTGCCTTTCAAATAAATAAGTGCTTTTTAATCATGTGATACAATTTTGGCCAAAGGGGAGAGTTTGCATTACCAGAATTGGATTTTAGGGTAATAGCTTTGGCACTCGGTGGATGATTGACAGAGTTACTGGAACTGTGGCGATCAGTTGGAGAAGACAGTGCAGGCAGAATAAATAAATAAACGAGAAGGCCATCCGCTGAGGCAACAGCTGCAGGATGGAAGGGGAGGAGCTAAGTGCTGAGTAGACAGGGCTTGCTTAGGGGACCGAACATTTGTTGTAAACCCAAGTATCCAAATTGTTAACCCTGTTCACATCGGGAGGCAGAGTGGTTAGGCTGGATACTGTCCGGAAGCAAGAATCTGAGTGCCGGTGGTTAATTTTGGAGGTGATCCCGGGGAACTCCACTTGCTTGGGAAGCAGGGAAGTGAGAGGCCATTAATGAGCAGGTTACCACAGTAGACAAGTGGGACTTCACCCAGGAGACCCTTGAGAGGCAGTGTAGGTAAGCCTCAGGGTTGTCCTGGCCAAGGAGTGAGGAAATACATGTGTGTTCACTAAATTCTGCACTTGACTGAATGAGAGTACCCCCTGGAACTGACAACTCCCTGGCACTTCCATCCTGTCCCTGCATACCCGGGCTGGGAGAATCCTTAGGCAGAGAGCTTGGGATGCTGTCTCTAGGAAGTGCCCAGCGGTGAGTTCCACAGGGGAGAGCCTGTTGTTGAGGATGCTGGCAAGCACATGTTATTGTCTGGGGAGTCTACCAGTGCAGACACTTTGGGTGGGTTTTGTAATTGGAGTCTCAGGAAAACCATATGAAGTAAGAATTCAAATCCTCACTCTAAAGAAGAACCTGAGTTCTCACATGGTGAGTTATCATGGTGAAGAGAGCCGAAAGTGGCCAGCGCCGCCACTCACGAGGCTAATCCTCCACCTTGCAGCGCCGGCACACCGGGTTCTAGTCCCGGTTGGGGAGCCGGATTCTGTCCCAGTTGCCCCTCTTCCAGGCCAGCTCTCTGCTGTGGCCAGGGAGTGCAGTGGAGGATGGCCCAAGTACTTGGGCCCTGCACCCCATGGGAGACCAGGAGAAGTACCTCTCTCCTGCCATCGGATCAGCGCGGTGCGCCGGCCGCGGCGGCCATTGGAGAGTGAACCAATGGCAAAGGAAGACCTTTCTCTCTCTCTCTCTCACTGTCCACTCTGCCTGAAAAAAAAAAAAAGCCAAAAGCTTGTGGTGAAACACAAAACTGACTCCACATCGATTCTGCCAACATCGTGCCATACAAGCGTATTTGGGTGGGCCCAAGCCAGTTCTGCCCCTGGCTGATAATACTCCGTGGCATTTTGGAATGGTCTCTGTTTTCTGCTCAACCTCCTAATATCTCTTTTCCTCCAAGGTCCCTTGTGTGGTGTTTATCACCAGTGTTTAGTATCTGAAGCTGGGTAACTGTAGGAGAGAGGCTTATTGAACTCACAGGTCTGGAGGTTCAAGAGCATGGTGGTACCCAAGTGGTTCTGGTGAGGACCTCCTGACGTGTAGCATCACGTGCAGCAGTGAGATCACACCACCAGACGAGAGGCCAGACAATGACTCAGGGGTCAGACTCAGTCATATAAAAACTCACCGTCCCAAGAACTCAGGGTCCCGTGAGAACTACCCCAATCCTTCTGAAGGTGACCCAAGGACCTCACGTTAGGCCCCACCTCTTGACATCACCACACTGAGGACAAAATGTGCAACGCAAGAACCTTAGGGAGAAAATACAAACCATAGCTGCTTGGTTCTGAGTGTCTTCCTTCAGCACTAGTAAAGGAAATCTACTTGGCAGTCAGCACACAGCAAGTTTAAGAGAAAGTGTTTGTCTTATAGTGTCTTAAAGGGAATATAATTACTCCCTCCAAGGGAATCTTTTGGCTGTTTACAAACCGCAGATTGTAACTGGTAGGCAGCTGATCGTCACAGGCACCTACCGGGAACACATCACAGGCCCTGAGGCTTGGCAAGGAATACCCCTTGTGAATCCCATCTACCTCTGCCATCAAATATTCCCAACTCAGCTCCTTTCTGTGGAACATAGCAAGAGTCACGCTGCATGGCATGTCTCCAAATAAACACCATAAATCAATTTTTAATTTATAAAATTAGATTATAAAATTGATTCCTTGGGCATTCATTCAGAGCCTCAGTAATGAACTTTACTGCGTCGTAGGGCAATGTTAAAGAGCAGCCACTGATGGTGAAACAGAGTATTACAGCTCAGCTGTAAGAGTATTACAGCTCAGCTTGGAGTATTAAAGCTCAACTCAGAGTATTACAGCTCAGCTCTAACAGTATTACAGCTTGGCTATAACAGAGTATTACACTCAGAGTATTAAAGCTCAACTCAGAGTATTACAGCTCAGCTTGGAGTATTATAGCTCAGTATTACACTCAGCTCAGAGTATTAAAGCCCAACTCAGAGTATTACAGCTCAGCTTGGAGTATTATGACTCAGCCAGAGTATTACAGCTCAGCTGTAACACAGTATTACACTCAGCTCAGAGAATTATAGCTCAGCTCAGAGTATTACAACTCAGCTCAGAATATTACAGCTCAGCTCTAACAGTATTACAGCTCAGCTATAACAGAGTATTACACTCAGAGTATTAAAGCTCAACTCAGAGTATTAAAGCTCAACTCAGAATAATACAGCTCAGCTCTAACAGTATTACAGCTTGGCTATAACAGAGTATTACACTCAGCTCAGAGTATTAAAGCTCAACTCAGAGTATTACAGCTCAGCTTGGAGTATTATAGCTCAGTATTACACTCAGCTCAGAGTATTAAAGCCCAACTCAGAGTATTACAGCTCAGCTTGGAGTATTATGACTCAGCCAGAATATTACAGCTCAGCTCTAACAGTATTACAGCTCGGCTATAACAGAGTATTACACTCAGCTCAGAGTATTAAAGCTCAACTCAGAGTATTACAGCTCAGCTTGGAGTATTATGACTCAGCCAGAGTATTACAGCTCAGCTCTAGCAGTATTACAACTCAACTATAACACAGTATTACACTCAGCTCAGAGAATTATAGCTCAGCTCAGAGTATTACAACTCAGCTCAGTATTACAGCTCAGCTCTAAGAGAGTATGTGTGTTTGTGTGTGTGTGTGTGAGAGAGAGAGAGAGAGAGAGAGAGAAAGAGAGTGAAAGGGAGAGAGAGAGAGAGAGAATGAAAGGGAGGGATGGAGAGAGAGAGAGAAAAGGAGACTGTGTAAGGGTCACATGCGGGAACTCCTCAAGGTATTGACCATCTGAGAGGGAGAGCACACAGCAGAGGTGAAGCTATGGGAAGGGCGGCATTGTGGTACAGCAGGTAAAGCCTCCACTTGCAGTGCCAGCATCCCATATGGGCGCCAGTTCAAAACCTGGATGCTCCACTTCCAAGCCAGCTCTTTGCTATGGCCTGGGAAAGCAGTGGAAGATGGCCCAAGACCTTGGGTTGCTGTACCCATGTGGGAGACCCAGAAAAAGATCCTGGCTCCTTGCTTTAGATTGGTCCAGTTCCAGCTGTTGTGGTCATTTGGGGGTGTGAACCAGTGGATGGAAGACCTCTCTCTCTACCTCTGCCTCTCTGTAACTGCCTTTCAAATAAATAAATAAATATTTAAAGAAGAGAGAAAGAAGATATGGGAAACTATCTTAGTCTGATTTTAGGAATATTTTTCTAAATCATTTCACAAGGATTGGTAATTTTATAGAGAAATGTATCACTTGGGGCAGATGGTCTATATCTTCAACTATATCTTTGAGTAATATTCTATTTTATCACCTTTGATACAATTAGGATCATTTATTATACATGCAACGTATATTTAACCTTCAAAACAATTCTTTGCAGTAGGTATTATTATCATTATTTTACAAAGAAAAATCTATATAAACTAAGTAGCTTTCCCCAAATTTTTAATTACATGCTACAATGGCTATGGCTTTATATGTTGCTCTATATTTCACTTAAAATTCCATTAAATAGGTCAAGAGAAGGGAAGTAAATTTAAAAGGTTGATAATAATATAAGAGAGGTACATGATTGTGGCCAATGGAAGGCTTGAGAGAAACCCCAGAGCCCCTAGTAAAGGTTGTGCCCTCTCATTTCTTGTAATTTGTGCTGCTGTTTGAAAGATAATGGAGCATGTTTTCCACAAACAAGTGTTATTCTCCAGTGAAGGACTGGAGAAATGTGCAGCCCACCCCAAATTTGCTACATCTCATAGGACCAGTCATCTAATTAAACTCCAATGATGCCAGAGAGGAACAGGAAAGTGAGCTGATATCTATTCATCACCTTCTGAGTGCTGGCCTCATCCTATCGCTAATTACTGGAGATAATGCTAATGGCTGGTGAACAAGACAAACATAATCTGAATCCCGATGGGGCCAGCAGTCTAGTGAAGAGGCATGTATTGGTCTACGTTGGATTCTCAGAAGTGAACCTTTCTAGTTCAAAGAATCAAGTGCAAACAGCTTGTTTGACAGGTGATCCCAGGAAGCACTAGTAGGGATATGCAGAACCGTGTCAGAGCAGGGAAAGCAGTCAATACAAAGTTCATAATCCAACAGGTGTTCACTTTCACAACTCGGGTTAACTCCTGCTCAGTCACTCAGCAGACACTGTAGAACACTTCAGAGCTAACAGTCAAGCAGGAAGGTAAATGGAATATTCACCAACTCCTGTCAATCACTGGTTTGAGAGATTCTAGCAGGTGCTAACCTGTTCTGTGCTTGGGAACTGGAAACTTGACAAAGCTGTCTAAAAAGACTTGCAGGTGTTAGCAGTTGGAAGCATGAGGACAACAATGGTGAGCTCCCAGAGAGTATAGGTGGGGGCATTGACAGCCTCTGCTATTGATGTTAAACCATAAGGAATCACATAAGTAACTGACCACTTCCAAGTTCAATAAATGCTGTAAAGGAAAAACACAAGTTGCTGATTATGAAAGTGGTGGTCATGTGTTAGCTTCGGCCATGATAACAACACACGAATGGACAAGATTTGAAGAAGATCTAGTACATCAGATTGGTATGGAAGCTCCACAGAGTCATCAAGGACCAAAGTTCCTTCCGCATCTGCACTCCACCTCATGCAGGATTGACCCCCTCCGATGGCGTGACACATAGCCGTCAGGCAGGCATTGTAGTCAGGGGATTAAGTCTTTGCTTGAGATGCTCACGTCCTATATCATCAAAGTGCTGGTGAGAGTTGTAGCCCCTCCGCGTCTGACACAGCTTCATGGGAGGCAGCAGGTGGTGCACCGCTCATGTGCTTGGGCCCCTGCCACCCATGTGGGAGATGAAGATGGAGCCTGGCCCAGCCCTAATTGCTGCAGCCATTGAGGGAGTGGCCCAGCACTCTCTACCTCTCTGCCTTCCAAGTTGGGAGAAAATGAAGTACACATATATTTAAAAAAAAATAGAAGGGGCTGACATTGTGGTGCAGCAGGTTAAGCCTGCTAGTTCAAGTCCCAGCTGCTCCACTTCCATCCGTGTTCCTACTCATGCACCTGGGAAGGCAACAGGTGATGGCCCAAGTATGTGGGACCCTGCCACCCACACGAGAGAAGGGGGTGGAGTTCCTGCCTCCTGATTTTGGCCTGTCCTAGCCCTGACTGCTGCAGCCATTTGGGGAGTGAACCAGTGGATGGTTCTCCCTCTCTCGGTGTCTCCTTCTCTCTGTATCA
Source organism: Oryctolagus cuniculus (assembly GCF_051225735.1). Classification (NCBI taxonomy): domain Eukaryota; kingdom Metazoa; phylum Chordata; class Mammalia; order Lagomorpha; family Leporidae; genus Oryctolagus; species Oryctolagus cuniculus. Next base: position 70,193,256 of record NC_142884.1, on the reverse strand, counting down.
CACAGCTTTCAAATAAATAAACATATAAATCTTTTTCAAAAAAAAAAATAAAGGAAAGGAAGCAAGAGAAGACAGGCAGAACCATGCCCATCCCTCCTCTTAAAAAAATACAGCAGTCACACTCAGGCCGCAGTACTGAGATGAGTGGAGCAGGCAAAACACCAATATCTTTCTTTTTAAGGACACTTCAGGGATACAACCTCACATAGCCACTTGCCACTTTTTTTTTTTTAACCAAAGCTCAGCCACATGGCTACTCTTAATGCAAGGAGGCTAGGATATATAGAGTCTTTTCTTAGTTAACTAACAACATCCCAAGTAAAAGTCAAGGTTCTGTAATTGATAGGGAAGGGGGGGGTGGATAAAACTGAATTCTCAATCTTACAGCAGTGTGTTGCATAGATTCTGCTGAAGGGCTTTCAACAAATGATGAACAGAACGTACGAAGAAGGAAGTAGAGATCCTATGCCTTTCTCCCCAGAGCACAATACAGCTCACGGATCCCAATCCCTGGGACAAATGCTGCCCTCTCAACAACTTTTCTTGGACATGTTTTTACCCTATTGGATTTTTTTTCTCCATAGAAATGAATTCAACTGCAATTTTATAATAGAAGTTAATGGAGGGCTGGCACTGTGGTGCAGCTGGTTAACACCCTGGACTGAAGCGCCGGCATCTCATATGGGCACCAGTTCTAGTCCCAGCTGCTCCACTTCGGATCCAGCTCTTGGCTATGGCCTGGGAAAGCAGTGGAAGATGGCCCAAGTCCTTGTGGGAGACTCGGAAGAAGCTCCTGGCTCCTGGCTCCTGACTTCGGATCGGCGCAGCTCCAGCCATTGTGGCCAACTGGGGAGTGAACCATCAGATGGAAGATCTCTCTCTCTCTCTCTCTCTCTGTCTCTCCTCTCTCTGTGTAACTCTGACTTTCAAATAAATAAATAAATAAACCTTTTTAAAAAAGTTAATGGAAAACCCAATTCCCTTTCCATCTGCAAAAGGAGTAATCAAAAGACTCTGAAAAAAATGTTAGTTCTTTTTTTAAAAGAAATATTTATTTATTTGAAAGGCAGAGTTACAAGGCAGAGGCAGAGAGAGAGAGAGAGGTCTTCCATGCGATGGTTTACCCCCCAGATGGCTGCAATGGCTGGAGCTGAACCAATCAGAAGCCAGGAGCTTCCTTGGGATCCCCACATGGGTGTAGGGGCCTAAGCATTTGGGCCATCCTCTGCTGCCCTCCCAGGCCACAGGAGAGAGCTGGATCGGAAGTGGAGCAGCCAGGACTTGAACCGGCATCCATATGGGATGCTGGTACTGCAGGCGGTGGCTTTACCTGCTATGCCACAGCTCCGCCCCCGTATGTTAGCTCTTTATTAACCTGCTCATGTATGAATAAAATTCAAAACATTTCACCTGCTCTGACCCTTTTATCTGTAAGTTCCTATTATCCATGGAGAGATGACGTTCTAGATTGTTTAGTCTCATTTGGTAAACAGGGCTGCACAAAGGAGGAGGAGAACATATCACATACTTTAAATCGAGTCAGTTATCTTTTTGAAAGCTGTTTCATGCTAAAAGATAACTTCTGAGTTATTTCTTTTACCCCTCCACCTGATTATTACCTAGGGTTTCCACCTGGTGGGACACTGTATGATTTCTTGTAGGAATCATCATACAATACTGCTGTCCGATTCCTCCAAACACTGCAGAGCTGTGTTTTTCCTGAAGTACTTTAATATAGATAATTTAGAGCGATGGTAATGGGATGGGATGTGAAATTCAGGTTCAGAAGTAATCAAAGCATTTACTCATCTGATAGGACTGAGGGAACCCAGAGGTCAAGAGTTCCTCCCTGAACATTTTTGGTCTCTTACAAATTGAGAGCATTTTACTATAAATCAGGATGAGCCAGCCTTCCAGCTAATTCAGTCTCCTGTTTCCCCGATGTGTGTGGTGTAGGCTAAGAGCTGTTTTCCCTGAGACGTTTCTTTCTCTTATTGCGTTGGCTCATATCCAGTTGGTGGGGTTTTCTCAGAGTGATGACTGCAAAGCTCTGAGACCTCAGTATAACTGAAAATAGTCAACTTTAAAAGGGCACATTTTGTCTTTGTTGTTCTAAGGTTAAAAGGTTAAAAGGAGATAGGGAACCATTTTTCAGGGGAGGAATCTATTTATTACTGTTAATATGTTAACATTAACATTATTATTAACATATTAACATTAGTAACATGTTAATATGTTAATATCATTAGTAACATGTTAATATGTTAATATGTCCCTCCGCTTCAAGAACTCAGTGGTGTACTTTACACAAAGTAATCAGGCATGGAATATTGTCTTTGCACCATCTGTCCATCCATCATCCATCCATCATCCATCCATCATCTATCATCTATCCATCTATAATCCATCAGTCCTCCTGTCCTGTATTCTTACTATGCACTAAGCAAAATGGAAGGATCACCAATCTTTATTTCCAAGACTTGTTCAGATCTTAGTTTTTCCACTTACTATCCTACCCATATAAATTTTATGCTCTAAGATATTGAAAAAGTTGTCCAAATTAAGTGAGAATGTGACTATCTAATTTTATGACATGATATGAAAATCTGCAAGGAAATACCATGGCAAAGTCTTTCCAGGATTATTTCCTATGCAATGGACAATAATTCCCTTTCTGCTTCATTCATGTGTAAGTTGGTACATGTCCCTAGCGAGAGACAGACACGTAACCCACAGTGTACAAAGTCCCAGAGAGGCAGGACAAGGTAAATGCAGGCTACATGTGTGGGTCCTGGGGTCAGACAAGCTGCAATCCCATCCAGGCCTGACCTCTTCCTGGCTGTGTAGCCATGGGCAAGTTCCTTAATCTTTCTGTTGCTTCATTTTCTAGTCTGTAAAATATGGGTATTGATATCACACTATATTTACAAATTTGTTGGAGAAATCTAAAATAAGCAGTCGGAACAAATGTCAATATTTGGAATAAAACTCTTTGCATGGTACTACTTTGTAACTGCCATTGGTATGTCCCCTAATATTTCAATAACTTTAATTTAAAAAGGTTAGACTTCTAGAATGTTCAGGCTTTTTCAAAGTCTATTCAGTGGAACAGTAGTTTATTGGGATGTTGATTGATGCTAGGGTAAAATGAGGTTCTGTGGCCAGATTAGTTTGGGGCACTGGGTCAAGTGTAGTTAAGCAGCTTTCATTAACAAAGATTTGGAGCCTTGAGTTAGCGAGACCTTTGAATCTCCGGGCAGAGACACAGAATGCAGCTTCATGCAAAATGACTTCTAGCCCTTTTCCCTTCAAGGTCACAAGACTTTGCTATCTGTTTCTCAGGAAAAGCTGCTCCAGATCCATCAGTGTTTGCTGAACGTTGGGAGAAAGAGTGGAATTAAGTGGCACGACACCTCGTCCTTAAGGAGCTGAGAAATGTACTTTAGGGGAAATAAACCCATAGTTTTGAGAAGACTTAAGTTTTAAGGGGGGCCCAAGAAGATTACAAAACAAATGAAGTGCATCTAGCATGGGGCACAATAGGAAGAGGTGGGGACTGTGGTAAACAGGAGTGCACATGGCATTCAAAAGGGATGGCAGTGACTCAACTTTGATCCATCATTGCTGTACAAGACAGTGAGCGTAGGGCTGTCCAGTCTTGTGAATGTTCACAGGAAGCCAACAGTCTGATTTTTATGTGAACTGTACTAAATATTAACTCCTGAAAAATATGACACAGGGTGAACAAAACATACCTGTGAGCCAAATTTAGTGCGTGCTCTAAGCAAGTGGTTCTCAAGCAAGAGTGATTTGGGGACATGTGGCATTGTCTGGGGACATGTTTGTTTGTCACATTAGTGCCTCAGGCGTCTAGTGAGTGGAGCCCAGGGATGATGCTCAACATCCTACAATACACAGTACAGCCCCTACAACAATTATCCAGCCCCAAATGTCAATAGCGCCAGAGTTGAAAACTCCTGCTCTAAGCCATAGACTCTTCAGTCCTGGGAGCAAGGAGGCCTGCGGTTTTGACTTGCTGCCTGTGCAGCTTTGAAAATGTCCTTGTTCCAGTCGAGAAAAGAAGGCACTTGGACTAATTGGTGCTCAAGGGACTTTTCAGCCCACAGGCTGAGGTCACATCGGTCCTCTGTGTTGCCAGTGGCCTGGCAGGGCTCTGCAGAGGCGACATTGATCAGAAATGATAGCTGCCGATGTGACAACACACACCAGGGGAGTGCTCCCAACCTGGAATTCTACGTGTCTTTCCAGTGATTTCAGAAGGCTGTTTCATGCAGGTCCCACTCCAGACACTTGAATGCACTTGAAACTGATGTTGATGGCTACTAAGTCATTCCAGGCAGTTTTGTCTTAGACTATTCATATTTCGTTGAGGGAAAAAAAATCAAAGGACACACTGTAATGTGCTACTGCCTTTCTGAGTAGAGACAGCCTCGTTATTGGTTTTGAGTTTGGGCATTGCATGTGCCTGTTTATCTAGTAGGTTGTCATGAACAAAGCTGGCTTTGTATCGTAGAGATTTAATTCAATCATGCCCATAAAGGGACTGAAGCAGGTTGCAGGATGTGGTACGTGAGAGAGGGGTGGTGCCTTAACCAAGATAAGCAGTGATGGAGTGGGACAGGAAGTGCACCAAGGTGCTAAAGACTGGAGTCTACGGGGCTGGTGTTGTGGCACAGAGGGTTGAGCCTCTGCCTGTGATGCTGGTATCCCATATGGGCGCCAGTTCACGTCCTGACTGTTCTACTTCCAATCCAGCCCCCTGCTAATGTTCTTGGGAAAGCAGTGGAGAATAGCCCACACGATTGGGCCCTTGTATCCATGTGGGAGACCTGGATGAAACTCCTGGCTTTGGCTTGGCCCAGCCCTGGCCATTGTAGCCATTTGGGGAGTGAACCAGCGGATGGAAGATCTGTCTCTCCCTCTGTCTCTCTGTAACTCTGTCTTTCAAATAAATAAACAATTTTTTTTTTTTTTTTTAGAAAATGGAGCTCCCAGTACATATGCCCAGCAGATTACTTCTAATGCTCACAAGTCACAAGGCTGCTGGATTAGTCTGCTTGGACTGCTGGGATGAAATACTAAAAACTGATTTGCTTATCAATAATAGAAATATATTTTTGTCACAGTCCTGGAGAGTGGAAGGGCAAGATCGAAATGCTAGCAGGTTTGCTGTCTGGTGGGTCTGCCTCCCGTCTCATAGACTGGAAGCTTCTGGTGTATCCTCACATGGTGGAGGGGGCAAGGGGTCTCTCTTGGACCTCTTTCTCTTTAAGAAGGAGAGCATCAGTCTCTATACAAAGGGCCCCATCCTGATCACAGAAGGCCATTACCTCGGCAGTGAAGATTTCAACAAATGAATGGGGCAGGGGCCCGTTCATTCTGTCCAGTGCACTTGTATGGTGCCATTACGTTCTTCCTTGGCATGCTGCAGGGTTTCTCAAACTGTGGTACATCACTGGGAGGTTGTTCAGGGAGATCTGGGTGGTGACTCTTTCCCCCTCTTCCAGAGAGGGTGCAGCCTTTGGTGATGCTGGGTTTCATTCAAGAACCAGGGAGCCAGGTGTTAGCAACATTTACTTTGAACACAGGGTGCAGATTGCTTGGGTAAGTCCCTCTGGAGTGGGGTTGCAACCTTGAGCTTCAGCAAAGCAAAACCTTATTCTGTATCCTGTGGGGACAGTGCCCCCTGCACCTGTGCCCCTGCTGTGCCCTGAAGAACTGCTCCAGAACATGAGGCAACTGCCCCTTCCCAGAGTAGCTTTCAGTACCCTTAGTTTATTAAGATGGGAGGTCAGTCAATTACACGGTGGGTATATGAACACAGGCAGGCCATCCCTGACAAGTCCTGACACCTGAAGCGTAGCAATGACATTCACTTTACAGGTGAGGTGTCTTAGTTTAGGTTTTCCTTAAAGCAGATCCAGTGGCCAGCATTTGAGACCAGGTGTTTGCTTCGGAGAGGTTTCCAGGAAGCCCCGGTAGTGGAATAAGTCAGGGAATGAACGGACACCAGAAGAGGGGGCATTTGCAAGCAAAGGGCTTTCCCCGCTGGGGGATGCCTGAAGACCACGTGGAACACGCTTTTGAGTTAACCCAGATGGACCCTGATGAAGCTGCGATATTCATGCAACAATAATTCCCCCTTCCATCGTGCGTTGAGGGCTCCCTGCAGGAGCGCTAGTTCCTCAGAACTTCTAGCTTGTCCTGCTTTCAGGGCACCTGTCGCAAAAGTCCCCAGGCTGAGAGCAGCAGGTGTTCAAAGAGAACAGCTCTAGGAGTGTTCAGGTGAGTGCTATGGGGAGAGAGGTTGGGGACTGGTGCAATGGCATATTGATTTAAATTGTTAGAATTACTGCACTACTTGTATGAATGTGCGCCAACTGTGATGTCCTTAGGCATACAGCTCTTATCAATAACTCTAAAAGGCAAGACATGCTTGTGTATTAGCTTTTGAATGCAGTAAAAAGCAATGCAAATCAAAATAACAGCAATAACTCAACGTGATGCATGGTGTTGTTTGGTCAGGTAAACTCAAGATTTGCAATGCCATGTGCTACTGACTACATGTCAGGTTACTTTGGACCCTCATGCCTGTAATATTCTGTGAAAACTGGACTCCACCCTACTCTCCTACTACTCCACCCTCTCTTCCAACTGCGGCAAAAGTGCTGCAAGCCATGACATCATTTGGCCTTCATTTGACACAAGTGCATCATTTTATATTAAAATTTTTTTAGCAGCTAAGGTTCTTCCTTAAAACTAAATGATTTACCATATTAAGGAGTCAGTGAGAAGGGTGCTGGTGGCTCGCAGTGCCCCTGAGAAGTGTGCAGAGTGAGGCTGTGCCGGAACAATAGCGTTTGAGAAACAGCCAGGACTCTGCTGTCACCAACTCTGGACCCTTGTATTATCTGTGCAGCAGCAGACACTGGGTACCACTGCACTACATGGCCATGTTGCTACCAACATCCTGACCTTGAGATTGTGTGTCTATCTGTAAGGGAGCCTCGCCCGAGAGCTAGCTCCCTGGCTGGGAGGGAGGCTGGCAAAGCAAACCATGCAGATCCTCAGCTCTGCAGTGGGATGCAGGCTTTGGTAGGCGTCCCTAGCGCTGGCCAGATGACTAATGTCCACTGAAGTCCTTTGCCTTTTGATTCTTGATAGCGCGTCACAGTTGAAGAGGCCAAGGAAAAGTGTGGTGTGGCCTTTGGGCTCATTTACGTCCTGTGTAACTCAGGGTACTTAGGCTACCCACCATCCCAAACGTTTATCATTTCTTTGTGATGAGAACATCCAAAATCTTCTCTTGCAGGGCTCTTGCATTATTACACAGAAAGGTGACTACCGCTAACATAGTGTATCATATAGCTTAGAAAGGTGTTGAAGTCCCAAAGATAGGGAGAGGAGGGCTGGGTACCTGAGGGCAGTGTGGCCTTGTCTCTCTGTGTTGTACCTGTTCCTAGAAGCAAGAGGTGAGCCTTAGACTTTCCTCCGTGCCTGAGAACAGGCACTGAATGTGTGGGCTTGCAGGAGACGGAAGTGGCAAGGAAGAAAGCTTGTACAGTGGAGAGCGAGTGAACAGAAGCCCGCAGATTTTTAGAACAAAGAAGGAATTCTACTTTGAAGGGCAAAAGGGAGCAGAGAAGTCATAGTGAAGCCTAGGAAATAGGAACCCTCTGCTATAAAGAAAGAGCACATGGGTACAAACCCAAGAAAGACCAGGGTGCTTGGAGGAATACAGAAACCTATTCAAGGACTGCTTGGCTTTTTTTTTTTTTATTGTTGTTGTTTTGTTTTGCCTTTTTTTTTTTTTATAGGTCCTTGCCTTGGGAATAAAATTCAAAGAATTTCTAATCAAAGCCCTTGAGCAGCTGTCCTTGAGCACTTCAGTTAGCACACGAGCGGGGTTTTCCCTGTGGCTGGGGGAAGGCAGGGGGTGCTGGGGGTTCTATTATTCTTGATGAAAACAAAATGTATACGGTCCCAGGTAAATATACTTTTCTGACCTTAATTCTGCAAAAACTAAAACTGTCCTCACTAGAAGAATATTGGAAACTGAGAGACTGCAAAATCTATTTGAGATTTTCCATCTGTATTTTTGGGCATCTGGGTATTTACTAGGGATTTTATGGACAGGCACATGCTCAGAAGTGAAAGTTCTCTTTAGATGGACACAGCCCAGTGAACAGACCACCCCACATACAGAAAAGGCCAAGACCGGCAACCGAGCCCGGGCACTGGTTTCAGAAAGTGCTGGCTGGAGAGCCAGAAGCGTCTGAAGAAACAGGCTCAAATAAATGAAAATTTGAATCCTGACCTCTCTTCTTTTGTCAGTAAATTTTTACAGACTTCTTTATTTGAAAAGCAGGGTTACAGATAGCGGAAGAGGGGGAGAGGGGGAGAAGGGGAGAGACGGGCTGGTTCAGTCCCCAAATGGCCCCAACGGCAAGGGCTGAGCCGAAGCCAGGAACCAGGAGCTTCTTCTGGGTTTCCCATGTGGGTGCAGGGACCCAAGCACCTGGGCCATGTTCCACTACTTTTCCAGTAACATTAGCAGGGAGCTGGATTGGAAGTGGAGCAGCCAGGACTCGAACCAACTCCCATATGGCACGCTGGCACTACAGGTGGCGGCTTTACCTGCTGTGTCACATCTCCGCCCCTGTAAGTAAATTCGTACAGTGTGTGAGAGAGCATTTGTGTGTATTTGTGTCTGGTTGCTACCATACAGCATGGTTGTACAATAGGGAGAAACAGTCACATGGAGTGGTTTTGCCGAGGTAGCAAGTGGGATAAACATTTAAGAAGGTAATTTGCTTATATGAAGCAAAAGCCTTAATAAGATTAAAATTTTGGGCTGGCACTGTGGTGTAGAGAGTAAAGCCACCACCTGCATCCATGTGGATGCCAGTGTGAATCCTGGCTGCTCCACTTCCAGTCCAGCTCTCTGCTATGGCCTGGAAAAGCAATGGAAGATAGCCCATGTGCTTGGGCCCCTGCACCGAATGGGAGACCCGGAGGAAGTTCCTGGCTCCTAGTCTCAGATGGGCCCAGCTCCGGCCATTGCAGCCATTGGGGAGTGAACCAGTGGATGGAAGACCTCTCTCTATATATACATAATCTGCCTCTTTCTCTTTGTAACTCTGCCTTTCAAATAAATAAATAGATCTTTTAAAAAGATAAAAATTTTGATAATTTTGATGCTTTAATTCCCTTTGCAGGAAGCTATTTCAGGAAGTAATGGAAGATGTGTGAAAATATTTCAGCTCCAAGCATTCTCATTGCAGCATTAATTAAAATAGTCCAAACCTGGAAATCTACATTTTTAACTGCAGGAGCCAGAGAGATTTGTTTTTCATATCCATGCAACTGAAAGCCAGGGGACCTTTGAAGGTATTGTCAATGGAAGAACATTTAGACCAGTTTAAAAAGCCCCCAATAATAGAATCTTATATTTGAGACACCCACCTGCAAGTGTGTGAAGTGAGTGTTAAAAAGATTTGGAAAGATCTAGGGCTGAACACTGATTATCTTGATTGATGATTTCAAGGTTGAGGGATTTTTTCTTTTATGCATTTTTGTATTGTCTAATTCTTCCACACTTAACATATACATTTCTTTTATGATGAAACATTTCACACAACCATATCTTTGAAATCATCCCAGCATTTGCCCTTTCTATTTTATCGATGAGAGAAGCAGGAAGTCATTTTTAATAAGTGTGAATAGCTGTATGATTCATGATGTTGTATCCATCAACCCATGAGTTGACACAGGATCTTGTGACGTGGAAAGCACCTTGGTCTGCATTGTACTGCTCTTGACAAGCATTGAGAGATACAGGCACTGTGCACCATAGAGAATGAAGAGGCTGGGTTTCACCCAACCCAGCTGGTTCCCAAAGCCCTATCACCTTCACCACACCAGTTGTCACCCAGGTCCCAGAGGATCTTCCCAGGGACTCTCTTACCCCTGAGTTTCACTTCCCACATGTCTGTCCTCAAATTGACCTTGAGAAATCAAGGCTCCTTTTCAGGGAAGGCGGGAAAAGGAGCGTAATTCATCTGACTTTGCATATCCAACAAGTACCCTTGCAGTGGAATTATTCCCATGCCTGCCACTCTCCCCGAGTCTCCAGTGTAGGACAACCATAGTTAGTAATAGAAGGAGCAGAGACAAAGCACTGCACTTGGCTGAACAGAGTTCAGCTGCTCTGTGCCTGCCTCACTGGAGGGGTCCCATGTGCAACTGCATCCCTCCTCCCAGGGGGCCACTCTGAAAAACACCAACCAAGGAATGGGAAGTAACTCTGCCTTCCCGCAGAGCGAGGATTAAAAAGACTAAGGCAGGGGAGGAGGGCATAGGAAGCATTTACAAAGGATTAAAGCATTTTTTTAACCTACCATCTGCAAAATGGGTAGCATTGAGATGTGACTTCAAACACTGGAGAGTGAGTGTCAGATTGTAGCAACAGGTGAGCCCTTGGCCCTGGGCTTGCTGGGAGTTGAGTGTAACTCAAACTCCAGACACAGGACTGTCAGACACATGCCACATCCTGTCTCACACTGACTGAGTGTACATGTGACTTGCTGATGTTAAGTTCCCAGTGGATCACAGCATTCCTCTCTTTAACTTTTCTTTTGTTCTTAGCTATCTCATTGTTTTTAGACTCTGTCATTATTTAATCCTCTCCTCTTGTCTGTGTTGCTCTACTTGTTGAGTATGTGGACACTCAACATGCTATACACAAGGTATATTCAGATGAGTGCTACTCCCTTCTCCCTGCTTCCACTTGGTTCCTCCTACTCAACACTTGCAGGTAACTGCTTCATTGTTTTCTGGCTTATCCTTTGTGTTTCTCTTTGAAAAGATTAGTACATCTGTACGTTTTCTTTATTCCTCTTCTAGCACAAAAGATCGAGTTCTTTATATGCCTTTTTGCACTTCAAAGTATCAGCTGGAAATTGCTCAATAATTATTTCATAGAGCTCTTATTTCCTTTATAGCTACCTATACTCCCTTGTGCACGTACCAAAGTTTATTCTTATCCAGTCTTTAACTCTTGACAACTAATTTGATTTCTAACACAGAAAGAAGCACTTCTGTGAGTGGTGAATTTATGATCTTGGTCTTGGCATTAGAGTGGAGTTCAAGATGTCAACAAGAGAAGGAAAAGGCTGGAGTTGGTAGGGTGAGAAGCAGAAGCAGCCACCTTATGGCTGGGTGCTGAGACTCTCTCCCAAGGCTGAGAAAGGGTTTTGGGTTCCATGAATGATTGGGACCCACACTTCACTCCCTCCCTATGCCCCAGAGAGGTAACAGATGTCATAGGAAAATGACATGGGGGTGAAGGTTGGGAGGTTACAGGGCCCTGAGTATCAGAACCCTCAGCTTCCACGAAGCTTCTGCACTCCAGCTTCGTGACAGCAACGCAGAAATCTTTCTTCAAGGACTTGATCAGTAAGGACCACAGGCCCCATAGTGAGTAAAGACAAGCCTGTTAATTTTATTTTCTGCTGTATTGGTAAAATGGGGCATTGGCATGCATTTTTGTGTGTGTTTTGTGTGTGTGTGTGAAATCTACCTAACAATACACAAGATTCATTTGTTTGTAGCTGAGATGGGAGCCGACATTGTGGCACAGTAAGCTAAGGGTACAATGCTGGCATCCCATATTGGAGGGTTGGTTCAAATCCCAACTACTCCACTTGGATCCAGCGTTCAGCTATTGTGACTGGGAAGTCAGGAGAAGATGGTTCAAGTACTTGGGTCCCTGCTATTTAAGGGGGAGGCCCAAATGGACCTCTGGGCTCCTGTCTTTGGCCTGGCCCAGCCTGGCTGTTATGGCCATTTGAGGTAAAAAGCAGCAGATGCAAGATCTCTCTCTCTCTCTCTCTCTCTCTCTCTCTCTGTCACTGTGCCTTTCCAATAAATAATCTTCATAGCTGAGATGCAGAAGGCTGTCATTGTTAGACTTGATTGGGAGAGACAACTTTGACATTTCTTGCCCCTGCAGGTTGGCATTAACTTCATGCCCACTCCCTATCTACTCTCTTACTTGATTCTTCCAAAACTCCTGCCAGGAAGATACCATTCCAGCTTTATTTAAAAACGTAAGGTCCAGAGGGACTAAACTTCCAGCCCAAGACCACGCAGCTAATAAATGGAAACACTGAAGTTTTCACCCTGTCCGACTCCAAATCTCCAGTCCACCTTTTCCAAAGAGTAGTGCATCTCAAAAACAACAGAACAGGCAGTGAGTTGAGTGTCAGAGAAATCCTACTCTTCCAGAGAGTTAAACCACTTTGGTTCATTTCTTAGTTAAAGTTCAGAGCAGCCCAAAGCTGTACTAGTCTGCACTAATAAATCAGCAAACAGCCAGGAGTGTTGGTGAACAAGCAGATAAAGTGTGTGTGGAGATATACTTGCCACGTTTTTGTGAATTGCATGATTCCATTGTACTTCTTGGTTGGGAAAGAAGGAAACTCACTCCCGCAGGAGGAGAAGCTATGAACACTTCACAAAGGCTGATGCAGTGAATCAATGAGATTGACTATCACTGTGGCTTTGGCTTTCTCACTGCTGTCTTTGGTTCCAAATGAAATGAACACTTTGACAACGAGCGAACGGAAAAAGTAGGTGGCAGCCAAGGGCGGAGCAAGACCTTGGGTTCCAGAGGGCCGTTTGTAGCCTGTCTGGGCAATGCAATGTCTTACTCTTTGCTTATCTCTGCAAACGTGCCTCTTCCTCCTCCTTCTCCTTGCTTGTCTGTGCATATGGTGGAAAATTATTCTTTTCATTTTCAATGTGCCTTAAGTAAGTTGACAGGTGGGACTTGTTCTTCTGGTGAATGTCATTCTCATGGGGAATGACAGAGAAGGGACTTAGTAGGGAATCAAGAGCCCAAAGGAGACTTCCCCCTCCCGAGTGCCAAGGGTCCTGGCCATAGGTGTAGAGTTGGCTCTGCAGCTGATGGGGCGGGGGGTACGGGAGGCAGTGGGGCAGGTGGAGACCCACATGTCTCCATGTTATACGGTTCCCAGAGACAGAGGATTTAACCCATCTCTCGTTGATTTAAAATCATCCCACTAGGATTATAAAATAGGATGACGTTCCCTCTCCTGGCTCCCTCCTACCTTGTTGGGTGCTTGAAAATTAACCAAATTAATGTTAATAATATTTTGGGAATTAAAGAGTTCCCACATGATGTGAAGAGGGTACTGCTACTACACACAATAGGTGTCTGAGTACTTGCACCACCAGACCCTGGATTGGAGGAGGCAGGGCCGACGGTGGATCCTGACTGGATCGACAATATTGGTCATCCTGTCGTTGAGTTTTTTAGCGCCACTTTTGATTTTTTAGAAATACACGATTCGACTGTTCTTTATCTCGATAATGTGGTTTTGTTGTTGTTGTTGTTGTTTTTGACAGGCAGAGTGGACAGTTAAGAGGGAGACAGAGAGAAAGGTCTTTCTTTGCCATTGGTTCACCCCCCCAATGGCCACTGCGGCTGGCGCACTGCAGCCGGCACACCACGCTGATCGGAAGCCAGGAGCCAGGTGCCTTTCCTGGTCTCCCATGTGGGTGCAGGGCCCAAGGACCTGGGCCATCCTCCACTGCACTCCCGGGCCACAGCAGAGAGCTGGACTGGTGTCGCTCCCCGTCTTCATGGAGGAATGACACAGGACCCTGCGCTGTTCTTTTGTCTGCTCGGCCCTCCCCGGGTTTGCTGCTGGTTCTTCCCAGGTTGGCTATCGTCCCTTCCACCTCCGTGGAAGGGCGGTTCCCCCTGCCACTTTCCCCACTTCCGCGGGGGAGCGGCACACCGCCGGCCGGCTCTCTCGGGGGCTGCACAGGTGTTCCTTCAGATAGATGTTCCCGGTGCATGTTGTCTCTCTCCTCCTTTATAGTCCTCTTCCACCAATCCCAACTCTGCTACCCACACGCCGAGTACGCTGCTCTCCTCCAATCAGGAGCAGGTCCTACAGTTTATTGGTTGAACTGGAGGCAGCTGTGTAGAAGCTGTTTCCTCCTCTCCCAGCACCATATTGTGGGAGAGCAGATGCATAGAATAAGTCTTAATTCCAGTAACTTAGTCTAGTCTGAGTTGCTCCCCACAGACTATAAGAGGAGCAACCGGGACAGAATCCAGTGCCCCAACCGGGACTAGAACCCAGTGTGTCGGTGCCACAGGTGGAAGATTAGCCTATTGAGCCGCGGAGCCGGCCAATAACTGTGGTTTCTGATGTGCCCTTCAATTTCACCTTCAAGGAGAGTGACTCACTCTCCTGACCCTCATCCTGACCTGTGGGGGCTCCTCTTGCAGTAGGGGTTCCCAGAGTGAGGGACAAATATAACTAGGGCTCCCCAAGATCGTTTTGGGTGGTACATGGCCATGGCATTGGATGGCACTGGTTACTCCGTGAGCAAGTTACTTTTTCATTTTTCCGCTCATTTCCTCACAGTCTAACCAAAGTAGAAAACATCAGGTTGGGTGATAGGAAATACTTGACAGCTGCCTGACACTTGCTAATCTACGCTCAGTACAGCGGGAGATGAGAGTTGAGGCTCAATCCTCAGGAGGTGTACCGGCATCTTCTGTGTGCCCTCCAGGGCTAGCCTCTCCCCTTCTCCGTACCCTGCTCTGTGCCCTGGGAGGCAGTCTCCATGGAAACCATTGGAATGGGTCAGCCCACCAACTTGCCCTCTCCTTTCTGAATTGCTCTAATAATTGGATATACCAGCAGCAATTGGCAGCATCTTGATTCCCTCAGCAACCCCGTCTGGTTTGGTTGTCTGCCTCTAAGGAAGGCTGTGGCTCTCCCTGGACAGTGCCTGGCTCCCAGACACAGCTCTACCCGGGACCCAATAGCCCTCTGTGATCTCTCACAGCCAGGGTAGTGTTGCCAGAAAATACAGACCGTCTACTTAAATTTGAATACCAGATACATGACAAATTATTTTTCAGTACAATGAACCATCATAGATTTCATGGAATATAACTATATCCCAAAAATTATTTGTTGTTTTTTTGAAACTGAGATGAATGTGGTTGGGTTCAATACTCACCTCTGGCTTCTGATCGCAGCTTGCTGTGAATGCAGACTCCAGGAGGAGTCTCAAATAGTGACATCGATTCCACTCACGTGGGAGACCTCGATTGAATCCCAGTGTTCTGGCATCAGCTGTAGCCCAGCCTTGCCTGCTAAAGGCATTTGTGGAGTGAACCAATGGCTGGGAGGTCCCCCTGTGTCTGCCTGTCTGTCTCCCTCCCTCCCTCTCCTTCTCTCTCTCTCTCTCTCTTTCTCTCTCTCTCTGTGTGTGTGTGTCTCAAACACATTAAAAATAAAATTTAACAGGACATCTCTTTTCTGTTTGCCAAATCGGGCAAGTCTAGCCTTGTAGGCAATTACTCTCTACTATTGCCAGCCCCTTGCTGGTTTCCCTGAGCCCCGCCCACATCTTTGTTAACAATTTTTCAATTAAATTCTCCTCTGTTTTCCCGTTTTGGAGTGGAATCTACTGTCTGGTGAATCCCAGACTTGGACTTGTATGCACAGCACCTGACTAGAATTTAATCAGGTCATTTTATTTCTCCTTTTCAGTTTCTCTTTGTGGCAAGTGATATTGGCTTTCCTTTCATGGTAGTAAAATATATTTTTCTTTAGAAATAAATGTATTTCGTTTGGAAAAAAACAGCAGAGGGAGAACATAGCTGTGGACACAATCAGAGGGAAGGTTCCCGAGCCGGCTGGCTTTTGAGACACTCAGAGATGAGAAGCAGGGCCTCTCAGGTCGGATGAGCTCTGCTTGAAACCTGCGTTCCACCACACAGGACTGACGCAGAGATGAAACGAGACCGTGGAAGCAAGGTGCCGGCGGGGTGCGGGGACTTGGTTGGGGGCAGTGTCGCGTTTATGTAAATACACACCCCGTCACCTAGCTCTCGTGGAAAAGTGACTCACTCAAAAGCACACGGCAAATGCGAGCCGAGCTGAGGCTAGGGGCAGCACCTCGACCCTCAGCCCGGTGTTTTTCCGCGACACCACCCCTCTGCCTACTGCGCAGAGGGGCAGCTCCGACCCCTGCAACCCTCTGGCTCTCTGCATTGCCCTGCGAGAGGTCTGGACGGTCCCCTGAGGCTGCTGTTTCCGAAGGCTGAGTGAAGACCTTCAAGCCTGGCCTGCTGATGTTCCCAAAAGACGTGTGGAAGATGACATTTGCTTTGCTAGTGAATGAACGAATGAGTTCGGGGAGGTGTGAGGTGAATCAGCCTGCAGAACCAGCATCAATGCCCAGTTCCACACTTCCCGCGCACTGCTTGCCAGCTGCAGGTTGACTTCCGGTGGCATCCTGCCTCGTCTTGGGACTCACTGCAGGAGTTTTGGTCTGGCCTAAGTCCTCAGCCCTCTGGAAACTTGGCGAAACAGCTATTGATGTGGCATCCTGGTTGTCACCAATACCGACCAAGAGTCTGCTCTGTGCCACGCACGTCGGTAGGCACTGAGAGAAGACTCGGGAATGTGCAGAATGACTGAGGGTTTCCCTTTTCCCCAGGCAAGGACAGAAAAGGCGCATTTATGGAGCCATCTGACCTGCCATAGGACTTCACACATAACCTTCCCTTTGGGTCTACAGCAGTCCTGAGAGAGGGAAACTGTCCCCTGGCGCCAACGGCAGTGTCCGCCAGTGCGTCTCTCCTTAGCTCTTTGATCTTCACAACCTGTCTGGGGAGACGGCACTCTCATTTTCTCAACTTACAGTGGTGTGGGTCAAGGTTGCTCCACATTACACAGCACGACGTGCAGGAGCCAGAATTAGAACCAAGTACCGCAGCCAAACATCCCAGCCTCTTAACATCAGGGCCTGGTTGGGCGTGGCGTTAAGAACTCTGTTCTCATGTCAGCCAGAAGTGTAGCAGGATTTAATTCCAAAACCTTTCCTCTACAACTCTGTTCCTCATTGTGCATCTCAAGGTATTGTGTGTTGTGATCTTAGAACCCACTTTTCTGGTAAATTGGGTTCACATACCACACAAGGACTATATGGTACCAAAAGTGAGATAGTGGAGGGAAGGGAAAGGGGAAAGACAAAACCAATATGGGTTGGCATGATGGGAGGTTATAGAGGAGGCGGCACTGAAAGATAGTGGGCTTTTTATGAGATGGCCATGGGGGAAGATACAGTGTGAACAAGGAGGACACTGTGGACACACAACTGAAGAGTAATCTAGAAAGATGTCTTGTGTGTGCTGATCTTGGTATCTCTAACATAGACAGTTTCTGGTGTGTGTTCTGGGCCCATTCTGTAGAAATCCCCTTTCTGGATTAGACTCTACTTCTCAGTCCATAACCACCTACAGCATGAATCTCCTTTTTCTTTCATCTTTATGAGCCAAGGCTTGCTGGGATAGCTAGGGGCAGGCACAGGTTGAATAGAAATTAAAATTTTGCCAGGCCAGCGCCGTGGCTCACTAGGCTAATCCTCCGCCTGCAGTGCTGGCACGCCGGGTTCTACTCCCTATTGGGGCGCCGGATTCTATCCCGGTTGCCCCTCTTCCAGTCCAGCTCTCTGCTCTGGCCCGGGAATGTAGTGGAGGATGGCCCAGGTCCTTGGGCCCTGTACCCACATGGGAGACCAGGAGAAGAACCTGGCTCCTGGCTTTGGATGAGCACAGTGCACTGGCCACAGCGGCCATTGGAGGGTGAACCAATGGTAAAAGGAAGACCTTTCTCCCTGTCTCTCTCTCTCACTGTCCACTCTGCCTGTCAAAAAAAAAAAAAAAAAAAAAACAACAACAAAAAAAAACACTTTTCCAGCCAGAAGAACTTTCTATCAAAAATTACTTTATTTTCTGGGTTGTGGTCATAGGAATGGACTTCTGGTACTGTACACTGAAATCCCAAGGCCCTTGGAAGGCACACAGTCCTGCATGAAAGTGTCTGTCAGATGAGCAAAGAGTTGCATTGGCTTTGCCGGAAACATTTTTTGTTTTGTTTTGGCACAATGCCCTGTTACATCAGGTCCTTTTTTTCTGAAGTGAAGAACATCATGACTTTGATATTTGCCTTCTTTGATGAAAGGACAAAGCCTAGGGCTTTGCGTTCTTCCCGATTCCTCGCAAAGCAGGCTTTGAAGAATGGTAAACAATCAAAGAAATGTTTACAGAGGGCTTCAGCACTTTTGATCCTTAATATATCTATTAGGAGGGACAGATGTTGTTAGCTGCTATCCAGTGAGTCACTGATCTCTGTAGACAGTTGAGTAAACTAAGACTGGAATTGGCTAGTAGGACTGAGGAGTGAGAACTGAGCAAATGCCAGATTCCAGTAGTTGATTCGGTATGTGTGTGATTATCTTACGCTGTCTGCTGGGCGCCGTTTCTCCATGATTTAAATCGGGTGGTATATTGCACTTCCACTTAGCATGATGGCGTCCATGTAGTGAGGGTTTAAACGTTGTTAGCTACAAAAGGCAAGTGTTAGCAAGGATGTGGAGAAATTGGAATCCTTCTGCAACATCAGTGGGAATGCAGAATGGTGCAGCTGCTATGGAAAGCAGTGTTGAGGTCCCTCATTCATGGGAAAATGGAACAACAATCTGACGGAGGACTCCAACTTCTGGGTATTTGTCCAAAAGAACTGGAATCAGGATCTTGAAGATAAATTCGCACTCCCATGTTCATCATAACCGTATGCACAATGGCCAGGGTGCAGAAACCACTCAGGTGTCCACCAGCAGATGAGTGGACAAAGAGCATGTGGTATATATGTATGATAGGAAGTTTCTCCACCAAAAAAACAATGAAATTCTGGAATGCGTGACAATACAGGTAAACCTTGAGGATGTTACAATAAACGAAATAATCCAGCCACACTGAGACGTATCCTACACAATTCCACATAGGTGTTGTATCTGAAATAGTGAGATTCATTGAATAAAGAGTGGAATGGTGGTTGCTGGAGGGACTGGAGGACATAGGAAGTTACTGATCAATGAGCATTATATTTCTGGAGCAAGTTCCACAGGTCTGCTATTAAAAATTGTCTATAGCAAAAATAGCTTCACATGTCAGATTTTATCTTAAAATGTTAAATATGTAGAAAAATGAGCTGCTATGACTTCTTGTGTCACTGCTGCGATTATTGTCACCACTTCTCCGCAGCACTGAGATATTTGTCCCCAAAGCAGAGGCTCCGTGACGGGGGGCAGGGTGACAGGATAGGGACAGTGTGGAGTTTATGGGCAGACTGGGCTTTGTGTTGTCTTGGGGCAGGTCACTTAATCCTTTCCAGGGGCAATTTCTTCAATCACACCATGAGGATAACCTACCTACCTTGTTACTCTGCAAATCACTAAATCAATCTAGTGCATGATGAGCCACATGTGAAAAATAGAATAGAGCACACAGAAAAAGCAGGTGCCATAATGCATTAAAGGCAGTGTGGAGTTTCATGGAATTTTACATATGTGTAACGTATATGTGTGACCTGTGTTACAATACAAAATCAATTTCTTGGGGTGGGTGGTATCCAAAAGTTGTAGGAACACTGATGTAAAGATTATGGACAACCAGGTAAAGTGAGTGCTGGGCTGTAGTGAGTGATCAGACGGTCAATGTTCTCGTTGTTGTCGTCTTTGCTGTCGTTTCCACCTGCACACAAGCCAGGAAAATCGGTCACTGTCTATCTGCATTGAACCACGAGGTCCACTGATCCTAGGAAACCAGGTGGGCAGGTCAGTGCTCCTTAGTCCTGCTGACCTTGAGAAGTGCCTGCAGATGCCTGTTTAAAAGGCACAATGCCCAGGACAAGCACGGGCCCTCTGGATCTGAAAGCACTGAGCACTGAGCACTGAGCACTGAGCACTGAGCACTGAGCAGCAGATGGAGCTTCCCTTGGAGCAATCAAGGTGCCTCCCAGGCCTGCTGTGCCAGGAGCTCTCACCATTGCATACCAAGCGTCCCCTCTCTGGTTAAAAAGGCCTGAAACAGGAACTGCTGTGTCGATGACCACTGAACAGCTGTAGCCCCAGCTCAGATCAGAGTGGCATCTGGTTGGAACGGAACATCTCGCTATGCCGGTCCCTTTCTCTCCGGCAGCTCAAGCGTGATGGTGCGTGCGAGAGACATTGAGCAGATACTTATTCAAACACCTACCACGAGCTGAAAGGTTAATTTAATTGTGCTGAGCTTTTGCAGAATAGCTTCCTCACTGTCACCAGAATGACCTGTCTTCCACGTTGCTCTGGCTTTGTCAGTCCCCAGATTTTACCCTTTTGTGATTGCTAGTTACCAGCTTCCTTGGTGCAAATCCAAAGCTCTTCTAACGTGATCCTTTTTAAAATATATATATATAGATAGATAGATAGATTAGAGAAGAATATGGATTCTTACATTTATTATAAACATGTTTAAAAATATTTATTTATTTGAAAGGCAGAGTTAGAGAGAGAGAGAGAGAGGTCTTCCATCCACTGGTTCACTCCACAAATGGCTGCAGTGGCTGGAGCTGGGCCAGTACAAAACCAAGAGCTTCCTAGTCTCCCATGTGGATTCAGGGGCTCAAGGACTTGAACCATCCTCCTCTGCTTCCCCAGGTCATTAGCAGGGAGTTAGGTTAGAAGTGGAGCAGCTGTGGGGTGGTGCTGCCGTGCAACAGGTTAACGCCCTGGCCTGAGGTGCCGGCATCCCATATGGACATCGGTTCTAGTCCTGCCTGCTCCTCTTCCAATCCAGCTCTCTGCTATGGCCTGGGAAAGCAGTAGAAGAAGGACCCCTGCACCTGCGTGGGAGACCTGGAAGAAGCTCCTGGCTCCTGGCTTTGGATCAGCGAAGCTCCAGCCGTTGTGACCATCTGGGGAGTGAACCATTGGACAGAAGACCTCTCTCTCTCTGCCTCTCCTCTCTCTGTGTAACTCTTTCAAATAAATAAATAAATCTTTAAAAAAGAAAAAGAAGTGGAGCAGCTGGGACAACTCAAACCGGTGCCCATATGGGATGCTGGCTTCGCAGGCAGTGGCTTAACCGGCTATGCCACAGTGCCTGCCCCCTCCCACAACATGGTTCTTAATGAGTCCTTTGCTTCCTTCTCTGATCTTCCCAGCTTTTTGTGTTATGCTCTGTTTTCCTAACTGCTACAACTCCCTAAATAGGCTTTGCTGTTTCATATTTTCTTCCACGCTTTTGCAAATGCTGTCTCTTAGTGCTTGGAATGTCTCACCCTGTCTGGGCCACCTTCTGCATTTCTAATCATTTTTCAGGACTTGGCTCACCTCTTTTGTGCAGTCCTCAAGGTTAATTATCGCCTTCCATTGGAAACACAGGAACCTGTGGGATATGTTCATTAATATTGGATTATGATAAATTATAGTCAGTTTGTTTATTTGCCTTTCTCCAATGAAGACACATGCAGATGGAATGCACTAATTGTCACATCCATTAATGAATAAAAATCCCAATCAGCTTTTTATAAAGGATCTGCTAGGTGTCAAATTAGACACCCAGTGGAATCTGGGGATGTTACTTTAAAAAGAACTCTGCAGAAATGATTAAGGACCTTCAGACACCGTATCCTGAATCATACAGACAGGCCCTAAAAGTAATCAATCACACATGTCTCTGGAGGAAGCCATAGAAGGAGAGACACGTGGCAGTGTGAGGACCAAACCCAGGGGCTACCCTGCCGACTTGGAAGTTGGAGAAAGGCGTCAGGAGAAGAAGAGGAGCTCCACTGTGCCTGAGGGCTGAGCATGTGGAGAAGCAAGGGTTGTCCTCTTCCTCTCAGTGGCTGGAGAGCATCAGGCGTCAGCTGCCCTGAAGAGCCCCCAAGGGGAGAAGCCAAGGGCATTCAGCAAGACCGAGGAGCATGAAAAGGGCCACAATGGAAGAGAAAGCACAGAGCCAGCAGTGAATGGAACAACTAAGGTGTCCAAAGCCAGACCAGAGCCACCAAGTGGAACCTGTCGTTTACCCATTCCCAGTTCAGTGGCCTTGGTGGGCCCCCATCTGCGGCACTGGTGTCGCTGGTGCTGGTGAAGATCGCAACTCCTCTGCCCCTGTCATGGCAGCGATGGATTCTCTCAGAGCCAGGGTGTCTGCTGTTCTTCCCGAGAGCTCTGGGGCTTCTGACCTAAATATGCTAGTGTCCCTGTGCAGCGCTTTGGATCTATCACCCACGAAGTTCGTGTGTTAGCACTTTAATCCCCAAATCCATGCGTTAGTGGTATTTACAGGTAGGGTTTTTTGGAAGGTAGTTAAGCTTACACAAGGCCATGAAAGAGGTGCCACTGTGGTGTTACTACTTTTAAAGAGACTCAAATAGCACACTTGCTCTGTCTCACCATGGGATGCCTTCCACCATGTATGGTGCAGCAAGAAGGCCTTACCAGATGCCACTGCCTTGACCTTGGATGTCCCAGACTTCCAAAGTGCAAGCTAACTAAAGCTCTACTCTGTGTAAATTATCCAGTCTGTACTGTCCAGTTGCAGCAACAGACATCTGACAAAAGGCCCGGCCTTGCATTTACAAACTATTGGTGGTGTTTTGTGGTGTAGCGTTTCGTGGCATAGAAAGTATAGGAAAACCCTTGTATTTTTGCTAAATTATTAAAGATCATCACAGGTTAGCAGGAGAAAGGCAAAATAAAGGTTGGGTAGAGAGCTTTCAATTTCGTGATGGCAACTTCGACTGCTGGCTTGTATTTACATAATCCCTGAAATGGACGACCTTTTTCTCACTGCTCTGACACCCGCCCCTTCAGTCCACCCTTTAGAGGCTCCTATTCTGGTCTCCAAAGCTACTTTTTTTTTTTTTTGTTTTGGTCTGGGCAGCAGATTTCATGGAATTTTAGGGAGCATTAGTGGTCAGGAAAGGCAGTGAAATTGTGGGCATTAGGGGACTTCAATTACAGATCCATTAAGAATGCAAATTTTAAAATCAGAGGTAGACTGAGCCTTAGCTTTACTTAGAGAAGTTAATCCTCCCTGTGACTCAGTTTCATCATCTGGTAAAAAGGAATGGAAATAGCATTTAACCCTGACTTCACGGTCTTGGTGAAGGTAAATACAAAAATGCTTTAGACAAAGAAATTATGAGATATGTACATCATGGAATACTATATAGCAGTTAAAAAATAAAATCTCATTGTTTGCAACAAAATGGATGAAACTAGAAAACAACATACTTAGTGAAATAAGCCAGTCCCAAAAGGACAAATACCATATGTTCTTCCTGATCCTGTGGTAACTGATAGAGCACCCATAAGGCAACCTATAGAAGTGAAATTGACACTTTGAGATGTGATGTTTGAACAGCCTTTCTCTTGACTTTTGATGAATAGTTCTTTTTTTTACACTACTTGCTGAACTCTTTACTAGAGTTTATTTTATGTGTATAAAGTTGATTGAAAAAAAAAACAGTAAAACATAAAAATGGGAATAGGAAAGGGAGGAGGAAGAGGCATGGGAGTGTGGGTACAGTGGGAAGAATCACTATGTTCCTAAAGTTGTAGTTAAGAAATGCGTGAAGTTTATATACCTTAAATAAAAGGTTTCTGGGGGAAAATTGCTTGATGAGGGTGCTGCTGACTTTGACTGTAGAAGGCCCGTCAGTTAACACGTTTGGCTTTGGAACCCAAAGCTCTCTGTGGCAGCCCCTCAGCGCCATCAGCATGATGCGAAGACAGCCACAGATAATATCTAAGTGGATGGGTCTGGCTGTGTTCTAAAGAAATTTTTTACAAAAACAGGGCTTGGGCCATAATCTGTATGCTTGTACCTTAGAACAACACAAGCAAGCCTTCAAAAATGACAGTGGTGGTATTATTATTATGAGAACATTGCTATATGGACCTAATCTTTACTCTTCTATTTGACTTTCAAAAACTGGGGCTGATGGCTCCTTGCAGAATTGTTGGGGTGGAAGAGAGGGGGTGGATTCTTCCCTTTGGACCTTAAACCTGCCAACAAAATGCTATAATTCAAGAGCTTCTAGTATTCTTTTCTGAAAATGTTGGTCCCATAATGATTTAATTTTTATTGATCCAACTTTTATGTTGTGGGGATAATACACAAAATAAACAATAGACAGCTTGATTCATTTCTCATTAACTCAGCCCAGATCAACTGCAGAGCAAGAAAGGGAAAATTTTATATGGGGATAATTAGCTGCAAAATGTGAGTAGACCAAGATAATCTAATTATTTCCTTTTCCTTTTAGCTTTCCCTGAAGTCCGAGTACTTAAAGCCAAGAGAATTTACTTGATGAGTTTAGTCCAAGAAACACAACTTTATTTTCTCACTACTAGGAGAACATAAGCATCAATTTAACAGTGTTGCATGCCCTGCAAACATTGATGGCCTCCTGTTCCAAACGAAAAAGTTCATTAGTGAGCTTATCTCATGATGGGTTATTAGCTGGAAGCCAAAATTAATGAATTTTGTCACATTGCCTGGAGTAGAGATAGGAAAAGAATAGAATTCTTTGGCAGTCAATTTCCATTTGGTTTGCTTAGTGTTTTGTTTTGTTTTTCTTTGCTTTTTAATGTTATTCCTGCAGAGGTCTTTTGAATTGGGGATGGCCTGGAATTCTCAGGACACAATGGATGAATAACACTGCCTTTTCCTACCACTGTAATGCCCTTTCAAACATCTGTAAACCTGCTACCTAGGTAGGAAAAGTGACATGGGTTCTATTACAGGAGTTACAAAATAAGTGACTGGGAAAGTCAAAGATGTTGGTAATATTTGATACTAGCATTCCTTTGCACGAGAGAACCAATTCAGGCTGGCATAAGCGAGAATTTTATTGACACATGTGACTAGGAGGATCACTGGGGACTGATGGCCAAGGTCAATATGAAAATGTACTGGATAGATTAAAAAAAAAGTATGCCATTGGCTATTAAGGGACTTGAACATCTAAAGATTTTGGTATCCATGGGATTCCCATGGGTATCAAGAGACAACTGTGTTGATTCCATGATAAGAATCCTCCCTTGAGTAGCCCTGAACATTACCCTTACACTGTACAGGAGGGTTAAATCTTGCACATAGGATCATAAGGATAACTAAATTAGAAGCAGAGTGAAAGCACCCTGCAAATAAGCATACTTGTTTGTTTGTTCTTTGAATCCTTTTAGAATAAATTGTTGCCAACAGAGTGGGTGGAAGAAGAAGCCAATAGGAAAGAGTTGTTTGATCAGTGTGGGCAGAAGTTAAAGGTTTTCAATATCTCTGAGTCCCGTGAAAGTGCCTACTGTTGGATTTGTGTTAAAAAAAATCAGCAATGCAAGTGCTTTCTTCATGTGACTTCTCAAACTAATCATTAGAGTGATAATTTATTTTTTCCCAAATAATTACCCACATCTGGCAAAATTTGAACACTTACCTGTATGCCAGGATAGCTGTGATTGTCAAGTGGACTTGGAATTTTCCATAATTAAAAATTATCTTTTTTCCCATCTTGGTGAGTGAGTCTTAGGGATACACCTCAAACTTGGTTAAGACAAGTGATGGCAAAAGCCTCCAAGTCCAGCAAAATTTCATCCACGGAGTCTTTGGAGACACCTGTGTCCCCTAAGGACACACATGTGAATTGCTGACATGCAGGAGAAATAGCAGCCGCTACAGTCCATCCTGTGTTGTGATTTTCTTTTTACCCATAGGTTCTTCTGCCCCATCTCATCCTGTTACACTTCATTGTACTCCTAATAGGTTGATTTCCTTATAGAGGCTCTGCGGCAACTTGTTTGTAGTAGGATACCCCACCAAGCTCTGACAGGCTTATGCCTTGTTGGGCCCCATGGCTGGCCAGTTTCAATTCACTTTCCCAGGTCTTAAGCCACCTAATTGATGAAGAAAAGATGAGGGAGGGAGGGAGGGAGATAGAGGGAGGGAGATGGAGGGATGGAGAGAGTCACTAGTTCTCTCCCATTACTTTGTAAATTCCCAATTTCTCAGAGTGCTTTATGCATGGCCGGTTTGTACCATAGGCAGGTGAATGACTACAGGGGATGTAGAGGGGGTGCTGTTGAGGAGCATGCAAGGGATGGAGCAGGAGGGAGAACAAAGAGGTGGTTATCCCAAAGCCATAATCAGCTCTGCTGATGCTGCCTGGGCAGCTAAACCCACACAGGTCAAAGTTGTGCCAAGAACCCCTGTAGCAGCCGGCGCCATGGCTCACTAGGCTAATCCTCCGCCTTGCGGCACCGGCACACCTGGTTCTAGTCCTGGTTGGGGCGCCGGATTCTGTCCCGGTTGCCCCTCTTCCAGGCCAGCTCTCTGCTGTGGCCCGGGAGTGCAGTGGAGGATGGCCCAAGTACTTGGGCCCTGCACCCCATGGGAGACCAGGATAAGTACCTGGCTCCTGGCTTTGGATCAGCGCGGTGCGCCGGCCGCAGCGCGCCGGCCATGGCGGCCATTGGAGGGTGAACCAACGGCAAAAGGAAGACCTTTCTCTCTGTCTCTCTCTCTCACTGTCCACTCTGCCTGTCAAAAAAAAAAGAAAAAAAAAAAAAAGAACCCCTGTAGCTGATCACCCCAGTGGAATTCAGGAGCTAAAATTTTGGTTTCATGATTTTTACTTTCTGCCTTCCTCTTAATATTATTTGGGCTTTAGGATTTTGTTTTTAAGTTGAAAAAACTCTTTTCTTGGTCTCAAACATTCCAAGTCCCTATATTTTATAGCCTCTCAAAAGTTTGTTTTTCAAAATTGCTGTTTCTGGTGATCAAGGCCGTGCATATTTATTTTAGAAATCAGGAAAAATAGAAATACCAGAAAACAAAGAATATAAAGGCTATTCACAATCCCAATCTTGAGACCATAATCCCAATTATCTTCTCCCTGAGAAGATAATTTTTTACTCCTTGGTGAAAATCTTTACAAAAAGAGAGGTATGAATAAACTATTGTTAAAAATGGAATTACAAATATTTTTCTATAATTTACTTAAACACTTCTCACATTGCTTGTGTCAAGACTGTCCTCCACTTTTCCTAATGCATGCAAATATAGCACTGAGCTAATAGACAAGGAGTAAATTAGACCTTTTTTAAAAGAATTATTTATTTGCAGGAGTTATAGAGAGGCAGAGGCAGAGAGAGAGAGAGAGAGAGAGAGAGAAAGTTCTTCCATCTGCCGGTTCACTCCCCAAATGGCTGCAATGCCTGGAGCTGGGCTGATCTGAAACCAGGAGCCAGGAGCTTCTTTTGGGTCTCCCATGTGATTGCCAGGGCCCAATCACCTGGGCCATTTTCTACTGCTTTCCCAGGCTATAGCAGAGAGCTGGATCAGAAGTGCAGCAGCCAGGACTCAAACTGGCACCCATATGGGATGCCGGCACTACAGGCAGCAGCTTTTACCTGCTATGCCACAGGGCCAGCCCCAATTAGACATTTTGTAAAAGAGGAAAACTACTAGCAATTAAAAAATGTAATTAAAGATGTATTAAGGATTATAAAATGTCCCCATAGTAAAACAGATGATCTACATTAGAAATGATAAATGTAGTAGCAACTGGACATTTTTTTTACCTAATCATTGACCTGACTTCATTCTTGCATTCCCTTAGTTCTTTGTGGCAAAATGGCTTTATCTGGTTTTTGGCAGAATTAATTAATTAGTTATTAAAGATATGTATAGAGCTCCTAACAGAAAATAAAATGTAGGGGCCAGCGCTGTGGCGTACTAGGCTAAGCCTCCAAATGCAGCACTGGCATCCCATGTGGGCACTGGTTGGTGCCCCAGCTGCTCCTCTTCTGCAGCAACTCTCTGCTATGCCCTGCGAAAGCATAGAAAGATAATCCAAGTGCGCAGGCGCCTGCACCCACTTGGGAGATCCTGAGGAAGCTCCTAGCTCCTAGCTCCAGCCATTGCGGCCATTTGGGGAGTGAACCAGTGGATGGATGGGAGACCTTTCTCTCTGTTTCTCCCTCTCTCTGTCTGAAACTCTACCTCTCAAATAAAATCTTTTAAAAACATAAAAGAAAATGTAACGAAAGGTACTCATACTCAGCTTGTTTTATACCAGGGAACACAGAAAAATAAAAACAAGGAAACACATAAATACGAGTATATGTTTCGAAAGTTTTTGCACCAAAACAAGTTTATCTTGGGACTGGTGCTGTAGTGAAGATAAGTCCTATTAACCCTTGACCTGCAGCCTTAGCATCCCATATGGATGCCAGTTCTAGTCCCAGCTGCTCCACTTCCAATCCAAAGCCCTGCTGATGTGCCTGGGAAAGCAGTGGAGAACGACCCTAGTACTTGGGCTTCTGTACCCACATGAGAGACCTGGAAGAAGTTCCTGCTCCTGGCTTCAAATCAGCCCAACTCTAGTCATTGTGGCCTTTCAAGGAGTGAACCAGTGGATGAAAGACCTCTCCCTCTCTCTCTCTCTTTAACTCTGCCTTTCAAATAAACAAATAAGCCTTTAACACAAACTTATCTTACAGTTTCATTTTACCCTGAAACTTTGCAAATACCCTCAAAGGATACAAAAATGTCAGATATGAGCCGGCGCCGTGGCTCACTAGGCTAATCCTCTGCCTGCGCACCGGCATCCCAGGTTCTAGTCCTGGTTGGGGCGCCGGTTCTGTCCTGGTTGCTCCTCTTCCAGTCCAGCTCTCTGCTGTGGCCCGGGAAGGCAGTGGAGGATGGCCCAAGTGCTTGGGCCCTGCACCCACATGGGAGACCAGGAGGAAGCACCTGGCTCCTGGCTTCGGATCGGCGCAGTGTGCCGGCCGTAGCGGCCATTTGGGGGGTGAACCAACGGAAGGAAGACCTTTCTCTCTATCTTTCTCTCTCTCTCTCTCACTGTCTAACTCTCAAAAAAAATGAGATATGGATATCTAGTGCAGAAATTTAAAAAGTGGATGTGGAATAAAGAGTGCTATCAGGCTAATATTCTCCCAGGAAAGGGCAAGTAGGCCGAGAATTGATGATAAAACTGGTGTCAACTGTACAACAATCAGGCTAAGACCATCCTGGGGTGGGGGATAGCTGGTGCAAAAGCACTGTGGTGGGGCGGAGCTTGGTCTGTTTCAGGAAGATCAGTTTGAACACAACTTGGTGCCCCAGAGTGAGAAAGTTCAGTGGTAGGCAGGATCTCGAACACGCCCGTTTTGTCAGCCAACGAAGCAGCTTGAACTTTTTTATCGGAACAATTGGAAAGTACCAGAACATTTGAAGCCATGAAGTGCCGTGATGTTAGCCTTGTTACAAAGCTCACTCTGGATACTGAGCGACGAATGGAGTGCAGGGGGCAAGAATAGGTGTCAGCACGGAGGCAGAAAGCTGTTGCAGGTCCAGGTGGAGCTGATGGGGGCTGGGAACAGGTGTCACAGGGAAACTGGGGAGAACAGGGTGCTGTTGGATATGAATTAGATGTAGAATGAACAGCGAACTTGCTGATGGAGTGCACGTGGAAGATGTGAGAGAAAAACAGGATCAAAGACAACACCTAGGGAACTACCAAGAAGGAGAATTACTTTGTCTTGTGGACAAACAGAACAGTAACATGTTTGGAAACCTATTATAATATGAAGCGTAGAACAAAACCTTTTCTGATAGTAATAGTGCTATGGAAGTATCTACCATGTCCTTCATTCTGGTCCCTCTTTCCCTTATTGTGTGTAGGGAGATGAAATGATATATGTCGACTTAAATTCTATCCTTCTCACCTTACTTTCTAAATTACCAAATAACCCTTGTTTTCCATATGGCCTTTGCCCCTCTGAGAATTGCATTGCCAAGGAAACAGATTTTTAAGCAGAGGCGCTGCAGCTAAATCCTATTAAATGTGCAATAATTCAAACGAAATGCACAAAGCCAACCAGTACTTGGGTTTGCAATATTGGCATCTGAATGCCCCCCTCCTAATCCCTAACTATACACTTAATAAGGTTCAGCATTTAGATGCCTGGCTAATTTTGCCCAGAGTTCTGGACTTGTACATTCCTTCACCAAATCCATGCCCTGAATGTCAGAATTTTTAATTAACCTCTCCGAATGGTATTTTTTCACACAATAAATTCTCTGCATGCTGCTAGCTTTAAACAATAGGCCAAAAAGTGAGTCCTTTCTTTTCCTCAGTCAGACTTTTCCTTTGTCAAACATTAAGCAAAACTGCATAAACACCTGCATATGCTAAATACGGCTGGAGAATGTCCAGAATTAGAGCGTTCAGGAGCAGAAGGAGTTTAGATACCAACGAGCTCAAATCTGCTTTACACATAAGGAAGCTGATGTGCAACAAGACAGATTTATGTCTCCAAGTTCACAGCTTATTAATGGGCAGTACCAGGGGCAATGCACACTTTTCCTGGCTGGTGACCCAATACTGTCTTTCTTTGTCACAAGGTAATTCCTCTTTCCACCACTCCTAAAGTCACCTTCACTCTTCCTGCAGTGTAAATTAATCACTCAGTATTCTCTCTCACCTCCATTCTTCCTACCCCACTCTCCCTCACTCACCCTCATCAGCGTAGTCCCAGCCTCCCCCTGCCCACTTTTGTCTCCAGTAACCCTGGTTTCCTCCTCAAGTGCAGCTCATTACTGCTGGTCTCACTTCTATACTTACCCTTCCCTCCTATCACCATTTCTAAGGCTCATCTATCTCCTTGCAAGATTAATGAATTTACACATCTGAAGTGTTTTACCCACAAATCTCTTGCATCCATCCAGTGCCCCTGAGTTTGGCTCTGAGGCTGTCCTCACTTGACCCTTGTCATTTCATTAAACAGATGTCTAGTGAAGTGAGAGAAAAGTATAATTGGAACCAGTGTACTGCAGATAAACTCACTGCTGGGTGCCTAGGGTGAGCCCTAGCGAGCATGAGATGCAAGGCATCAAATGCATATCATCCTTCTGCAAGGGAAATGAGCTCCTCTTTAAGCGGTGAGACACACAGAGAAGGGAGTTGGAAGGGAAAGAGCACTGAGCGAAAGAGCCTCTGCCCCCTCATGCTGCACTCTAAGTTAACCTCGATATTCCCATGTCTCCATGTAAAGTCAGGAAGTGAATTTTACAAAAGGCATCTTAGGAAAAATACAGAGAAGCAGTCTGTGTCCTGGATTTTGGTTGACACTAAGACAAAGCAGGGCTAAAAGACCTCTATGTGAAGAATGCAGAGCTAGAATTCACTGAAGCAAGAAAGTCACTGAATTTGGAGGTGATTAGAAAAAATGTAAGTCCTGAAGGATGTGAATAAATCTTGGAGACAACATCGAGCTCTGCGCTGGAATTGTACTGGGGATTCAAGTCATGTTTATCTACATCGGAAGGGACAGAGCTGCAAATATATTGCAGACATTGGTGCTGGAAAGATGAAGAGATCTACTTCTTCTCTTTTCTATTTTATGGTACATCAAGACAGCAAAGTATGGACATAGTGAAGTCGCAGGACAAAAATAGGTTAAGAATAGGAATTTCTCAGTTATGGCCACTCTGGTAGGGTGCTTCATAAACTTACACAGTAAATTACGGAAGGGGTGACTTACAAAACTTTTGGGGCACCCCTTGTCAGATGGTCTACTGGGAAGACACTGAATTTTACTTAGACCACTGAATTAGCTATCTGGTTGTAAACTTCTACTCCTTATTTATCGATGCCCCCAACTTACAATGGAATTATAGTCTGATAAAAGTATTAGAAGTTGAAAATATAATAAGTTGAAAGTGTACTTAATACACTTAACCTACTAAATTAGTTTAACCTACCTTTAATGTGTTCAGAACACATATTAGTCTGCAATTGGACAAACTCATCTAATATTTTGTATTGAAGTATGAAATGTTTCATCTAATTTACTATTGGAAATCCCATATAATATTTTTAATATTGTACTTAAAGCAAAAAAAGTGGAAGGGGTATGCTTTTGTAATAAAGTTAAAAAAAATCTTTGTTTTCTTTCATGTGACAAATACTCAGTGAGCGTCCATTTACCAAACACTGTGCCAGAAGTTTGAGTACAAAACTGAGACTTGATCCTGCAATTATGAATCTTGGATTCTGAAGGAGATGAGGGGCATCGATAAAGGATTTAGACAGAGAGACTATCTTGATAACAGGGGTTACGAGGGAGAGGTCCATGGTAGTAAGAGAGCCTATAATCAACAGACCTGACCTAGTGTAGGTGTCAGAGAAGGCTTCCATGAGCCATGGGAAAGGGTTAATCAGCCAGATGGAAAAGTGAAGTTATTCCAGATTTTATATCAGTTTGTGTAAGAGCCCTGTGGCATTTATGAGCTGATGCAAGGCCAGTGTTGTCAGAATGGAATGAGGAGGGAAGGAAGGAGTACACAATATGTTGGGGAGGCAGACAGGAGTCAAAATGTAAGTTTTGTATGTTCAACAAGCCTTTCTCATAAAGACCAGCAAGGATCCATCATGAGTGT
The DNA here is from genome assembly GCF_051225735.1 of Oryctolagus cuniculus. Taxonomy (NCBI): domain Eukaryota; kingdom Metazoa; phylum Chordata; class Mammalia; order Lagomorpha; family Leporidae; genus Oryctolagus; species Oryctolagus cuniculus. The sequence continues at coordinate 70,160,840 of NC_142884.1, read as the reverse complement.
CTCAAGCAACATAGGATCAAATTTAAATGTTGGGGACCGGTGCCCTGGTGCACTAGATTAATCCTCCGCCTGTGGCACCGGCATCCCATATGAGTGCTGGGTTCTGGTCCCAGTTGCTCCTCTTCTGGTCCAGCTCTCTGCTGTGGCCCGGGAGGGCAGTGGAGGATGGCCCAAGTGCTTGGACCCCTGCACCCACATGGGGGACAGGGAAGAGGCACCTGGCTCCTGGCTTCGGATCAGCTCAGCGCCGGCCATTGCGGCCATTTGGGGAGTGAACCAACAGAAGGAAGACCTTTCTCTCTGTCTCTCTCTCTCACTGTCTGTAACTCTACCTGTCAAATAAATAAAAAATTAAAAAAAAAAAAAACTTAAATGTGGAAAACGTAACTCTGGGGCCGGCGATGTGGTGCAGCAGGTTAACTCCCTGGCCTGAAGTGCTGGCATCCCATATGGGCACCGGTTCAAATCTCGGCTGCTCTACTTCTGATCTAGCTCTCTGCTATGACCTGGGAGAGCAATAGAAGATAGCCCAGGCCCTTGTGCCCCTGCACCTGTGTGGGAGTCCGGAAGGAAGTTCCTGGCTCCTGGCTTCAGATCGGCACAGCTCCAGCCATTGCGGCCAGTTGGGGAGTGAACCATCAGATGGAAGACCTCGCTCTCTCTCTCTGCCTCTCCTTCTCCCTCTGTGTAATTCTGACTTTCAAATGAATAAATAAATCTTAAAAAAAAAAGAAAACATAACTCTGGCTCTAGAGGAAAGATAATACACTTCGATAGTTACCATATAGATATTTTCAGGAGTTCATGATGTTTTAAACCAAGTCAACATCAGTAAGGATGGGACGAACTCGACTGGGCAGACATTCAGAAGGTGAATTCATTAGGATTGGATATAGGATAGACACAATTGTATAAGCAGGGCACATTGGTATGGGAGTGGCAAAATGAGGCAAAGGAGGGAAGACAGTCAACAAAAATAGGTATGAAGCTAACTCCCATGGTGGAAAAATGGAGCTCACTGCATCTTGGGAGTGAGCACAGAATACTTCCCCTTGCCAAGGGGAAGAAGCTTTACTATTCTTTTTTTTTTCTTTTGACAGGCAGAGTAGACAGTGAGAGGGAAAGAGACAGAGAGAAAGGTCTTCCTTTGCTGTTGGTTCACCCTCCAATGGCTGCCGCGGCCGGCGCACCGTGCTGATCCAATGGCAGGAGCCAGGTGCTTATCCTGGTCTCCCATGGGGTGCAGGGCCCAAGGACTAGGCCATCCTCCACTGCACTCCCTGGCCACAGCAGAGAGCTGGCCTGGAGGAGGAGCAACCGGGACAGAACCGGTGCCCCGACCGGGACTAGAACCCGGTGTACCGGTGCCGCAAGGTGGAGGATTAGCCTAGTGAGCCGCGGCGCCGGCCCAAAGCTCTACTATTCTTACACCAAATCCCATCAGTTCATGGTTGCAGGCTGTGGCAGGGTGCGGGGGTGGGGGTTGGACATTAATTCTCTGGCACTTCCAGCTTCCTACTCTGAATCTAAAATGAAGAAAAAATATCTCCAGGAACAAGGAAGCAAGCGTTGGCTGTTGGAAGCGGTCTGGAGCTCACTGCCATGGTACAGGGGTAGGGATGGAGTGGTGCACTGACTGTATCCATGACGGGGTGAGAGCAGTGGCAGCCCCTGTCAAGGATGATCCAGGTGTTTTGGTTGATCTGCTGAGACAAGAAGCATTGAAAGTATTGCATGCCAGAAGTGACTAAGTCAAGGAGATAACAATGAAGTCTGCTTTCAAAGAACTTAACAGCTGAGCTCATCAGTGAGAACAACACCCCAGGAGGTATCAACAGAAGGGGGTGGCCATCAGAAAAAGATGAGAGAGAGAGAGAGAGAGAGAGAGAGAGAGAGAGATTGCTATGCGTTTGTATGCACACATACAATGACTTTGGTCTAAGAGATGTGGTCATTGTTTCTCTAGTATCCTAGTCACAGAGGAGTCATCTACAGGAGCCATGTCCAATGGAAATATATTGCAAAGCATATACTATACATAACTTTAAATTTGGAAAAATCAATTTTAATGCTATATTCTATTTTACCCTACATAGCCAAAATTCTATCGTTCCAACACATAGGCATTGTTAAGTCTTTCACATCCAGGATGTATTTCACTCTTCCAGCATCTCAATTCAGAATAGTCAGAGGAGTGTTCTCTGCAGAGACATATGTCTACCGGTCACCGTGTTGGAAAGTGGAGCTCTAGAGTTAGCCATCATGTGGGCTAGCACAGACTGAAGGGCTGGGAGTATTAGTTCACGTTCTGTTACTTGAGCTGAAACATTTGATTGGGGCTTCTTTGGAGGAAAAGGGTTTATTTAGCTCACACTTTAGGCAGCCCCACAGTCTGGTGTCTGATGGGGGCTGGCCATTAGCAGAGAGAGCCTAAATCAAACTGGAACATAAAAAATAAAACCACTCCTAAGGGCCATCTACCAAGAGCAGGTCCCCACAGACCCACCCACAGACCTCCCACTGAACTACCTCCTAACCGCCACAGTTAGATCAAGGCTTCACCCTTATCCAGCTCTATGTGTATGTGTGATAATTTGTTTTTAGTTGGAAATTTTTAATTAGTTTTTACCAGATGCAATATAGTTTGTAGATAAAATTCTAACATAATGATATTCCCTTCTTCCCTTCCCTCTGTCCTCCTCACTTCCTCTCTCCGTCCTTTCCTTTCTCTCTTTCTTTTAGTTTTTGAGATGCTATATTTTAAATTTACATTAGAGTAAAAAGGCTTACTGCTTCACCAGATGAGAAGTTTAATAAGTAAAAAGCAAAAAGATCCTGTTACAGGGAGTATAGCCTATGGCTATAAGTAATAATTGAATGGAAAAATGATAATTTCATCCATATATAATAAATTCTAGAGTAATCCCAGATCATTAAAATTGTAGTATAGCATTGTTAACTATTGGTTTGACAGAGGTACAAAACAAAGTTTAACTATATTTGCAGCAGGTGATACGTATAGACATTTCTTTCTCTTTTATTTGTTTCTGTTTAATTTTAGCTCCCACATATAATGGAGAATGTGTACTATTTGTCTTTCAGTGTCCAGCTTGTTTCACTCAACATCATGTCCTCTAGTTGAGTTTATTTTGCTGCAATGGCAGAATTTCATTCTTTTTTATAGCTGAATAGTATTCCAACGTGCATATACACCACATTTTCCTTATCCATTAATCTGATGATGGACACCTTGTTGATTCCAAATTTTGGCTACTGTGAACAGTGCTGCTATAAATGTGGTAGTGTAGCTATCTCTTTGATGCAACTTGTGTTCTTGTCTTCTGGGTATATACCCAGTAATGAGATTGCTGGATCGTACGGCACATCTATTTTGAGTTTCTTAAGGAATCTCTATCCTCTGGCTGCATCTGTTTGCATTCTTACCAACAGTGTGTAAGTGTTCTCCTCACCAGCATTTGTTACTCTGTGTCTCGGATTTTAGCCGTTCTGAGAGGAGTGAGGTGATATCTCATGATAGCTAGTATTTTTGAAATTTTTTTCATGTATTTTTTGGCCATTCGTATTTCTTGTTAGAGAATTGTCTATGGAGGTCCTTTGTGCATTTCTTAACTGGATTGGTTGTTTTTTGTTGTTGCTGAGTTTTTTAAAGTTGCTGATATATTATGGATATTAATCTCTGTTTGCTAGGTAGCTAGCAACTATATTTTTCCCATTCTGTTGCATGTCTCTTCACTCTGTTGATCATTTCCTTTGCTGTACAGAAGTTTCTGATTTGATATGATCCCGTTTGTTTAGTTTTTCTTTTGTTGCCTGTACTTTGGGGATCTTGTCCAAGAAATCATCCCTTACATGAATATCTTGGAGTATTTCCCCTACATTTTCTTCCAGCAACTTCGTAGTCTCAGGTCTTAAATTTAGGTCTTGATCCACCTTGAAGTGATTTTTGTATGTGGTGAGAGGAATGGATCTAATTTCATTCTTGTAGATATACACATTCAGTTTTGCTTAATGAACTCTTAACACTGAGATTTCAGAGTTTAAATAATTGTATGACTTTTGGTGAGACAAATCGTACTCAACCCATAACACTGGTCTCGTTAAAAGACTGTGAGGAATGTTGATTTTTTTTTTTTTAAGATCTACAAAGTTCCAGAAGGAAAAGGAAGCGGGGGAAAGGGGGGGGGAGGGAAAGAGATGGAGGGAGGAAGGGAGAAAGGGAGGGAGGGAGGAAGGGAGAGACAGAGACAGAGAGAGAGAGAGAGAGAGAGAGAGAGAGAGAGAGAGAGAGAATGTGTGTCTTCTATCTGCTGGTTCACTTCCCAGATGGATGCAACAGCCAGGACTGGGACAGGCCAAGGTCAGGAACCTGGAAGTCCAACTAGTTCTTCTAAGTGGCAGGGCCCAGATACATTAGCAGGCAACTGAATTGGAAGTGGAGAAACTGGGACTTGAACTAGCTCTCACAGAGGGAGTGCTGGCATCGCAGGTAGCAGCCCAACCTGCTGTGCCACCTGCTGGCCCCCAAAGAATGTTGAGTTAGTCTTTGATATATTTGCGTGTCATCCTTGCACAGGGACCATGCTAATCTCTGTATCATTCCAATTTTAGTATATGTGCTGCCAAAGTGAGCATGGTCTTAGACATGTTTGCTTTGACTTCACTTTACTGAACTGGCAGAAAAGGAGATGTAAATGACACATAGGTATAAAGGACATGAGTGAATGTACTTGGGTTCTTCATGCCCTCTTTTGTTTACCAAAGAAACTCAAGTCTGTACATGGAAGAGTCGTAGGGCCAACCATGCTGGGGAGCAGCACTGGGTCTTTCCACCAATACCTTCCTCCTGTTGGCTGAGTCTGCCTTTCAGAACAAAGGCAACAATGTCTGATGCCCACCTTTCCCTGTTTTCTTACAATTAGTGATGGACCTGATCCATCCAGTGGGTCATTTGCTGAGTGATCAGGGATTGATTCTAACCCTGAGTTCTACATCTGTATCACAATGTTTCCAAAATACTCTACAAATGAGTGGATCCACTCTAAGCTAAGAAATACTAAACGAAAGGTCCCCATAGTATGAAAGGATATAAAAGAGAAGCAGAGAGAATTAAAGAATGTGCAGACATGTCCTTTGATGTATGAGGATATTTTCACGGGAAAGTTACAGAAATCCTTCTAAGCTTGCTAGCCATGGAAACACCCAGGCTTCAAGAACAAACTTGCAGGCATTTCAATGCCCCTGGAATACACTACTGATTTTTGCTGCTGTTCTGTTCTGCCATTGATTTTTTTTCTCCTCTCTGTTGTTACAGACAAGCCTTCTCTGCTTCCCAGGGCAAATAATGACCCACATACACACCCACAAATGCTCCCTTCCAGAGAGCAGGCAGACAGACTCTGGTGCCACTTGGTCATAATCCCAAGGAAATTACTGAATGGATATGTCTTATTAACTGACTTTGGGTTGGTTTCCAACCCCTGGACACTAAACAGAGTAGTCTGTCTCCATGCTAATCCTGACACAGGGGAGAGTTAGTCCCCCAAGTGGGGAACTGTTTCCTAAGGCTGTCCTAACAAATTACCACAAACTTGCTGGCTTAAAACTATTATTCAGTTCTGGAGGCCAGAAATCTGCATGATGTCACTGGTGGGCTCCACTCCCTTTGAATGCTGTGAGGAGTGTGTTTCCTGGCCTCTCCCAGCTCCTGGTGGTTCCTGGTGATCCTTGATTTGTAACAGCATAACTAGTTTCTGTGTCTGTCTTCCCCACTGTGTGTGTCTCATTGTCTCAAATCTCCCTTTTATTTGTCAAGACACCCTGGTGGGCCCTAAATCCAGGATGGTCATATAAAAACCATTAATTTAATCACATCTGTAAAGATCCTATTTCCAAACAAGGTGACATTGACAAATACTGGGATTAGGAGCTGGGCCTTTCTTTCTGGGGCTACTATTCAATTCACCATAGGGGGGTAAGATAGACTGATACCTGTTTACAATAGGTTAACATCCTAGCCAGAATTTTTCACTATCTTCAGTTTATCATTTAGTTTGATGCTAGGTCATACAGATTTAGAGTAAGAAGAAAAGGTTTTAGGTAACTTTTCAGAATGCTTTTTGGGATCCATAGAAAGCAGCAGATTAAAAAGAAAAAAATGAGGCTGGTGGACGGAGATGAAATGAGCACAGAGTTAACAACAACAATAATAGGATAAACAATCAAATGAGTACAAGAAAATCAGAAGGAAAGCTCCAAATGTCACAGGGGTCATAAATGAAAAAGAGAATGACAGTGCCCACAAAAATGTTGTTGATAGCCATGACAAAGTAGGGAATAAAAGCTTGAAGATAAAGTGTAAAAGGGGGAAAGTTATTGTCAAGGGACTATCATACCAAATCTGCACTTATAAAATAAAAATTGAAGGACTTGAGTATGAGACCTTAATAAAAATCTTGAAGAAATATTTGCTTCAGGAAGTATTTCTTATTCTTCCAGGTATAGCTGGTGGAATCCCTGGTGTGGCAGCAGCAATGACACAGGCCCACCAAGTAGTCCCCAATTAATCTTTAACCTTGAATTTCTTGGGCTTGCTCTAAAATATTTAAGACATCAGGGCACATTTTAAAAAAGTTAATGGAAACAATATAGTTAAAAGATAAACTTATTTTTATGTAAAAAATCTTTGAAATCCATAAATAGGTTTTTTTCATAATATTCATTTTTTCCAGGAACCTTTTGAAGATGCCTTGAACATTCTAGTAAAATTTAAAGTCTTTGGAAAATATCATACGCTTAGTCCAGTTATTTAAATAGACCACACAAGTCGTAGAATACTGGTCATCAAATTAGGGGCTACCTTTCAGTTGCCCGTTGGTCTTGGTCCATTCACCTGAGGCAAACTAAAGGGGCTTGTGGTATGTAGGGCTATGCCTTTCAGAATCAGGCTGGGGTAAGCACAAATACACCATGTATTATACAGATATGCAAGTAAGGGCAATGAAGTAGCATCCTGCTATCGAGTGGAAGCGTTTGTACAAGTGGGCATAGAGGACTTGACTCTTAATGACTGAGTTGTGTTGTGTTCAACAGTGGGATGGCACATATGTGTAGCTGTGTAAGAGTTCTGAATGAAATATGCACAGAGAGAACCCATTAAGGACCCTTTGTATGCCACATCTGAGATAAATGGACTCCCAAGTGGGTGATGATCACTCCAGCAATTTTATGAATGCCCTGCACTGTTCTCAAATAAGCCAACTGAAAACCAGAAAGAAACAACTTGAATTGTGTTTAATCATCTTGTCTAAGGGGTGGAGATATGTTTCCTCATCTCAGTTCTTTAACTGGAAAGCTGGTGCCATGAATGCATTGTTGAATTAGCAACTATGCCAGGACTTTCATTTATTAATTGGTATGTTCCATTTAATTAAAATAATCCTAGCTAATTACTCATTTCAATGTTCAGCACCAGTGGAATAAGCTGGAAGACATGATTGAGGCAAAAACAAACTGTATTCTCTTCAGTTTATTAACTTTGTATTGCTTTCCCTTTCACACATAGTGGTTCAAGAGAAACAGGAACTTAACCTTCTATTCTTGTCGCATCTTGAAGTGGGTGGGTATAGTAGAAAGAGTATGGGCTTTGAAACTCATACGTATGAGTCCAGATGTTGGCTCTGCCGTTTATGAACTGTGAGACCATTAGCAAATATATAAGCTCTCTGACCTTGTTTTTGTGTCTAAAAATAGAAATAATATTTGTACTCATAACAATAATTAGTGTGAAGGTTAAATGAAATAAGCAAAGGGAAGAATCAAGTATTTAGTAAGTGCTTAAATAAATGTTAGTCCCCATTATCACCTCCACTAACCCGAATGGGTAGCATGTCTTCATCTATCAGGCTTAGTTCAATTACCACCTCCTCTGGGATGGTTTTCCAGAGTCCCAAATCCAGGCTAAGTACTCCTCCTCCTTTTGTGTGCTTATCCCTATCATACAGGGTATGTGAATCTTCTATTTAGCTGTGTATCAAACAGGTGCACACATCCCATTAGTAAATGATGTGGCTATTTAAGGCTGAACTGAAAATACATTTTTTCAGTGCATGTACATTATACATGTTGAGCATGTATAATCCAAAAATCTGAAATCTGAAATGCTCTAAAATCTGAAACTTGAGTTGTAGACATGACATCACAAGTGGAAAATTGCACACCTGATCTCATGTGACAGGCCACTGTTAAATACAGGCACACTAAAAATGTATGAAATTACCTTCAGGCTATGTGTGTTAGGTATATATAAAGTATAAATGAATTTCATGTTTAGACTTGGATCACATCTCCAAGAGATCTCATTATGCATATGCAAATATTCCAAATCCAGAAATGTCTGAAATTTGAAATACTTCTGATCCTATATATTTTGGATAAGGGACAGTCAACTTGTACTTTCAAACGGCTACCAAGTCAGTAGGATACAAACATGCATTGTGCTTTTAGTACATAACTACATAATAAACAAAATTGTTAGGTATCATTTTTTAATCTCGATGCACTGTGAAAAAGCTACCGTGATGGGAAAGACTGCAAACTGAGAAAGTTCTGACAATTCTGGTATAGTGATATGGAGAAGCTCTGCACTAGAGAAATAGCAAGGCTTATGATGATAATGGTGATACAGTTATAATAATACCATAATTAATAGTTGGCAAGTAGTTAAGCACTTGCTCTCTTCCAGCACTGTTATGAACGCTTTGGTATACCTCAAATAAAGGGGTCACTCATCTTAACTCATTTAATCCTCTGACAGCCCTAAGCAGAAAGTTTATTTCTCCATGTTACAGGCAGGAATCTGAGGACTACAGAGAACAGATAGCTTGCAGAAGGTCACAGAACAGACTGATGTGGGGGCTGGTATGCACACCTCAGGGCTCCTAATGACTTCTTTACCACGTCTGTAGGGTTGCATAGAAGACAGCGCTGGGCAGCCTACACAGTGGAATCCTTAGAATTTACAGACTTTGGGGACTGGCCAGAGTAAATATCTCAGGCGTCCTTGTGCTACACTCGGGGTTCCTGACTACATCTGTATCAAAGTTGTGGTGTTGCAAAGAAGACAGAGCTGAGCCCTCTGGATGGAATCTATGGAATGTGGGGAGAGTATGTTTTGGGGTGTCCTTGTAGGCCACAATGACCCCTGCCCTTGAAGGTACTCATGGATTATTGGAGACAGCTAGGTGACCCATGTTAGGCCAGATGGAGCTTTTTCCAAGAACTGGAGGCCAAGGTGCTGCATTTCTCTTGCCTCTCTATTTCCAAATAGAAGATTCCCGTCACAGTAATGAGAGGACACACAAAGGAGCTTCACGGCCTCTTGGTGTTGGGTTAGTCAGCTGCTTTGACCCTCTTTGAGGCCGATTTGTTCTGTGGTTTTATAGGTTCTTGGAGAGCTGTACTTTCCCAGTAACTTCTCCTTTTATTCGAGCCAGATTTGAGATTTAATTAGAACCCCATCACAGATGTCATAAAATTTGCCAGCAAAAAGAAATGAGGAGGCAGAGAAGGCAATACCTCCCTTACAAAGTATCCAGCACCCTAACTTGAGTGTCCATGAATGTCCAGTTGTAGACCTCCAGGAAACCAGGTTCATCTCTAGAGTTTGCACGGATAGTTCTGATGGGGTACTTTCTGTATTGCCAGAGAGGTCAGCCATCCAGCCAGCAATTATACCACTGTCAGACTGTACATACACATTTGCAAATGCCTCTGTAATTGTTCAGAAACAGAGTAGGCCTGCTCCTGCAGGGCTAGTTACAGAATGTTAATGGGGATGCTTACCCAACATCTGCTTTCATGGCTGGAGCCAGATTTCTGCAGTTTATACATTCATGGGTACAAAGCAGCAGATTGAGTATTTGCCGCTGCCAACGCTCAACAAATAACAGTCAGCAGCGAAGGATGGTTGCATGGCTGATTGATGGGTTCGGTGTAGGCATCCTGTTTTCTAAAAACCTGGCAATGCTCAGATGGACGTGAAGTTGCCATCCCAGAATTCCGGTTGTTGCTTTACTCACTGGCCTTCCTGGTCTTGGGCAGGATGGCTAGTTAATGCCGTAATTAGACTAAGAGATCTCTGCTAACCCTACAGCAGCATATATGGAGATACCAGCATGAGAAGTGGTGGGTACCAAGGCATCGGCTCAGAATGCTTGTCTTTTTGTCTTTCAGTGTGAGGCTTGTGTGTGAAGTCACTGTTTTTCAGCCTTCATCATCTAGAGGCATCTTTCTCACTCCCAGTTGACAGGCATGGGAGCGATTCATAGTCCCACTTCCAGCTCCTCTGTGGCTGCTCAACCTCACCTCACCCAAGGGGATCCTGCAAATGTCACAGAACCGACACGGTCAGTGTCAGGTATCTGATGATACCTCACATTTAGATGAATATCCATCCAGCCATTTTCAAGAGTCGTGGTGTACTATTCAGGGTTACAGTGAAGTTGCAACACCCCAATTACAGTGGTAGGGAAAGGACAGAATTGTCTTTTTCTCTTGTGAAACAGTCCCAAGGGAACAACCCAAGTTTGTGGGCTGCTCTGTTCCACAGTCATCCAGAGAGCCAAGCTGTGGCCATCTCTTGGTCCTGGCATTCCCACCAGGAATTATCCTCATCTGCCTGGTCAAGGCTGGGTTGCAGACAACTTCATGTTGCAGCCCATGGAACTGCAGGGAAACTGGTTTATCCCATATATCAGAGATGACCTGCAAGGACACTTTTCACTCACATGATATTGGCCTAAACTAGGATCCAGAATCCCATCTAACATCAAGGGATTCTGGGTAACACTATTTCTACCTAGGACATTATACACTTGTCTTTTTTTTTTTTTTTTAAGATTTATATTATTTATTTTAAAGGCAGAGTTTAAGAGAAAGAGAGAGAGAGATCTTCCATCGGCTGGTTCATTCTTCAGTGACCAGGGCTGGGTCAGGGCAAAGCCAGGAGCTTCTTCCAGGTCTCCCATGTGGGTGTAGGGCTCAAGCACTTGGGCCATCTTCTGCTGCTTTCCCGAGTACATCAGCAGAGAGCTGGATAGGAAGTAGAGCAGCTGGGACTCAAACCAGTGTCCATATGGATGCTGGCATCGCGGGTTTACCTGCTATGCCACAACACTGGTGCCTATGCGCTCGTCTTAAACTCTACTGGCATGGAAGAAAGGACAATAGGTTTTGATGGGTGGCCAGAAGTTTCTGTCTCATCTAACAAAAGTTTCCAAAAAAATGACAGTTCTCACAAACGAGATAAACATCACAGGTTTATAATGAACAAATGTTTATTTATATGCCAGATACTCTTTCTTAAATGTATTAGACAAATATTGTTAACACACTGGGGATTAAAATTTGCAGCACTATAAACGCATCTTTCCACTTTTCAAAGATTTTGCTCTCTCAGATAACAGAGGCAAATGGAAAAAAGTTTTTTTTTTTTCCACTTTCATATCAGGAAAAATACACCTGTAAAATTCCAGCGGCTGACATTATGGTTGTGTAAGCGCACACAAACAAACCTCTTGGCCAGGTGTCTGGATGCTGGTCTCATAAATCATAGCTTGCTGATAGTCTGTTTATGAAGGAGGTACTTTTTGCAGGTTGGTATTAGGTCACTGAGGCCAAATCCAAACTCAAAGGTGGGTTTCTTTTCCAAAATAATTAAGGCAGCCAACACGGCGAGTTTTGCAGTTATTCCCTTGATGATGTAAGTCACGCCGTTCTCAGGGTTTGTGTACTCAAAGCAATGAATAGTGAACCGACGACCAGCGTACGTGATGTGGTTCTGGTAGTGGACGCGAGGATGCAGGAAGTAGTCCAGAGGCACCAGGAACACATCCTTGACTTCACTGGGGTTAGGCTGGGCCTGGAAGTTGTGGTCTATAAAGCCCACGACTGGCGTTATCAGCATACCTTTCTGCAAGCGGAAAACAAAAAATACACAAGTGGAATCTGAAAATCTTGTCCCTCCTAGGTAAGCTGAGAAGCAAACCAAAGCAGTCAGTTACCAAGGAGGCAGTCAAAGGGGACAAACTTGTCCAGAAGTGAACTATGCCCTGTGAACTGGGAGTACTGTCTGCCCTACCTGAGGTTACTCTGAGAACGCTATCTACCGTAAACATAAGCTATGGGTACAGTGGTCTGGAATGGCAATTTGGCAGTGTTATAAAATATAATCTCTTGACCTAGGAATTGAACTTGTATATGTGCATCATAAATTCATGCCAGCAAGAAAATATATACTACATGTAAGGCTGAAACATTATTATCTGCTGCCCGAAACTGTAGTTATAACTCTTCAATTGGTGGACATCTAGGTGAGATGAACTTCATTATAGCCACAAAACAGACAACACAGAGCTTAAAAATGTGATACAGTCCTTTCTCTCTCAGAAAGACAAGGATGCATGTGAAATATTTCCATTTTTAGGAAGATTATGTGTATATATAATTATGTGTCACACATACATTAAATTATATATAAACTGTTTTACATGGTACATACAGGTTTAGGGGAACTGGAATTAAAAGACAAGTTTATTTCAATGCAAAAACTTTTTGAAATCACTGCATAGTTTCTTCCTAATACATATTTTCCATCAACTTTTTAAAGTCTTCTCAATGTTTACATTATATGGCACTTGTGTTGCAGGGAGGATTTCTATTTATAGCCACAACAACTTACAGATGAATATGGGGCCTGCTAAATCCAAGACTCCTTGTTCTAATGGAAATACTGAGAGCGATGCCTGGGGCTAGCCTAGGTGAAGGAGTTGATCAGAGCCGCAAGGCCTTGAATTAGAAAGTGCAAAGAATGGGCAGTTCCTGGGACATCCCAGGGGACAGCAGGAGGGAGAAGCCAGAGGTAGGCACATTGTGAGCCTGGGAGGTGAGGAAGGTTAAACGGGCCTATAGAAAATTCTCAAGAGAAGGGGCACTGATGCATGTTTACGAACAGAGAGCACTCAGACCATTAACTGAATTAATGGTGAAATCCAACATTTTCACGGGAGGTGACAAAGGGAACATACACAATTAACCCAGGTGCTGTCTCAGCACCGTTGATCTTCACGACGCTGTAGCATCAAGACAAAACCAAATGGAACACATCGGATGATCCAAGCCACTGGTTTCCTAATTGTTAGGTGACATTAAAAAGTTTATACCCACCTCTGATATTAGGTGATGCGGGCACTCCACCTCTGCAGTGTTCTGCCCTCAAATCATGACCCGAGTTTAACCACGAGAAAAATATTAGATGAACCCAGATGGAGGGACTTTCTACCAAATACCTGACCAGTCTGCCTCAGAACTACCAAGGTCAGAGAATAAGGAACGTCTAAGAGCTGTCAGAGACGAGAAGCCCAAGGAGGCAACCCGCTGAGACTCAGGCTAGAAGGAGCTTTTGCACTAACGTAGAAAAAGGCAAGTGCCGTGTGCTTCCCCAGTTGTTACAAATATGCCACGGGGATGTAAGGTTCAACTGCTGCAGAAACTGGGTATGGGGCTCACAAGAACCCCCTACTGTCCTTGCAGTTTTTCTGGGCAATCTGTAAAATTACAATGAAAGGTTGACATGAAATGTTCATACTGCTAAAGTAATGCTGTGCTGTCATCCAAATTCAAATCCTTCTCTTCTCAAGTCAGTGCAATAGTGAGAATGTGGTGGTGATTTCTTAGGAAACAAGGTCTGCACGGAGCAGGTTGGCAGTGTTTGGGGATTTGGGATATGCTGTTTTGGTGGACACCGTCGAGCAGACCCTGACTCACAGCAATGCAGTTACACACAGACATAGTTGTTAAGCAGCTCACCTAGTGACCTCAGGCAACTGATGCCCTATGGACACACTGTATTCCACGGTGTGGACAGAAATAAGGATCTTCAGGGCAAAGGTAAAGCACTGGTAGCCTCCGAGGGGATAAAATCTGGTCTACGCACCCTGGAGTGAGTGTTACCCTCCTTCTTGGCTTGACTTCTCAAAGTAAGTGAATACTGGAGAAAAGCTGATGCGAATGAACATTAATGGGATAATCCAGAAGCATCTTCGGGCTCCGTAACACCCACCATGCAACTCAGGGATGGAATTCAGCTTTTTGATTGCCAGGTAGAGGGTAAGGGGGCTTGCCCACAGCCACTTAGCTAACAAGGGGAAAGTACTCTTTGGGGTTCAGTTTGGACACACATGGGATCTTGAGGACTGTGGCCCCACTGGGAGCTCAGGAGAGGCGGCGACAGTCCTTACCTGAAACGGCTGTGGCAGCAGGCAGCAGATGACCTTCACCTGCTGAGGATGCAGCCCCACTTCCTCCTGGGCTTCCCGCAGAGCTGTGGCTATGTCATCCGCATCTGTAGGTTCCCACCTTCCTCCAGGAAAGCAAACCTCTCCAGGAGACCTTCTTAGCTGGACATTGAACAGAGCAGCAGGGGTGACTGTGACTTGAGAACCCTTCATTCCCTCCACAAATGCTTTCTGAACCTCTGTCTAGTGCCAGAGCCATTCCTCTCCTGATGGTATGAAGTAGTGAACAAAGTTAAGATTTTCTTTCCCTTCTGAAAATTTTCTTTGTTGGGGCCGGCACTGTGGCGCAGTGGGTTAATGCCCTGGCCTGAAGTGCCGACATCCTATATGGGCGCCGGAACTAGTCCTGGCTGCTCCATTTCCTGTCCATCTTTCTGCTGTGGCCTGGGATAGCAGTAGAAGATGGCCCAAGTCCCTGGGCCCCTGCACCCACATGGAAGACCTGGAGGAAGCTCCTCGCTCCTGGCTTCGGATTGGCACAGCTCCGGCCTTTGCAGTCAACTGGGGAGTGAGCCATCAGATGGAAGCTCTCTCTCTCTCTCTCTCTCTGCCTCTCCTCTCTCTGTATAAACTCTTTCAAGTAAAATAAATAAATATTTTTTAAAAAGTTTTCTTTGTAAAACAATACACTTTGAGAATTTCCTTCACTGCTAATTTTTCTCTACTTGAGCCTAAAAGGTATCACATCCATGCAGACACATTGACCCTGGTTGGGGCAAGAGCAGAAACAAAGACTAACATAAAGGACAAATCTCCTAACAGATCATTTTCTTGGGTCCTCACCAAGTGCCTACTGTGTTCTGGGCTTGCTGTTCATGAGCATTTTTTTTTTTTCATTAAATCCTCAGAACAGTTCTATAAGCGGCTCTTTTTTTAATGAGGTTAAATTCATATAATATTAACAATGTTAACAATGCACTGACATTGAATACACTGACAGTGTCATACAACCACCACTACCATCCATTTCGGGAGTATTTTCATCACCCCAGAAGGAAACCCCTACGTATTCACCAGCTGATACCCATTCTCTCTGCACTGCCCCTCTTTCTGTCTCTGTGGATTGACAGTCTGCAAAATTTCATGTAGATGTGACCTTTTGAGCCTGACTTCTTTGACCTGACTAATTTCTGAGGCTGACCCATGTTGTATCACATATCAGCGCTTCATTCTTCCCAGGGCTGATGAGCATCCCATGATGGAGATGAGTATACATGACCACGTGTCTATCCGTCCATTCACATGTGGACACATGCGCTACTCTCCAACTTCTTTTATTTCCACTTTTAGAAAAGGAGAAAATAACCTGACCGAGTTCATACAAAGAGCTGGGAAGTAAAGGAGGGTTTAACTCTGGAGCCTGCGTTCTTAATCAGCACACTATGTATTTAGTGTTTACAGAAGCACAGACACCGTCTGTGGTCATTGGAGCCAACAGTGCTCCTCAGCTCAATGTCCACATACCTTTGCACACTTACCTGAAGGAACAGGGGTTTCTCCTATCCCTGCCGCTGCCCCCTTTCACCTAATCCTTGGTTCCACAATTTCTGACTTAAGAACCAACTCTGTTTCCATTTGTAGCATCTTAAAGATTTCCCCCATTCCTGTCTCTGTCTCTAAGATGACTTATCAGGGAGGGCGTTTGGTGCAACCTGTAAGTCTCTGCGTGGGATGCCTGTATCCTACATCAGGATGCCAGGGTTCAAGTCCCAGCTCTGCTTTTTTTTTTTTTAAGATTTATATTTTTTTATTTATTCGAAAGAGTTACAGAAAGAGGTAGAGACACAGAGAGAGAGAGAGAGGTCTTCCATCTGCTCATTCACTCCCCAACTGGCCGCCAACAGCTGGAGCTGAACCAATCTAAAGTCAGGAGCTGGTAGATTGTTCTGGGTCTCCCACACTGATAGAGGGGCCCAAGGACTTGGGCCATCTTCTACTGCTTTTCCCAGGCCATAGCAGAAAGCTGGATAAGAAGAGGAGCAGCCAGGACTAGTACCAGCACCCATATGGGATGCCGGTGCTTCAGGCCAGGGCTTTAACCTTCTGTGCCACAGTACCGGTATCTCCCGCCTCAGCCTTGCTTCTGATCCAGCTTCCTGCTAATACGCACCCTGGGAAGCAGCAGATGATAGCTCAAATTCTTGTGTCCCTGTCACCCATGTGAGAGGCCCACATTCAGTTCCAGGCTCCTAGCTTTAACTTGGCCCAGTCCTGGCTGTTGTGGTCATTTTGGTAGTGAATCAGTAGATGCAAGATCACTCTCTTTCTGTGTCTCTCTACCTCTCTAAAATAAAAATACATAAAAACTTTAAACAAATAATAAATAAAATAACTTCTTTCTTATCTTGAGCAAGGGGAGGGAGACAAAACATCTCCACATTTCTCTTTTGCAGGAGCAAACTCCTCAGCAAACTGACCCCAACAATTCCTTTTTTCCCTCTCCCAGTAAGTGTCCACTCTCTCCTCTCTACTGTACTGTGCGGGACACCACATGCTCTTCTCACCTGTGTGCAGTGTGCAGTGTGCAGATGTGCCCCTCCCAGGGCAACAGAGGTGTTTACATCAGCTACGGCTGGAGCACATGCAGGGCCTGGCCCGACTTCCGGATTTCATAATGAGAACTCGAAAGGTCAGTTCTTGATGTTCAGATGCTAAATCAAGAGGTCATGGTGGCGTTTTTCGCTCTTGGGCTGACTGACAGGTTTAAGGACAAACTAGACGCCTGCTATGGTCTGAATGTTTGTGTCCCCCAAATTCATATGTTGGCACCCGTACTCCCAAGGCGATGATACCATGGGCGCAGATCCCTTATCAGTGAGACCAGTGCTGTTAGGAAAGAGGCCCTGTGTCCCCTCTTGCCCTGTGAGGACACAGAGAGAAGATAGACACCTAGGAAACACGAAGCAGGCCCTCTGGAGACACTGGATCTACTGGTGTCTTGAACCTGGACTTGAAGCCTCAGAACTGGGAGAAACAAACTCCTGTTGTTTAGCAGCCACCAGCCTAAGGTGTTTGGCTGGAGCAGCTGGAAAGGACAGGGACGATGCTGTTACAAACATCTTGGAGTTCTATGGTGTAAAAGCCTGCTTCTAAAAACATAGTTGTTTTCAAGTTCCTCTCTGTTGATCCATTTGGAGCACTGCAGGCACTGGATCAGGAGATGGATCCTCCTCCCCATCAAGTACAGTTTGGGGGGTGGGGGGGACATGGGGCTGCTGTCTGGAAGCCCTCCAGCCACGTGACGCCTAAGAAATGGACCTAACGGCCATGGCCTCTGAGAAGGCATTGCCTGTTGCCCTGTTCACGTGCAAGGCAGGCAGTGACAGGCACCCACACGGAGTCATCTGGCTTGGAGAAACCTAACCTTATGAAATTCTTCTTGGAAGCCAAACAGAGTTGTGCAGACTAATTTTCTGCGGCTTCAGTCTAGGTTTTGCTCTTGAATTTTCTCTGGCCTTCGAGCTCCAAGAGCAGAGGACAATGGGAAGGAGGAAGAGGAAGAGGATGGAGGGGCAAAGGATGGGCTAAGAAGAAGCACAGCAGCTGACGCCTGCAAGTGTGAAGAAGCGGCCGTGAGGGTCTGCAGGGCTGGGCCCTGGAGTGGGTGGGGCAGAGGGCTTTGCTGACTTCGCTGGGCACCAGCATTCCATAGCTACAAAGGGGGTCCCGTACCTAAGGTGGCCACCGACAAGGAGGAAACGAAACCGTAGGTGGCAGTCAACACCCCTGGGTGCTGGGCAAGCCAGCAGTTGTGCCGACACTTCACAGCCGTCTTTAATTCTCACAACACTGCACGTCAGGCAACTTTTAGTCTCAGTGTAGGGATGAAAACACAGGCCTGGGCGACGACAGACTTAGCTACCGGCTGCAGAGCTGGAGGGGGATCCTGACTTAAGCTAGGGAGCCTGAAGGTGCCTGTGAGCCTGGGGTGACTCCAGGCAGGGCGGAGCTTCTGGAATGCCCCAGCGGGGATTTCTGAGCCCCACAGCCAAGGCTTACAGTCAGATTTAAGTAGGCTAAAACACTTTTACTACAAATGTGATGGTTACTTGTCAGAGGAGAGGGGTTGCCAGAGTGAGTTTCCAGTGTTCTCTTCCTTAGCTGCTTGGTGTAGAAATAAGAAGCAGAGCAACAATATGCAACAAAGCAGAAACTTTTATTTGGCAAGTGACAGAAACACATCTGGAGCAAGAGGAGAGCAGGCGGAGTGGCCAAAAGGGACCCTTGCTTTCAGGAAGTGCCCAGGGTGTTGAAGGCATTCTGTCCGTTCACTGGGTCCTTCTACCCGGGGTGCCCATTGCATGGGGGTTTCACCTTATGTTGACTGGCTTGGGGCTCATGGAGATAGTGGGAGGGTTCTCCTAGAGACAGCCCGATTCCCCTTAGGGCCTCAGCCCCCTCCTCTGTGAGCTCTGGGGGGAAGACTGCAACCAACTTGAAGGTGTGATTTTAAACTGCAGGGTCACAGGAAGCACAAGAAGTTACTAGTGGGGGAGAGACCAGCTGGTCTGGAAACAAGTTTTCCAGCCACAGCTGGCAGCCTGCCTGTGAAGGTCATTCTACCCACATGTGGTAGCCCACAGAACCCCAGCCCCATGGGTCGGCCTCAGTGACAAGGCCCCAGAGTTCATGGTCTGTTGAGTCTCACTCAACAAAGTTTCCCTGGGAGACCACAGACCCACCTGCTGAATGGTTTGGCTTTATCTGGATTATCTTCATTATTGTTTGTGTGGTAATTAGAAAACACATTTGTCCACGATTGTGCTTACTGGCAGAGTTGGGGACAGATATCAGTGTCTTGGTTCCCAGTTAACTGCCTCTCCCTGGAGCCTAGACTTTTATCACTGCCTGTATTTATGTCACTGTTGCCCAATCTAGACTAAGAAGAATCTATGTATCTACCCCGTCTCCCAAACTCCAACTGACACCTCAGTTTTGTTAAGATGTTTTTCATTATTTTGCTTGAAAAGTCACATTAATATGGCCCATTTTCATTTTGTACTTTTCTTTAAAAATTATTTATTTATTTGAAAGCTAGAGTTAGAGAGAGAGAGAGAGAGAGAGAGAGAGAGAGATCTTCCATCTGTTGGTTCATTCCCCAAATGGCCGCAATGACCAGGGCTGGGTGGGCCGAGCTTCTTCCAGGTCTCCCAGGTGAGTGCAGGGACCCAAGTACTTCAGCCATATTCTGCTGCCTTTTCCGGGCCATGAACAGGGAGCTAGATCAGAAGTGGAGCAGCTGGGACTCAAACTGGTGCCCATATGGGATGCCCATGTCTCAGGCTAAACCTGCTACACCACAACGTTGATCTCCACTTTGTACTTCAAAAGTGCCCCTTCCCCCTCCCACACACACAGCAAGAAGGGTGACTGCACTCAGGGGTGAGTCAGAAGCCCCATACCAGCCCAGTATCTCTCTCAAGGGAAATCATTCATCTTCAAACCTCAGGCTATCAGTCGGCACTAATGACGACAGCTGATACTTAGTGATTCCTTGCCAAGAGCCAGAGTTGTTCTAGTACTACACAGTTTAATTGTGATTTATTTATTGTTACTTATCAGAGAGTGTGCAAGAGAGCATTCTTAACTAGTGATTCAGTCCCCCAACCCCTGCACTGGCCAGGATGAAGCCAGGATCCAAGAGTTCAATCCAGAATTCCCATGTGAGTGGCAGGAAGCCCACTACTTAAGCCATCACCACTGTCTGCAGGGTAACCATTAGCAGAAGCTGGCATCGGGAGTGAAGCCAGGACCCAGGCACCCCAGTGTGGGATGTGGACATCCCAGGGAGCAACTTAAACCCTGAAACAAAAGCTCAACCCAAGGAGCCTTTACATTTGTTACCCTGTAAAATCCGCAGCGGGGTTCCATGATGCAGGTGCTCACTCACAGAGAGGGTACGTAGCTAAGACAACATCACACAGCTGGCAAGGAGACAGCCTGCATTCAACACGGGCCTACACTGTTCAAGTCTGTGCTCCAGTATCTTCACTTTAGACCTCCAGTGGGATTAGTCTCCGACACTGGATCTCAGGAGGCAATTTCATCCTTCTTCCCCAAGCCCAATCCCAGAAGGGATAGCACGCAAGGTCCGGAGACACGCGTGTTGTCACAAAGGCACGCATGTGCTATGGGCATCAGGCAGGTAGAGCCAGGATGTTGCTACACATCCCACTGCACACAGGACAGCCCTCCATATCGAAGAATTAGACATCCCCAAATGCCATCAGCATCAAGGTTAAGTAGCCCTGGTCTCAGAGTATTTTAAATTGCTAGCTAAATTCCTTAGTTTTCTTTCCAAAAATCTCTCTCTGAAGAATGCCACATCATCCTATGGCTTCTTGTACTCCTTCAACATTGCTGTTTGGAAAGTCTAAAAAGGTGTACAAGTGACAATATTTCAGAAGTTGCAAAAATCCTGAGATCATGGCAGGAGTCTTTCTGTCCACTTACCTTCTCTGACCGGAGGGTGAACAACAGGTGGAGTTTTCCTTCTTTATACAACAGTGGTAAAAGGACAGCACTCTTGTCAGCTGATAAGCATGCATATCTGGCCCCAACATCATACTTTCTCAAGCGAGCCTTAGCAGCCTCTATCAAACTGTTTCTAAAATGGAAACAAACCAAATATTTTAGTAACCAGAATGATGGTAAAAAATAAAACCCTGTCCCACCCTAACTTCTGCTCTGTTGAATATCTCAGGGTTTACCATCTCTGAATCTCAGTGTAGTTTTCAATAACATGGAAGAAATGGCAGTACCTAACTGGCATGGCTATTGGCAAGATTAAATGAGGCAAAAAATTACTGAGCACACAATTTAGTCCCTGAGTTCACTTAGAATCCTCAAATTTAAATTCAAAGTATGATAAAATGCTTTTTTCAATAATGCAATAGTTGAGCTTTTCAATCCGTTCGTTACATTCAGACAAGATGGGTTTGCCGAAGTCATACTGAGGTTAGACCACTTTCACTCAAGGCCCTTACCTCATGTTACCAAACCCTCATGGGGGCCGGCACTGTGGTGTAGCTGGTTAAGCTGTCACCTGCGATGCCAGCATCCCATATGGATGTTGGTTGGAGACCCAGCTGCTCCACTTCTGATCCAGCTCCCTGCTATTGCGCCCAGGAAAGCAGCGGCAGATGGCTCAAGTACTTGGGCTCCTGCATCCACATGGGGGACCCAGAAGAAGCTACTGGCTCCTGGCTTTGGCCTGGCCCAGACCTGGCCATTGCAGCCATTTGAAGAGTGAACCAATGAATGGAAAATAATCTCTCTAACTTTCAAATAAATTTAAAAATAAAACCTTCATGTCTTTACTGCCCTAGAACCATGGTTTTCAAATTTCAGTGGCAACAGAATCACTCAGGGAACTGCTTACAACACACACTGCTGGGCTCATGCCTTGTGACTCTCACTTTGAGGTAGAGCTTGAGAATTTGTATTTGAATCAAACTCCTCCTAAGTGATGGTGTTGCTGAGTGAAGCAGTGTTGAGGATCCAGTGTTGTTGCCTGGATATGCAAGTATCTTGATTCATAACTACAAATCATGCCTTTTCATGTTGCTTTGTATCCGTACACTTGTAACAGGTGCATGCTTTGTTGCTGGTTTGCATGGTGCCCACCTCATCCCCTCAACCTTGCGTCTACCTAGAACCTCTGAATGTGGATTTTATTCAGAAATGGGATCATTGCAAATGAAATTAGTTAAATATCTTGAGATGAAATGCCCTGGATTTTAGGTGTGTCCTAAATCTAACGAATGGTGTCCTTCTAAGAAGACACAGAGAGGGGACAGGGTTGTGGCTCAGCAGGTGAAGCCACTGCTTGTGACATGGCACCCACATCAGAGTGCTAGTTCAAGGGCCAGCTGCTCCACTTCTGCCTGGCCCAGCCCTGGCCACTGCAACCATTTAAGGAGAGAATCACTTGATGGAAGAGCACTGACTCTCCCTGTCTGTCACTCTGCTTTACAAATAAATAAATCTTCTAAAAAAAAAAAAAAAAAAGACACAGAAGAAAGAAGGCCCTGGAAGACAGAGGCAGAGACTGAAGTGATGCTGCCGCAAGCCAAGGGAAGCCAGAGCCATCAGAAGGTGGAAGAGGCAAGGGGCCCTAGAGTGGCCTGAGGAGGTGCCGCCCTACAGACACCTCCATTTCTGAATCGGTCCTGCGGAATGTAGCACAGGAGTGTCCTGCTCTAAGCCGCCCAGCTGCGGGACCCTGTTACAGCAGCCCTAGGAAATGGCCAGTTTGGTTCGAATGCTTCTAAGGAAAGGCAGGGTTGCACAGGGAGCAATGGCAGACATTCAGGTGAGCCACGGTGCACTCAGCAGTGTAGCCAAGTGGCCTCTCCGAGCCCCGGTGCAGGCCTCCACCGGACGTGCGGGAGGCCATCTGTGGCGAGAAGGTGCTGTTCATACCCCGCGCACGGTAACTACCCTCACAGAAGCCCCAGCACTAGATAAGCAGTGTCTGTGCCCGGGTTTGCTGTCTGCGCTTCCAGGCGGCACGGTGCTCCTGAAACGCAGCTGAGTAACAGTAGTGGAGTTCACGGATGACCAAGCGGCCTGAAAAGTCACCAAGTTCTGGCTCCGGGGGCTTCAGATGGCACCGATGGGCACAGCCCACGCCCAGGAAGGCAATGGGAGTCCCGCGTGTGTACTTGTTACTGCACAACACCCCAACCTGGGTGGAGGCCTTGCTGTAGGACCCCCAAACTGGGCCCACTAGCGACGCGCAGAAGCCAGTCACTGACGGGAGCGTGAGTGAGGTGGAACAAGGAAGGGACTGGTTGCACAGCGCAGGCCAGCTACTGCTTAGCCCCCAGGCTCCTAGAGGAGCTAAGGTGCACGGTTAGCTTGTGTCTAGGATCCTGGTTGGTCAGTGATGCCGTGCCCTTCAGGGAATTTATGGTGGCTGGGGGTCTCCAGTTGGCCTGGGGGTTATGTGAAGGTGGCAGTGACCTTTTGCCCAGACCTGGAATACTCTACACCATCAGTGCAGGCCGATGCTGGCCATCTTATCAGAAGCAAGGCTCCTTCATCCAGTGGTCAGAACCTTGGAACCCAGCTGGGTCACGCCCTCTGGTCAGTGAATTCCTTCCCATCAAGGGCAGGTGAAGAGAGATAAGAAGCTGGGTCCTGCTTTCACATTATGGGGGTTCGGGTTCAGGCTGAGCTACCACGCCGGCCTCTAGGGAGAAGCCCAGAGCCGCAGGACAAGGCTGTAAAAACCTGTTCTTTCAGTCCGGGGCTGGCCCGTGGCAAGATCACCAAGAACACCAACTACGCCAGAGTGACGTCACCGAGACCCCCCCAGACCACGACCGGAAGCCGCCCCCCCGGGGGCTGATCTCGGGGCTGCCGGGTGCGGGGGCTGGACCGCCTTCAGGGGGTCACAGGGCCAGCAGTGGAGACGCGGTTTGCGTCAAGAGCGAAACAGCCAGGAAGGGGCCAAACCCGCGCGTGTGTGAACCCTGTCAGCCGAAGCCGGCTCTGTGGCTGGCGGGGGACACTGCGGGCAGCTGGAGCCAGGGCCCGAGTCCTGCCGGCGGGTGGACTGGCGGGGGCCGCAGTATCGGTCACAGACAAAGACCTCGACGGCCCCCGCCAAGGTCAAGGCCGGGAAGGCTTTACCTGTCAAGTTCCTGAGGAACACAGAGTCGCGACATAGTCCGGGGACTGTTTCCGGTCGGAGACTCCTCGAGGGCGCTCCCCGGACGGGCATGCGCAGAGCAGCACTGGACCTGGGGGCGGGGCTGCTGAGAGGTGGGGAAAGGGGCGGGGGTTGAGCGGTGGGCGGGGCCTTAGAGCTGAGGCGAGGGATGGGGTGGGGCGCGGCTAGACACTGAACCGGAGGAGGTACGGGGCGGGGCCTGCAGCCGGGGGAGGCGGGGCGGGGGCGGGGGCGGGGCCTTAGAGCTGAGGCGAGCGATGAGATGGGGCGCGGCTAGACATTGCGCAGGGGGCGGGACGGAGGCGGGGCCTGCACCAGGGGGCGGGGCAGGGCGGGGCTGGCCCGGGGAAGCCCGGCTTGAGAGACGCAGGTGGCGCTGACCAGAACGCCGCGGTTCTCGGGGTGTGGCGCTGCGGGCATGGCCTCAGCCTCACTCCAGGCCCTACCGCTGGAAGCCGGGCCGTGTGGGCTGTGAAGATGCCCAGGGTCTGTGAGCCGCTGCCGCAGGGGCCGAGCGGGGCGTGAGGCCGGGAGAGCCAGGAAGACCCCACTCCGGGCAGGAGAAGTCAGAGAGCCAGGGAACAGGGCGAGCTGAGGTTGGGCAGGCCCGGGGGACGCAGCGTCTGGGGCCCGGAGCAGTGTTAACCGCCCACGGAGATGTTTTCTCTGAAAAGTCTTGCAAAACCAAAAGAGGGAAGTGAGTGTAATAATGTGCAGTATGTCATCGTGTCGCTTGGCTCATTTCCATCCTAACACCAATGCAGAGAAAAGAGAATTTTTAAAAAGATTTATTTATGTGTTTGAAAGGCAGAGTTAACAGAGACAGTGAGAGAGAGAGGTCTTCTATCCGCTGGTTCACTCCCAAATGGCCGCAAGGGCCGGAGCTGGGCCGATCTGAAGCCAGGAGCCAGGAGCTGCTTCTGGGTCTCCCTCGTGGGTGCAGGGGCCCAAGCAGTTGGGCCATCTTCCGCTGCTTAGCATGGAGTTGGATTAGAGATGGAGCAGCCGGGACTCGAATCCGTGCCCCTATGGGATGTCAGCTCTGCAGGCATGGGCTTAACCCACTACACCACAGTGCAGCCTGGAGAATTCATTTTTCAAAGTATTTTATCGGAGGAGGAAAAGTTAGCATGGTAAGCCCTTGTACAGAGAGCTGCAGCCCAAATCTGTGACTTCCTCCCGATAGTGACGATGGCAGTCACACACACACACACACACACACAGGAACGTCCTTGTCCCTCCTTGTCTCTCGGGGCAACCTCCATGAACAGGATGGTTTCGGTGGAAGCATTACGGGCCTCTGTGAGGATACTTTGCAGTCGGTGCAAAATGGAATTAAAAGATAAGTTGGTTTTAGTGCAGGAAAAAGAAAATCCATGAGTACAGGGCATCTTCAGAAAGTTCATGGAAAAAGTGAAGTATGAAAAGCTACGCATGGATTTTTTAAAAAGTTGGCACAAAAATATGTCTTTTAATTACATCTTTTGATAATTTTATTTTATTTATTTATTTTAAAGATTTATTTATTTGAAAGGCAGAGTTAGAGAGAGAGAGAGAGAGAGAGAAACTTCCATCCACTGATTCACTCCACAAATGGCCACAACAGCCAGGGCTGGGCCAGGCCGAAGCCAGGAGCCAGGAGCTTCATCAGGTCTCCCACGCAGGTGCAGGAGCCCACCCTCTGCTGCTCTCCCAGGTGCATTAGCAGGGAGCTGGATGAGACACTGAGAAGCCGGATTGAAACTGGGGGCCAAATGCACAGCGGCTCAACCTGCTGTGCTGTTTTTTTTTTTTTTTAAAGTGCCTGTATATTTACAGATAAGGAATTAAAAATCTCACAAAATTGAGGTCTCACAGCTAGCATGCGAGCTAGACCGTTCTGTGACCCATTTGTTTCAACACTTCTATAGAGAAGCTGCCCTATGAATTATGTGGCTCTGATTGTGAATGAGAGAGAGACAAACTAACCCTCATCCAATATTCCTCACATAGGTGCCGTGGGCTAGGCATGGGTAGGGGCATGACTAAGTCGTGGCCCCTTGATGGGGTCTACTAGGGCTCCTCCGTCTAGTGGGTGGCAATGGACGTGACTCCCAGCTCCGGTAATCTGTAGCATGCGCTTGGCTCTGGGTGACAAGGGAAAGGAGAGTGGGTCAGACGATTGACTTGAAGAGTGAAAATTGTTGTCTGGGGATCTTGTTTTCTTTCAGTCTTTGAATCCTCAGGTTTGAAGATGAGCAACCTGAGCCTCAGAGTGGTTGATTGCCTTGCTGTGGTCACACAGCAGATAGCTGTTGAGGCCACGTGCTGATCCCATCTGGCGAGCTGCACCTGGTACTTGCGGTGCTATTAAAGAGGCCTGGGTGGCGAGAACAGCACTCCGGGCGCGAGAGAAGGCGCCGGGCCTGGGTGGGGAGTCGTGTTCAGAGGGGCAGGTTGGTCAGGGTGCCTGGAACAAAGAGGGTATTTTGCTGAGCAGGTCCTCGGGAGCAGAGGAAAAGGCTTTGAAAACCATGGCGAGGTGGAGGTTGGTGTTCTTCCCAAAAGTGGGGGAGTAACGAGTTCGGGTTTTGGGACTGTGTGGCAGCAGAGAGGAATCTGGGTGGGCCGTGGGAAGAGATTGAAGGCAACCAAAGTGTGGGCTCCATGAACCAAAAGAAGGTAGTCTTGGGAAACAAACTAACCCCTCCATATTCCTGAGTCAGAGTGCAGGGGGGTTCGGATGGCTTCAGCCTGCAAAGGAGCATCCTGAGAGATAGCTTGGGGCACACCGAGCCTATGTGCACAGTATCTTCTTCCAAGTTCAGAAATATTGCCGTGAAAGTTGATAGCTTTTATGGTCTTTTTAAGTCTGCAAGCCACTGCACAGGGAGTGTGAAATGTGTTGTGACTTGTGTGTGTGTGCGCACACACGTGCGCCTGCAAAACAACAGGGCTTCGAGGCAAATTGGCAGTGTCTGGGGAGAACTAACTTGTTTCTGTAGCTACTGCACACCCACTTGTCGATAGTAATGTAATTCTGGAAGCTATGCTGAACAAGAGCACACGTATGGAAAGGTCAGGCCAGCCAACACCTGCTTGTGATTGCAACTCTCCCAACGCAGCACAGCCCAGGGGCCAGGCTGGGTGTAATCAGCCAGCCACACACCTGGAACCTTTATCCCAACCCACCTTGGGGCCAGGCCGGAGTGGTATAAAGAAAATGCCCAGAGCAGCCACCAGGAGCAGAGGCTATCTGGGGAAGGAGACCTACAACACACAATTAGCTTTAATGCCAGGTAGGGGCTCTGGAGAATGAGGAGCAGTGGGAAGGCAATTAATTTTGCCTGGTAGTAGACAGGCAGTCTGGGTGTCTGGGTCCTTTTGCAGAAAGGATAAAATAACAAGGAGCACTTAGCAAGTTCCTGGGAAAAGAATGCCCAAGAAAGGGCCTCCGCTTTTCAGTTGGCAGGAATGTCTCTAAGCTCCTGCAGGGAGGCCTCAGAGGAAGCTTTCAGATTGTCTAACACATCCCTTGGTTTCAGGACCCCTTGAAGATACCAGACTCTGCAGGTACGGGAATCCCTCACATACAATGATATAATCTTTGCATGTAACCTACGCACATCCTACCACATGCTTTAATCCATCTCCAGATTGCAAGTACTTAAATACGTAGTACGTACACTGTATTGTCTGGGGAATAATGACCAAAAAAGTCTGTACACGTGCAGTTCTGTTGCAGTATTTCTGCCCAGTATTTCCGACCTCTGGTTGGAGGGATCTGCGCATGTGGAATGCTTGCACACGGATGGCCAGCTATACCGTGAGTTGAACATTTCACAGAGCCCGTATTCCTCCTCGTATTCTGACTGCTCACCTCCATCATCTCCCTACCCTCCCCCCCGCCCCACCATCTTGTAAGTTATAGAAAGTCCAATAGGCACAGTTGTCCCCCGTCAAAGGAGAGGGAGTTGGGAGCTCTTCAAGAGCTGTGTGAAATAGGAATTTCTGCATACATGGGTCAGGGGCCCTCAGTAACAGAATCATCTGAGGGTGGAATGTCGCCTGGACAAGCCCCAAATCCCACCCAGCAGGTTCTATATCTGGGTTTCCAGGTGATTCTGGTAAAGGTTGAAGACACTGGTTTGAGGGCTCCCAAGGGAGATGGGTCATGTAGAGAGGATAAGGCTACCTCCAACAGCCAGTGAAGTGGCAGCGTCAGAGGGAGGAGGAGAGAACACACAGCCAGCAAGGCCTGGGAGACAGCACTCCCGGCCGCACCGCTGCAGTCTTCCTTGCTGGACTTGGGAGTTGACAGTGTGGGCAGGGCCAGGTCAGGAGAAACTCCAGCGATGTCCAGTAGGGGATTGGTTTGTGGAAAGTGGGCTGGGCTGCACAGATTGCTACAAAAGACTGTCCTCACCTTTTTTTGTTGTTGTTATTTAAAGAGACCCATTAAAAAGGAAAGTTTGTCAGTTTTTCAAACAATAGGATAGGGTTTAGGCACAAATGTCACTGGGACATCAGCAGAGGATATGAAACAATTTCTAAGTATCTGTCTTGGCTTGCTTTGCGTGAGAATGTTCCCAGCGGCTTATCTTGTCCCATCACACTCGGGAGGAGGGTGCCAAATGTCATACCACACCCCAGGGACAGTAGGTAAAAGTTGTAAGGGACCAATTCTTAACTAACTACAACCACAAGGACTGGGCAGGTGCTAGCTCAAAAGGAACAAGAATCAGCTTGTCTCACTGTTGTTAGAATCTGTTAGGCCACCGAGGCCTAAGCCCCTCAAAACCAATAAAACTGTGCAAATAATCTATAGGCTGGTGGAATGTTGACAGCTCTGGAAAGCCCCTCACCTGGGGCATTCCAAACTGCTAAGACAATGCCTTGCGAACTTTAGCATGGAGCCTTTCCACACACCCCCTACACACTTTATCAGGGCCCATGAGCTCTCTGCACCTCCCCCAACAAGAGCTTAAGGAACTCTGCCTGCTGCCCAAATAGAATAAAGCCTGGCTTCAAATCCCTGCTCTCTGTTTGGGCAGGCTGAACCCTACTCATCCTATCCTTCCCAAATAAAGTCTCTATTTGAACTGGCCACCTTCTTGGAACCCTACAGTCTGGATATGGGAGGCATGAAGAAGCATGACCAGCTTAGACACCTGCCCCAGACTGAGCCCTGGCTCTTGATATGTGACTTCAGGGCCCTTCATGAATCCTTATATATCTATATCTGTATCTATTTCTACACTATGCCTATGTATCTACATATCATCTTTACAGGAAAGACCAGGCTGCCTCCTGGATTGGAAGGCACTGCTTTGGGAAATATCCCCAATGGACTCCTTTCCTGCATGATTGCGGTAGATCTTTCTGGACCTGTGATTGCGTTGTTGAGAATGTTTGACCACGCTCACCAAGCAGGGGTGTATTTGGTTTGTTAATACCGCTGTTCAGTACAGTCTCGGGTTGAGTGCCAACTCTTGACTGGGCATCTCATTAGATCTTGGAGACAGAGATTCAAGCAAGTGGGCCCTTGCCCTTCAGGAGTTTGGTGTCAAATAATCTCCACAAGAATCTCTTGTGGGGCTGAAGAAGCAGTTAGCACTTAACCTGTAGCCTCAGGGATCCTGACTCAAGTGAGGCCCAGGCATCAGCATTGGCAGTCAGACTCTTGGGTGTTTCTGATTTAATTTTATACTTGGAAGAGTAGGAAATGGAACTTGAATCTGAAAAAAAAAAAATTAGATGAGTGGAAAGCATTAGATACAGGTAGCCTGGATGGGCACTTGAGCCAGTAAGTCACTGACCTGAGACTGAGTAGGTGTGGACTGGTAACTAAAGGTTATATGAGATGATAGGAAAACTCGAGAACTGCTCTGGATTACCAGATATAAGGGCTGGGATTTTATTTCTAGTTGGTGCAAATGTGACTTCATAGATGGTGTTTTTCCCATCCAAGTACTAACCAGGCCTGGCCCTGCTTAGCTTCAGAAATCAGACGAGATTGGGTGTGTTCAGGGTGGTATGGCCGTAGACCATAGATGTGTTTTTCATCCATGCTTAATTTTCTTATTGTGACAGTAAGATAGATACATATTCTTGCGTATTAAGATGCCTTAAATCTCTGGGTTTCCATGAGACAGCCTACGCAAAAAGGGACATGACAGGCAAGCATCATTCTTGGATTTTATACCACTGTTGGTTTTCATTCCTGCAAGCCTTTAGAAATGATATAAAGATCAGTTATGTTCCATTCTTTGACTGCCATGTAATCTTTGTGTAATGGAACAATCAAAGAGGTTTAATTACCAGTGACAGCCAGACTGCAAAGTTTGTAATCTAAATGAAGGCTCGGCCTGGGAGGCACATCCTGGTGTGACTACGCCTCACAATAAGGAGCAGCCTGCTCTCAATTAGCATGATAATTAGTTGTGAAATTGGCTCAAGATTTTCCAGTGCATGTGGGTACCTGGGTGTCTGTGGGAGAAATGCACTGTGTTCTGTGGGGAATTTGCTCCCAGTGGCCTCACCTTGGCCTTGGGTCTGCCTGCCAGGATCTCATAACTTCACCCTGCTTCTCCTCTGTGGTCCTGACCAGCTGGTTTGGGGAAGTAGCATCTCCCGTGCTGCTTGAAATCCAGCCTCTGTTTCACCAGCTTGGTGCTTCACTCAACCCAAGCCCTGCCACTACTTAGCAGAGATCCTGTGGAATTACAGGCTGCTGTGTAAGCTTTGGTGCAGCTGTGATGATAGACACCCCTGCATAGGCAGACAGACAGACGCACAGACCCTTTGAGAAGGAGACCATCGGATAGCTGCTGGCTTCTGGTCTTAGGTCTGTCCTTTGGCTATCTTAGGATGACTGTAAAATAGTCTTGCCTGGGAAGGAGGTAGCCAGCTATTGCTACAAGTCCTCAGAGGATACTGGATTAGAGTGTGGGTTGTCCTGGTGTAATTTCAAGGCTCTCATGGCAAAGGATTGCATTTTGAGTATTTCCAGCAGTACCAGGCCATACTACTCTCTCCAGTGGTAGAAACAATCTATATCTGTGCAAGTACAGCCACTAACCTCATGTGGCCACTGACTGGAAATGTGGGCAATGAGACTGAGGAACTTCCTATTTGTTCACTTTTAATTAAGTTTCAACAGCCACAGGTGGCTAGTGACTCCCATATTAGCATGATCGGTGGATTGTAGCTTCTAGCTTTCCTCCTGTCCTGCAACCCTCCAGGAAATGATGGCTTCCACAAAGGGTGGAAATGAGTCTTCCTCAAAGGGTACCATGCTGTTCTGGTTAAATCCTGCTGTAGCAAAATTTCCTTTAAAAAATGTGGATTTATTTGTGAGGCAGAGAGCGAGCTCCCACCGGCTGGTTAACTCCCCAGATGCCTACAGTGGCCCGTGGCAAGGACTCAAGCTGGGAACTGGGATTGCAGTGTGTGGCAGGGACCCAGTTACTTGAGTCATCACTGCTGCTTCCCTTGGCTGCATTAGCAAGAAAATGGAGTCGGGAGTAGAGCCAGGTATTGAACGCAGCTACTTTGATAGGGGATGCGTGCGGCTTAATCTGTATCTTAATTGCTGGCCTAATGCTTGCTCCAGAAAAATTCTTAAAGGTGTCTTCCCGAAGTATTTTTGGAAGATGGAGACTCGGGGGAATAAAAGCCTAATTAACTTGTCTCTTTCACAAACAAAAATTTAAGCTCAGACACTTCTCCCATCTTGCCCACCAGGGGGACCTACTCCAATCCACCCTCTGTCTTACCCAGCGAGGGATTTGAAATTTGAAATTATCCAAAATAGACTGTTAGCAACCAATGCACTTATTTTTTATGCCTAGTATATTGTATGTAGGCACTGTATTGAGTGTGTTGGATAGAACAATAGGATGTCATGCTTGTATTTAAAGAGTCCCTGTCCAGGAAGGGAAAATGCAGTATTTCCCAAAGTGTGTTCCAAGCGAAGTTAGGCTTCCAGAATGCCCTGTGGGAGGCCATTGTGGTTAAACACATTTGGAAGAGACTACAGTTGATGCCTTCTCTTACAGATATACAATCTGTATTCACATGGTAAACTTCCCAAAAAGTCCGTTGCTTTACTTTGTTGAGCTCAGTTTTTGCCCTGATGAACTTGGCCACGGAGTTATTTTGTCCCCCAGCATCCATTAACATTGACCTGGTGTTCTGCTGCAGGCTGTCTGCATGGTGCTACTCAAGACAAAGAATTATTTCCTCTAGGGAATAAAAGGAGAAGCCTGTTGCTGCCCTGCAGATGGCATCTAAAATACAGACAGCCCCCCAACTTGGGATTTTTCAACTTGATGCTGGATGTGTGCCTTTATTGAAAACTGGAATTCCAGTTTGAATTTGGATCTTTCCCCAGGCCAGCGAGCAGATGCAGCTCCCAGTTAGCAGTGCCAATACTCCAATACTTGAATGTGTTAAGTGCATTTTTCAACTTAATGATGTTTTCAACTCAAGATGGGTTTACTGAAATGTAACCTCATCAGAAGTTGAGAGGCATCTTTATCATCATTTCTGATTCCTTTTCTTCATAGCACTCATCTCTAGATTGTATAACACTTGTTTGGGTTTCATTAGTCTTCTGCCTTACTTGACAACAATCTAAGCTGTGGGAAAGAGGGAACAATGCCTTTTCTTCCTACTGCTGCAGACCCAGCACCCAGGTCATGGATGCCTATTTGTCAACTGAATAATTAAGTGAAGAAACATTGCAGTTGGACTGTGGAGGAGAGGAAGGGCTTTGATGGACTAGAGTGGAGGCAGTGTTCATGCTAGACGAAGGAAGGAGAGGCACAGAAGAAGTAAAAGCCTTTGTGTAATTCTGCAGAAGCTGGCTGTGTATGACAAAAAAGGCCAGAACCCAGTTGTGGGAGAGAATACTGCAAGCAGAGGTTGAGGCTGGCGTGTAGAACAAGACGGCAAGGAGGACTGGCTCGATGACAGGAGCCACTTCTAAAATGGGCAAGACACTGCAGGCTCCTCTTTGTCTCTGGATAGTGCTGGGTTCTCCATTGGGGAAGAGGCTGGTGTGTGAAGTAGCTGTTGTCTCTTTGCTGCAATTCTGATCATGTTATCGGCCCACAGGTGTATATATTGGTATACATGAACTTGCACACATATGCTACACACATACACATTTGCTTTTACAAATGTCTACCAAATTGGGTGTGTAAAATGGACCTGCATCAGCATTATCTGTATGGAAGCAAAGTGCATAGCATGAAACCTGTGTCCCGATGACTCATGCGTCTGGGAAAGGGCATGGCTGTCGAGCAGTGTTGACTTTCTGCTGTCACTCAGAATGCACCTGTGCTGTGGAGGCAGCGGTCAACAGCAGCACCTGTTTGATTGTTGTTTGTCTTCCCTCATAGTTAAAAGCAACATTTTGTTCCCCAGATAGGTGCTCGGTGGCAACTGCATTAACTTGTTTATCCTCATGGGAAATGCGGATTTATCGTTCGCACATGGTGAGCCCTCCCCTGACCTTGAGCAAGGATTGAGATGCAGGCGCTGGTTAGTGTGGTGCCCAGAGTTTCCTGGAGAGCTTCCCCTCCAGCAGCACGGCCTGGCACTGTGCGTTCCCTGCCTCTCATCCCCCACTGAAGTCACAGCTGTTCTATTTATTAATTTATTTATTTGGACAGGGAGAGTGGACAGTGAGAGAGAAAGACAGAGAGAAAGGTCTTTCTTTGCCGTTGGCTCACCCCCCAGTGGCTGCTGCAGCGGGGTCACTGCGGCCGGCACACTGCGCCGATCTGAAGCCAGGAGTCAGGTGCTTCTCCTGGTCTCCCATGGGGTGCAGGGCCCAAGCACTTGGGCCATCCTCCACTGCACTCCCGGGCCACAGCAGAGAGCTGGACTGGAAGAGGGGCAACCGGGACAGAATCCGGTGCCCTGACCGGGACTAGAACCCAGTGTGCCAGCGCTGCAAGGAGGATTAGCCTAGTGAGCCACGGCGCTGGCCTGCACAGCAGTTTTAGATTTCTCTCTCCCACACCGCCACCAAGAACACTGGTGTGTGTGGCCTGTGGGACTCTGTTCGCTGCTGTTCCATGGATGGACTGGTGGAGCGCACAGCCTCCCTTTCCTTTCCCATTTGCAGAGGGGCTTCGTGAGTCAGGAGCCAAACAACCTGGTATGGAAAAGCAGGCATAGAAGGAGGAAGGCTTCAAATAAAAACCTTTGCACTCCAGTGTCAGTAACCATTATGGGACATTGTGATCCTTACTCAGCGCTGATGGCTTTTAAAGATCTGCATGAACTTCTTTTTCCTTTATGAAGTTTTTAATGGGGATACAGTTTATCTACTTAGGGAGTGCATTGATGTTTTTATGCACGTATGTGACACCGAGTGATCAAATCGGGATAAGCAGCTTTTCCATGCCCTCAAACATTTATCATTTCTGTGTGTTGTGAACCTCTGACCTGCAGCATTTAACTCATTTGGAACTACATAATAAATTGTTGTGGACTGTAGTCACACCACTGAGCTACAGAAACCCAGAAACTCTTTCTAGTTCGATTTTGATGCTGTGCCTGTCCTCCTCCTATTCCTCTCACCTTCGGCCTGTCCCAACTTCTACCGCCTTCTATTCTGCTCTGTTTCTAGGAGTTGAACATTTTTAGCGCCCACTCATGAGCTAGAACATGCAGTATTTGTCTTGCTGTGTGTGGCTTATTTTGCTTAACATAATAACGTCTAGTTTCTTGATGCTTTTATGTCTGTTGTTGTCAGCGTCCCTCTGAGCTTGATACGGACACACACACAATTTCATGTGTGTACGTATATAGATGCCCTCAGACAACCTTTATTTGTAATGCACATCCTGCCTATTTAAAAAAAAGTATTATTTTACTAATAATAAAATTACTATTTAAAAAAATTAGGTTGGTTTATATTGAAACTAAGGGTCACTGGAGGGAAAACGTGAGCCTTTTGAATGGGAAAAGGGAGAAGTTTGCAGAACAAGTTGAGCAGAAAGAGGGCAGATGTTCACTGTGCTCGAGTTTGTCTTGGACTTCGCAAGTGGCCAAGGGAAGAAAGCAGGAATCTTTGCCTGCTGTCTAGTCCTTTCCTGCAGCCTGCTCAACGGCTCTCCCTTGTGTTTGCCTTGTGTTTGCCCACAGAGGGTGGGCGGGCTGCTGTAGCTATTGGGGAGCAGCTGGGTCCTGGTCTCTCTACGTCTGTTTACAGAAGAGGAGGTAAGTGTGGATCAGCACTGAAGTCCTAGGCCGGCCCTAGCCCCTGAGGGATGCGGCATTCTGTGTGTGGTCTGTGGAACTGACTTTACAAAGTCACAATGGCTGCAGTCCTGGACCCAATTTGAGCATTGGATAAAGGCTTAAAAGATTATAGCCCATCACTGGTTAAATCGATTTGTGTAACTATTGTTGTGCCTGAGCGAGTGCTGACAGAGGAGCGCCACACACTGAAAAAGTCTTAAGTCCTTTATTGCCGGCAGCTGAGAGTGGGCTCATGCCCCAAAGAACTCTCAACCCCGAGGCCCAAAGCTACAGGGTTTATAAAGGCAAAAACCGCAAAATCGGGAGGGGGAATACATGGTTGCTAAGATCAAAAGAGTACATAGTTACTGGGGTCAAGATAACCTAAGACCTAAGTGAAATTAATATCCATTATAATCTTGACAATACCAGTTACAATCTTAACAATTATCAATTATGATCTTGACATTAATCCAATTATTAGTTTTAATTATATGTAAGACATAGACAAATCACATCTTTATTATTAACCCAGGTGCAACCTTTCTACTTTCAAGCTTGAGCGATCGTGCTAGCGGGTTTCTGTGCTCTGCCAAGGGTGATGCAGTGCACTGCTATTGTCCTATTTGAGATCATAGTTTCAGACCAGAGTCTCATGGTGGGGGGGTGCTTTCCCAGAATAGAGTCTCAAGTGCTCCAAAATGGAGTCCCTACTGTCAAGGTGCTACTTCACTATGAAGATCCCCCAGAAAGGCATTATGGAACTACAAATAGCATTTTAAAATTTCATTTATTTTCATTTTATTGGAAAGGAGGAGAGAGAGAGGGACAGGGACAGGGAGAGGGAGAGGGAGAGGAGTCACACTGTGGTCACCCTTTTCAGGTTCTCTCCTCTTGGATACATAAGTGACAACACTTTGCAGCTTCCTGTGCAGCTAGGCAAGGTCATGAGGTGAGTTCTGGCCAAGGAAATGCGAGTGGAAGTGTTGTGTGTGTCACTTCTGGCTGAGAGAGTAAAGAAGTGTTTGCAGGAATATTCATTTTGTGCCCTGCAACAGGATCTTGGAGCCACAAATTAAGGAAACTGTATCCCAAGATGGCAGAGATGTTAGCCTTGGGCTTTGAGTGAATAGATGAAGCATAGCCCCTCCCATCATCATTACACACACACAGCATGGTGAATGTGTAATGTGAGCATGAGATAAAAATAAACCACCGAGAATTTCTGGTTATGTGTTTGTTGCTTAGCTTTCTGTCTTTACGAATAGAGCACTTCAGCCTACAGATTCCCAGGACCCAGGGGCAAACTTGATACAGTGGAAACAAATAACTCAATTTCTATTGAAATTAGAGCTCATAAAATGATGATAATAACCTTGCTTGCACTGTTACTGAGGAATTACAGCGTTCCATCAGCAAACACTGAGATGGTGTTAAAGAATGTGTGCTTCTCTAATTCTACATGTTCAGCAGTTGTTTCTATTACGCTGTTCTTGCTGCTGCATTTGGGTTTGGAAATGCTCATTATAGTTAAGTGTGTAGCTCATCATAAATACACCAAGTGGTACAAAGCCTATTTGTGCAAAATATATACATATGTATTTGTTAGTATGTGACAGTTGGATGGCTCAGATGAAAGCTATCTCTAGATAAAGATGAAGCTGGAGTCTGGCCTGGAGTTTTGCATATGCTGCTATACTCTTGGCCATCATTGAAGTTGAGAGAATATTTGTTAGGAATGGTTCTGTATTGGTCCCTAATGCATGTGGCAAGTACACTCGGACTTCGTCCCTCATCTGTAAGTGAGATGAGGCATGCGACAGAAAAGTTGCAAATGAGGAGAGCAGAGGGATGCACTGCAGCCGAGAGCAACGGTTCTCAGACTTGGCCCAGCATTGGAGTCAACTGAGGACCGTGTTAAAGCACAGATTGGGGCCAGCGCCACGGCTCACTAGGCTAATCCTCTGCCTTGCGGCACCGGCACACTGGGTTCTAGTCCCGGTCGGGGTGCCGGATTCTGTCCCGGTTGCCCCTCTTCCAGGCCAGCTGTCTGCTGTGGCCCAGGAGGGCAGTGGAGGATGGCCCAAGTGCTTGGGCCCTGCACCCCATGGCAGACCAGGATGAGTACCTGGCTCCTGCCATCAGATCAGCGCGGTGCGCTGGCCGCGGCAGCCATTGGAGGGTGAACCAACGGCAAAGGAAGACCTTTCTCTCTCTCTCTCTCGCTCTCTCACTCTCTCTCACTGTCCACTCTGCCTGTCAAAAAATAAAAAATAAAAAAATAAAAAACACAGATCGCCAGGCTCCTCCCCAGGGTTTCTGACTTGGTTAGTCTCAGGAAAGAGTGAAAATTTGCATTTTAAGTTCCGTGTAACACTGATGCTGCAGCTCCAGGAAATACCCTCTGAGAACTGCTCAGAGCCGTGATGGGCAAGTGCGGTCTCTGAGCACTGGTATCACCTGGGAGCTTGTCGGGCATGCAGTCCCAGGCCCACTCCAGAACTGCCAAAGCGGAAAAGCTGTGTTCACAGTGAGTTCTGGGAAGCATGTATGGGAGGGAAGGAATTGTCTGAGCGCTGTCGGAGCTCTTGAGAATCCAGCAGCTGCCAATAATATTTCAGTTTCCCCTGTGTCTGCTGAGTCCAGCCATTGTCTGTTTCTGTTTTATGATCACATTGAATGGGTTTTCATGCTCTCAGTAGTCAGAATTCTAAGTTCCCGGTTTGCACAGTTCTGAGACAGAGGCTACAAAGCCTCCACAGTATGTTGTAAAGTGTCGCATGCAACAGTTGTGAGTTTCTGTTCAGGCTTCACAGCTTCATTGCTTTGTGTCTTTGGACAAGCTAATCTCCTTGTGACTCCCTCCAGGTGGAGCCCAGCTGCAGGATCCACCTCATAGGATTGTTAATGTGTGTGAAATTATTAGAACTCTCAGCATATGCTGTCTCTTACTTATTCTTAGGTTCTCCTGTGAAGCTTTTCAAGCCTCAGCTTCTATCAATCTCTTATCTCTGTGTCTAAGCACATGCTGTGAGCCATCATCTCTACCTTAATAGCCTTTCATATGCTATAGATGCTCCGTGTATGTTGGCAGAGTAACCGAACCTGTATAGGTGCGGGTATCGGCTCTGTGCTCACTCTGCCTATCAGACTGGGAAATGGGCTTCTTAGGCACATTAAAAAGTCTAAGATACAGTGTAATCAAGCAAGAAATGGTTTGCCTAATTTCCTCACTCTTGAAAGCAAACTTAAGGTGCTGCTCAAATCTCAACTGGACACAAGAGTTAGCAGACACGCCTAGGAGAAGACAGATAGCAAGGGAGATGGGGAGCCAAGACCAAAACTCAGTCCCTGGCCAACTGCCTCAAGCTCACTCTTGAATGGGTTGTGCCTGGCAGGTCCTGGAACTCACCTGCCCACAGGAGCTGCCACACCTCCTCTCATCTCCTCCCCACCAACTCTTCCATCTTCTCTCAGCCTGGTCAAACACTGATGAAAGACAAGAAAACCCAAGGGAGGGTCATGGCCCACTGTGGCCTATTGAGACATCAAAGACAGGCTATCACTCAACTCTGGACTCAAGGAAGTGCCTCCTTGTTCAATCCAGTACCTGAAAAAGACTTTCCTTGACCAGTTTTAGTTAGGCTCTTCTGAGCCCTCCTCTTCAGGAGGCATCAGCTTTGGCCCTTGTCATCCCTTGGGCCTGCCTAATCTTACTTTTAGCAAGAGTCCTGCTAAGTCAGTTTAGCAAGGGTCCTTAGTCTTTAATATCTGAGCACCCTCAGTATCTGATGCTGTTCCTCATACCCTCAGCTTTGATATATCAGTACTTGACATACTATCAGCAAGATTTCCCATGCTCTGAGGACATCTCCTCTTAGCAGCTTTCCGTCTACTGTCCCGCTCACTCTGCTCTCTCATTCCAGTTTTAGGATTGGCACAAGTCACTTGAAGCCCTGCTGTATATGGTCACCTCCTAAATCTTAGCTTCCCTGTGTGGTGGTTTGTGATAGAGCCCATGTGTTCCTGATCCCAGGACCCC
The DNA here is from genome assembly GCF_051225735.1 of Oryctolagus cuniculus. Lineage (NCBI taxonomy): Eukaryota > Metazoa > Chordata > Mammalia > Lagomorpha > Leporidae > Oryctolagus > Oryctolagus cuniculus. The sequence continues at coordinate 70,121,509 of NC_142884.1, read as the reverse complement.
AAGTCCCACACACCCTACAGCTGCTGACCATAATGATGAACATCAGAGCCAGTCCTCACCTGTGTCTTCATTAAACCAGCCAATCCACATCCAGGGGAAAGGCCCCAGGGGTGATGCCCACGGGCCTGCATAAAGGCACAGATGCAGGTCCTCTGTTGGGTGTTCCTCTCTAGCTGGTTGAACTCCTTGCTGCCTGTGGACTTGACGTTAGCTCCTCCAGTCTCTGAGAACTGTGAATTTTCGTTTTCTGTTTTGCATGTTGTAGTTTCACCTTATTGTGTCTCTCCTGACAGATACGTTCACATCCAGCTGACCTTATGGTCAGGGCTCTGCAAAGGAGTGGCTGTGTTGGTTTAGGGCCACCCTCTAGAGAGTAAACCTCAAACCAAGTTAGAGGAAAGTTCCACAGCGACCCATGACAGCATGGCCCATGAGAACAGACACACAGAACAGCAGGGTGCATGCGGTCAGAGAGCTCTGCCTTTCTAGCCATGGGACCTTGGGCAGATGACTTAACCTCTCCGGCTGCAGCTTCCTCATCTGAAAAATGCAGCCAATAGCTGTACCTGCTTCCATGGATTGTTTTGAGTGTTAACTGGAATATTGGCTGGAATGCATTCAGCACTGGGTATGGCACCCAACAAGTCTTAAGGGAATGTTAGAAAATCATGGAATGGTGAAGATACAAGGTAAACTGATAAGTCATAGTAATAAATAAGGAACTTTCAGTTGGTTTCCTGAAGAAAAAAATACACAAAGTTCTAAATGACAAGATTCTAAGAAGTAGAATCTTTTAAGAATGACTTATTTGAGAGAGACAGAGACGGACAGAGAGACTGACAGAGTGCTCCTATCTGGTGGTTCACCTCCCAAATGCCTACAAACAGCCTGGGAGGCCACAGCTGGGAGCTGGGAGCTCCACCCAGGTCTCCTACAGGGTAACAGGAATGTACATACTTCAGCCATTGCCTGTTGCCTTCCAGGGTCTACCTTAGGGGGAAATTGGAATCAATCAGGAGTGAACTCAGGAGTTGGACGCAGACACTCCAGTATGGAATACAGGTATCTTAACCTCTAGGTCAACCCCCCAACCAGAAATCAAGTGGATTCGTGCTGAGTGAAGGTTTGGGGAGTGCGGTACAGAAGGCCTTGAAGTGGGAAGGAGCTTGGGACATTGGAGGACCCAAAGGAAGACCAGGTGTCTGTAGGCAGGGGAGGGGTAGATCACGCAGGGCCTGTTGAAGCAGATTAAAGAGCTGAGGATTTCAGCTTCGGCTGCAGATGGAGCGTTCTGAGCATCCAAGGCATTCCCTGAAGAGTCTCTCCTTAACTGCCTTGCTGTTGCCGTATTTCTGAAAACTGTTTCTGTGGCAGCTGCTGCAATGAAGCTTTGTGTTTCGTGATTATGCCTCTTGCTAGCAGCTGTCCTTCCTCCTAGAACTCTGTTTACCTAATTTGGTTAGGCTGGTGCGCAGACAAATGGGCTTTGATATGATAAATGGGCCATGGACAGGGAAAGGAGTAGTCATACAACACTAATTTCCATTCTATCCAGGAATAAAGAAGAAAGGCTACCAGCTGTGAAAACCACCCCTGTGGAAGCAGGCTTCTGATTGAGAGCCCGCTGGGAGATAATCTTGTCGGCATGGCCTACAGAAGTGGTAATAATTTGCAATTATGCACTAGCCTTTCTCTTAGGACACACAAATATTTCCCCAAACTCAGTGAGGCATAGATGCTGGGTTGTTAGTATTTTGCAGTTAAGAAGTTATCTTAGAACTGCTTTAATCATCTTGCTCATACTTGCTTATGGTGGGGACATGACCCTATCCAGTTACCACAAACCTTAAAGCTTGGCACTGGTATGGACATCTCTGTATCGCTAATGGCTTAAATGCTGAAGCATTGCCCCTCCCACCCCCCGCCCCGGTACTTCAAAATGTTCACAAAAAGTAGAATTAAAAGATATACTTATTTTGGTGCAAAAATTTTTAGCAATTCATGCATATGAGAAGTCTCCAAGAAGGTCATGAAAATGCGGGTAGTGGAGGAAAAAAAACTACGCAATAATTTTTTTTTAAGATTTATTTATTTGAAAGTCAGAGTTACATAGAGAGGCAGAGAGGGAGGTCTTTGATCCATTGGTTCACTCTCCAATTGGCTGCAACGGCTGGAGCTGCGCCAATCCGAAGCGAGGAACATCTTCCGGATCTCCCACATAGGTGCCAGGGCCCAAGGCCTGCTTTCCCAGGCCATAGCAGACAGCTGGATGGGAAGTGGAGCAGTTGGGACTCAAACTGGTGCCCATATGGGATGCCGGCACTGCAGGTGGTGGCTTTACCCACTACGCCAGCCTGGATTTCAAATAATGTCTTGCACCCAAACAAACTTCGCCATTAATTAACTGCATTATTCCATGGACTTTTTGAATAAATAAAACCTTTCTGGGGCAGTATTGTGGTATAAAGGGTTAAGTCTCTGTCTGCAATGCTGTCATTCTGTATGGGTACCTTTTGCTCTACTTATGATCCAGCTCCCTGCTAATGGCCTGGAAAAACAGTGGGGAACGGCCACAGTGGGGAATAAGCCAAGTTTTTAAGCCCCTGCAGCTACGTGGGAGACCCACATGAAGCTCTTGGCTTCTGCCTGGCCCAGCCCTAGCTGTTGCGGCCATTTGGGTAGTAAACCAGTGGATCAAAGATATTCATTCTCTCTCCCTCTCTCTCCCTCCCTCCCTCCCTCCCTCTCTCGCCCTCTCTCGCCCTCTCTCCGTCTCTCTCTCTCTCCTCTGCCTTTCAAATAAAATGTCTTAAAAAAATAGCCTTTCCATAAACTTCTGTATTGGAACAGAGCAAACTTTGAAAGCTAGAGTGTTAGGCCAAACTTCCTCCAGAACCAGCAACATGCTGGTAGTCATGGTGATGAGTTACTTGCTGAAGTTCCTCTGGGAATGTCCTACAGTTCTGTGCGAGATGTATCTTACTGGTTGATTGGTTTAGAAATCCTTCTACAATGCATGCCAGCTGTGTCATTTACAGAGACCCTAAAGCCTCTATGCCAGGCATTATAGTGAGGACCCTGACAGAATCCCAATATGTGCAGTCTCTAAATAACCTTGCTTTTGAAAGTCAGTGAGATAGTGTGATTTTGGCAAAACTGGTCACTGTGAAGCTTTTGTTTTGCCCCCTTTCTCTGCCTTTTAGGAATGTTGAGACTACCAAAGGCAATAAGCCAAAGCTATATGAAAATCATAAAGGGATGTGCATGTGAGGGTGTTTCAGAAAGTTTGTGGAAGAGTAGAATTAAAGATAAATTTACTTGAGTGTGGAAAAATATGAATGTGTGTAGTAGCTTTCATGTGCATTTCCTTGAGTTTTTGGAAAGCCTCTTGTGTCCATCAGGCCTGCTGCCCCTCCCCTAAGCTGACCCAGAAGTAAGCTTTGCCACCATCATCTCCTCCTGCTTCCTCTGCAGCTTGGAGGGACCAGTCCACAGCACATATCCTCCTCCTTTCTCACTGTCGCCTTGTCACAGTGGATACCACGCATGGATCCCAGGACGCATTTAGAGCCGAGTCCGTCTCAAACAGTACTTTCAACAGCCAATCATACTGTAGTCTGGCTCTGGGAGTCAGAATCCATCCAATCAAGGCCCAGAGGTCACTTCCACCTCCAACTGTGTGATTCTGAGCCTGGACTCCACTAGGTTAAAGGCAGGAGTTAGGAACGCCAGCCAGGTCTCTCACGTGGGTGGCAAGGACTCAGGTACTGGAGGCATCACTTGCTGCATCCTTGGCTGTGCAGTAGCAGGAAACTGAACGGGGGTGGAGCTAGGATTCATGATCGGTTGCTTTGATATGGGATAAGGGAATCTGAAGCAGTGGTTTAACCACTGTGCCAAGCACTACCCTCATAGAAGGTATTTTCAATGATCCTTTCAGTTAGACTTGGTTGAAATTGTCTTAGGGATGGCCTAGACATTCTACTTGTAATAGGAAAGGTAAACTGGTAAGTTTTAACTTTTTTTAAAAGCAATTTCCTTGACTTATATTTACAACCCAGACTATAGATCTGGGCTCCCTATTAGTAGTAAACCAGGGATGGAATAAATTTCATGTGTTAGATTAGATTTGGGCCTTTGTTCTGATCCTTAGACATTATTGACTATTGATCATTATCCTTGCAGGAGAGGTCCCTGGAAAAATGCTTTCCTTGGGAGACAGAAGAGATTAAGTCTCTGGACTATGCCTAGTGTCATAGGAACCTGGATGTGAAACAGGCAGATGTAGCTTGATTGTGGCACAGATGTTGGACCCCAGGACATATTTCTTGCTGTTTGAAGTGTTGAGAGTATGCATTCATTTTCTGAAGCTGTGTAAGAAATTGCCACAAATTTAATGGCTTAAAATGACATACATTTTTGTCCTCATTTCTGAGTGTCAGGAGTCTGGACAGGGCTTAGCCCAGACTGATTCCTACCTAGGGACCCACAAGGCTACTGTGAAGCTCTCACCTGGGCTCTGGGGTCCTCGTCCAAGCTCATTGCAGGTGTTGGGAGTCAGCTCCTAATGGTTATAGGACCCCATTTTTCTGAGGACTGTTGGCCAGGGGTTGCTTTCAGCTATGAGAGCTACCCCTCTAACAGCACAACTGCTGGCTTCTTTTCAAGCCAGTAGGATCACCTATCTCTGAAATTTGACCTTACAAAGGTTGGCCCAACTTGACCAGACACACCCAGGATAATCTTGCTTTGGATAAACTCAAAGTCCACTGACTAGTCCCGTGTTCCATGGTCAAGGGAAGGGGATTATGAAAGGGATGCACCTGCCACAGCCAGTCCTCTGGCCACAATTTACCTCCAGCCCACCATGATGTAACAGTCCAAGATGCCATCTAACTCACGTTCATCACTGGCTTTTATCCCGTTGCTGTCTTGACCTATATGCAGAGGAGGTGGGGGCGACACAGTTGTGTACACAAGGAGGTACAGATCATGCGTGCTGTTTGGGAATGTCTGATCACAGAGCGTGGAGCTCTGACTCAATGAGTGCGAAGTTGCTTTGCCAGTGGTGTTGCAGTCGTTGAATATTAGGCCATCCCCGATGTGATGGAGAGCCAAGCCCTTGATAGCTTTTTCTTCCATGTGATTGGCTTTCCTGCTCCCTACTTGCCAAGCCATTCCTGAACGAACCACAACTGCCCACAACCAGCCTCAACAGGAGGACTTCCCCGAGACAGCTCCCTGGTCATGACACCCAGCTGTCCAAGTTGTGGCTGTTGAGCCTGCTGGATCATAATGCGAGTTCTTGCCCCCGCCAAGCGGATGAGAGGACCGTGGTGGTGCAGGTGGTTGGACGTGAGGCCAGTAGCACCACACTCATCCCTTTTCCTCCATCAGCATGTCTCCACTTCTATCTGGTGGGGTGAGAAATTACAGCTCTTTAGCAGGAATTCTTTTCTGGTCTTCCACATGGGATTTTGGAGAAATGAGAGGAAGCCTTAAAGGCATGTGTGCATTTTTTCCAATTTTGAGTCTCAGACTCCAGGTAAAATGGCTCATTGAGGGAAGAAAAGCCCATTTTTCACTATCCTGGAACTAAGGAAAATAGTCTTTTATCATATTAATAAGACTGAAGAAATATCCTTGTTTTATCTTGATTCTTTGATACAATAGACTTTCAAAAATTTAGAAATTTTTAAGGTCGGTAATTTTTATCTGATTTTCAATAATTTTTATACTTGTGAATGAGTTTATATTTTGAGATTAAAATTTTCAGATAAAAAGAATTAAACATTCTAGAAAACTTAGAAAATAGATCATAAATAAAGCAGAAAATAGAGTAACACCAAATGATCACACAGAAATAATTATATTTATTTCTTCATAACTTAAATGTTTTAATTCATAAGTACTTAAAAAGGAGTTTTCCTGCCGGTGCCACGGCTCACTAGGCTAATCCTCTGCCTAGCGGCGCCGGCACACCGGGTTCTAGTCCCGGTTGGGGCGCCGGATTCTGTCCCGGTTGCCCCTCTTCCAGGCCAGCCCTCTGCTGTGGCCAGGGAGTGCAGTGGAGGATGGCCCAGGTGCTTGGGCCCTGCACCCCATGGGAGACCAGGAAAAGCACCTGGCTCCTGGCTCCTGCCATCGGATCAGCGTGGTGCGCCGGCCGCAGCCGCCATTGGAGGGTGAACCAACGGCAAAGGAAGACCTTTCTCTCTCTCTCTCTCACTGTCCACTCTGCCTGTCAAAAAAAAAAAAAAAAAAGTTTTCCTATTACAAATAAGATTATACTATAATGCATGGTTTCATGTACCGCTTTTTTTAAAAAAATGTTTGTTTTGTTTGAAAGAGTTATAGAGAGAGGGCGGCAAGAGAGATGTTCATTCCACTGGATCACCCCCAACGTGGCTGCAAGTTTTGGGCCTGTGCCATGCTGAAGGCCAGGAACTTCTTCCAGGTTTCCTACATGAGTGGCAGGGGCTCAAGTACTTGGTTGTATGCTGTTCTCATCATTGAACATCATCTATCATAAACTTTGCTTTAGAGCATGCATTTCAAAAACAATTTGAAATATTTAATAGATGAAAGTTGCCCTTTTGATGGATTGAAGTTGGGGTAGGTTCTTGTTTCTTGATGGGTTGATGAATCTGATGTCACTGAAATTATTCTCTATACATGACAGTCATGCCAGTGGTACTAATTATAACTCTGAAAGAACCTCCTTTTCCTTTTAAGTCACAGAGTGGGACTTTTATATGTGGTGACTTGTTGCTGACTGCTTAGATATTGAATGTTAAATAGAGGATGAAGGAGGGGATGTACAGTGATCGACATTCAGCAGCATCTTAGTCTGGTTTTGTTACTGAAACGCCAGAGCCAGGCTACTGCACAAAGGCAAAGTCTATTTTGGCTCATGGCTCTGGAGGTGCGAGGTGGGGGAGTCTCAGCTGGTGATGACCTCTGGGCTGGCGGAGCCCCAAGGAGGCACAGAGCATCGCACGGCGAGATAGGGCGGGAAAGCCTGTGCCTGCCTGGTCCCTCCCCGTCTTTGAAAGCCACCAGGATCCCATCACAGGGGCTGTCTTCAGTGACCTTACCTGATCGTCACAGAGGCCTGACTCCGCAGTGGAAGTAAATTCTAGCCTCCTTACAACAGGGGTTGAACTTCAACAGGTGGAAGTTCAGGGGCTCTCAAGCTCCATCCACACCGTAGCTAGCAGAGTTCGGGGGTTTGAATTCCAGCTGCGCTGTCCTGGGCAGTGTGGCTTGGGTGAGCTCCTTACCCTCTGTGTTCCAGTTTTCCCATCCATTAAATGGAATAGAAACAGTGGTTATCTCCTAGAGCTGTTGGAAGTAGCCATTGTGACAATGAAGAACAGTTGAAGTGACTGCTAAAATGAAGTGCAATGGTGGGTGGTTTCTTCCTCTTCCTCCTCCTTCCTCATCAGGGTGTCGGTTTTTACTTCAGTGTTTTCTCTGTCTCTCCAGCAAGGAAACTCCACAGAAAGCAAAAAGGATGCATATCTTTTCTTCATCTAGCATGCTGTCCTACACTTAGGCTTAATAAATATAAATCGCTTTCTTGTCTATAAATAGATAAGCCTTTTACTGTAAGGGCTGTATTCTAGTTACTTCTGTAAGAAAAACGTACAGTAGTTGCATAGTAACACTACTATTTCACATATTTCTTTTTTCTTAAATGTCTAAAAATATGTATTAAGAAAAATGTACTAGGTAAATTTTAAAAGAGAAATAAAACTAAAATGTAAATCTCCCAATAAATTTACATCAAAATGCCACATTGGTTTTTGCTAAGGTAACGGTGCAATAGAATTCAGTAAAACCACTCAGCTTTCACGGCTTTTACAATCTGTCTTTATACCCTCGCCAAACTTACATAGGGTTGGTGCTACTATCCACTTTTATAGATAAATAGAGATTCAAGGGAGATAACTAATTGAAAATCTGGCTACGTGAAGGATGCACTCAGGCTCCCATATTCTCTTGAAAGACTACCTCTTAACATCAGTGAAACCCGCTGCACCAACAGGAAAAGGTGGTAAGAAAATAAAATCATAAAAATAAAGCACGGAGTCATTGACTACTCACATTCCAATAATGTAACTTAGATGGTGGCGGAAGTGGAACACATTCAACGTTTACTTCTTGAATTGACCAGTCAACTTGGCCATACCGTTGTTACCAGAGAATGGCAGGGTTCTTGTCTTCGTGCAAGACAGAATTCAGGCGTGAGACAGTAGTGGAAAGTAAAAAGTAGCAAAGTTTATTAGGATAGGGACATCCGTAAGAACAGATGGGCACCTCTCCAGACAGGACCTGAGTGCCCAGTAGCTTGGATGGGGGTGGGGGTGGGGCGGCGAGGTTACATGGTTGAGTAGAGAGATTACACCTGCAGGTGGCTCAGTAGAGAGGCAGAGAGCTGAGCACGTCATCCGGTTGAGGACGGGGGTTTTTAAGGAGCTGGGTCTTTGTCTTCACACATCTCCTCCTGAAACAAAGGATTTTATGGATGTAAATATTAAGAAGCTCCTATCTGAGTTTGCCCTTGAAGGTATCAGACAGGAGGAAGCCTGGCTGGTGCCATCCTGGGTTCAGAGGAAGGGTGAGCAGGACCCCCTAGAGAATGGGGATCCAGAGCAGGGTGTTTGAAATGCAGATACTGGGCTGCATCTGGGAGATTGTGGAAGATTTGTCAGGCAGAAGGGGCGGGGACCTCCACCTGGCAGGTTATCAGGTAGAAGGGGCAGGGCAGAATGCGAATACTTTGAGATGCATATGCATATGCTGGACATATGGCCTGTTGCACACACACAAGCTCACATCTGACTCCCTACCTAACACCATCAGGGCACCTGCCACGTGACTGGCCCCTCCAGGAGCCCAAAGCCTACCACAGCTCTTGCCTTTGGGCTGTCTTCAGCATCTCACTACTCTATTTTTAACAAATTTAGAGACTTGACCTGATTGCTTTTGTCGTTTAGGGCTGGTGAACGTCCAGTTTGGGGAGCAGTGTTTGGTCTTAGCAATTTGAGTCATGGCTGAATAAAAAGGAAAATGTACTTGTAATTGAGTTCTGAATTTGAATATTCTGCACAAATCGTGAAATGCAGGCATGTTTGCTAAAGCAATTTGTTAGGCTAATTGGAATTGCTATTCACTTCTTTCTCTCATAGAAACAAAAGTAATTGGGTACCAGGGTGTCACAAACAGTGCCTCAAATTATCGGAATGATTAGGGTGGAAGAGCCTGGTGCTAAGGGAGGCTTGGTGGTGTCCTCCCCATCAGTTTCCCACCCTCTCGCCTCTGCCCCTTGATGCTCACTCCCTGTTTTCCTTTCTTTTTATTAAACACAGTCATCCTGCATGGCCCAATTTAAGATGCACTGTGGAACTCCTCTGGAGCAAGAGGGAGCTGCCTCAGGGCTCATGACAACTCCTGTTTGCAGTAATTACCCATCATCTTTACCACACAATTAACATCTCCATTTCCTGTATCCTAATTAGGCTAGATAGGATGGAAACCCTAGTTCCTTATCTGAAGCTTTCTTTTTATTTTTCCTCATAGCTTATAACTCCCTGAAGTTTTGTTTGCATTTAACTCATTGTTTGTCCAATCCACTAAAATATAAACACTGAAGAATAAGGGCGTATTTTGAATTGATTGTTCTATCCCCAGTGGCTAACACAGTTCCTGGTTCATAGTTGGTGCTCAAATTCTTTATTTTTTAAATTTAAAGCTTTGTTTACTATTTGACAGGCAGAGTGATGGGGGAGGGACAGATGGACAGAGAGAAGGAGGGGGAGAGAGACACAGTATCTTTGTTCCACTGGTTCACTCCCCAAATGGCAGCAACAGCTGGGACTGGTCCAAGCTGATGCCAAGAGTCAGTAACACCATCCTGATTCCTCATGTGGGTGGCAGGGTCCCAAGTACTTGGACCATGCTCTGATGCCTCCTCAGACACATTGGAAGGAGGTGGATCGGAAGTGGAGAAGCAGGGATTCGAGTTGGCACTGTTAGAGGGTACTGGCTTTGCAACCAGTTTAACCTGCTGCCCCACAATGCTGGCCCCGGGTGCCCCCTGCTGAAATTCTTAGTGAAAGAATGAATATGCAGATGTCTTTTGGTATTGGTATTGGTGGAGGATTTTCCATCTGTGGCTTGCTGAATCCACCCATGTAGAGCACATTGATAAGGAGGATCATTTTGAAAAAAATTTCTATTAAATACTTTAGCTTTCATTTAAAAGAATTTATAAAATATAATTAATAGCAAAGTAATAAGCAAAAATACCATATATTTACAGAATGACCATGTATTTATTTACCATACATTTAAGAAATAAAACTATGCACAAAGAAACTTAATTATAAATGAATAGTTTTGTTCCCTTCCTTCTCTCGTTCCTTCACTCACCAATTATTCAACCTGGCCCAGGTATTGTGCTGGTACTGGGGTTACAATGGTGAGCAAAGCACATGTGGTAACAGCTCTCATGGATTACTGTTTAGTGGGGCAGCTACACATCAGTAGAATAATCTGGCCACCCTGGAGCAATCATACTTGAACAGCGAAGGGAGCATGGCCTGTAGACAGGGTCGGCAGAACATTAGTGGCTGTATCTGAGGACTAGAGAGAGGCCTGTGTGGCTGAGGCTGAAGCCCACTTATGCAGAATTTTGGGGTCAGGTTTACTCTAAGGGCAATGCAAGGTCACAGAAAAGATAGTTCAAGCTGCAGTACCAGGAGCAGTCAGGAAATTGGGCTAGATCAGAGCAGACTGGACTGCGGCTGTAGTTCAGAATTACAGACTTGGGATTTGGACTGGAGTTTTTTTTTTTTTTTTTTTTAAACAGAGTGGACAGTGAGAGAGACAGAGAGAAAGGTCTTCCTTTTGCCATTGTTCACCCCACAATGGCCGCCGCGGCCGGTGTGCTGTGGCCGGCGTACCGCGCTGGTCCAAAGCCAGGAGCCAGGTGCTTCTCCTGGTCTCCCAAGCACTTGGGCCATCCTCCAATGCACTCCCGGGCCACAGCAGAGAGCTGGACTGGAAGAGGAGCAACCGGGACAGAAACTGGCACTATAGATATTTGCACTGTCAATGTGTTCCCTTGGCTATTGTGTTCCATGTAGGAGATATTACTGAAGTGTATTTTGGATACTAACATGCACATAGGATCTTAATATGGTTCCTTTCTCAGACCTGGTAGCAACAAAGGACTTGTACAACTTCCCCAAACTATGATGCCCTCATGGCCACTGTGTACAGAAGGTGTGTTGTGAGACAATACCATTATTTAGTTAATAAGTGAAATGATATAGAAAAAAAAATCACATGGGTCAGAATTTCATATGTCCCATAGGGCTGCAGTGGCTTGTTTGTTTACAAATAGTGGCTAGGGGTGGATTTTCTGCCTAGGAGTTAATTTCCCAGTGAATATGCACACGTTCCACATAGGAGTGCCTGGATTTGATTCCTGCCTCTGGCTCCTGACTCCAGCTTCCTGCTAATGTTGGCCCTGGGAAACACCAGTGATGACTGGCGTAACCGGTTCCTGCTCCCCACGCAAAAGACCTGGGCTGAGTTCCTGCTCCTGGTTTCAGCACCGGTCCAGTGGCACTGGGAAGTGAACCAGTGGATGGTCTTTGTACAAAGTTAAAAAAATCAATCTTAGTGGAGAATGGGACTGGGAATGGGAGAGGGAAGAGGAGGAAGGCTGGGTATGGTGGGAAGAATCATTATATTCCTGAAGTTGCACTTATGAAATGCATCAAGTTTGCATTCCTTAAATACAAGGTTTCTTTGGAGAAAAAAAAATTTTGTGGCTCAAGTCTCTACTGGACAACATAGGCGTAGAAAATCTAGCTGGTTGGATTTATCTGGATTAAAGTTTTCTTGGGCAGATACTTCAAAAACACAGGGAATGATAGAAATTAGAATTAAGCTGGAGTGACAGAATATAAACTGATTAAGAAGAGAAATTAGGAAAAGGGAAACAAAGATTAGTTGATCTTGATTCCAGCAGCGGGGCCAGTAGATGAGGCCTTGCAATGAGGTCTCCCACCGTGTGGGCGGGTAGATTAGAAACGAGGAGACGAAGTTACGGTAAAGTGGCTGGTGTAGTGATTCATGAAACAGCAATTACTGGGGATGACACAGTCCGAGGTGTGACGATGGCAGGTGGGTAGCAGAGTGGAGGGAGTGCTTTGGCAGCACCGAGGGCGTGAAGCTAGATAAGGCCTTCAGGCAGACATAATGGGCCCTGGGACGTGGTGGGGGATTTGTGACAGGGAGGAAGATGACAAGCTCGGGAAGTGGCCTTCGCACGTTCAGAGAGAAGGTCAGGGAGAGGAGGAGCAGCACCCTGAGAAGAGCACGCCCGTGGGTTTGGTTGTGGTGACTGTCTGGGGGCCAGCACTGTGGCGTCGTGGGTAAAGCCGCCGCCTGCGATGCTGGTATCCCATCAGGGAACCATTGTTACATGCAAGACTTGACCAGTGTCTAGGATAAAGATGGTATTCTGCCCTCTTCTCTCTCTTAAGTGACTTAAATGTCATAGCAGTGGCAACAACAACAAACGTAAAGCACAAACAGGTGCCATGTCTGGATTTTGCCAAAAAGTTAGTGGAAAAGTGTTTGTCAAAGTACATTTATATTTGGGTGCAAAAAGTTTGAATCCATGTGTAAGTTTGTTGTAATATATTCTCCAGGAGCTTTCTGCATATTATCCTCACAACCTTGACTTCTCACGTGCAGCCTGAGAGCAGATCTGGAAGTCCTGTTCTCAAAACACTTCTTGAAATTGGCCCTCTGCCTACTGCTCATGTCCAAGCGAGCATCCTCTGCCCAGGCAGAGAACAGCTGAAGTCTTTTTACTGACATCGCTGCTTCTCTCTATTGGAATCGTCTCTACACGCAGCAGTGACAGCAGTCTTTGTAAATCTGAAACGCTGCAGTTGTTTCCTGCTGGGAATGGGACACAGGACCCCAGCTGGCCTTGTGGCCTTGGCAGCCCCACGTAGCTGCCCCTTCCTGGCTTCTCGGTGTCACCCTGTGTTTTCTGTCTTTGGTCTGCTGTGCTTGAACCACTTGCGTTTTTCCCTGAGGACCTGGAATGTGCCCAACTCGTCCTCAGCTCAGGGTCCTTGCAATGCTCTTCCCTAATCCTGGAATGGTCCCCTCCACCCAGCTCCTTCTTTGGGGGGCTGACATAGCACCTTTGCAGAGATGCTACCCTGCGCATCCATGTGACATCTTCTCTTAGGCTCGCACTCCTCTGGTTTTCCTTGATTGCCTGGGTGACAGCATGTGAGGACTTGCTGTCCCCTCTGGGCAGCAGCTGTCTTCCTCACTGTTCTGTTCCCAGGGCTGAGCAGGGAGCTGTTGACCGGGTGGTAAGTAGCTGCTGCTGTTAGTTTCCTCCGGCTGCCCTAAGACTGTCATGAATGTGCAGGTTCAGGCGATGGAGGTCAGAAGTCCAAAAGCCGTCTCCCTGGGCTGGAATAAAGGTGTTGGCAGGTGTTAGAGGCTCTGGGTACTTCAGGGAACAACTCATTTCTTCCTCTTTCTGCACTTCCGAGGCTGCCCTGATTCCTTGGCACCTTGTCCGCCTTTTCCATCTTCCAAGTCAGCCACATGGCATCTCCTTTTCCTCATAAATCCCTCTTCTTCTGCCTCTCTGTTCCAGTTTAAGGAGCCTTCTGGTTACACTGGGCTCACCTGGAAAAGCCTGGAAGATCCCATATTTTAAACCCAGTGGGTTAGCGCTCTTAACTGCGTCTGCTACTGCAGTGGCCCTTTTGCCATTAGTGGCACAGATTCATAATTCTGGGGACTAACAGGGGACATCCTAGGGAACCGTTGTTCAGTCTTGATAAATACTTGTGGCATATTTGAATAAGTGGCCAACTAGCTTGGAAGTCCTTTGTGGGCAAATGGCTCCCTACATTTCTTCTTGTGACTTTTTGTGCTGGCTCGAGCCAAGTCAATCTCTCGGCTCAGTGATGACTTTGATGGGCACATTGTGTTTCCCAGAGAAGCACAGAGGACCCAGGGAAGAGCTCTTTAATTATTGGCCTCCGAAGAGGACCTGGAGACCCTTAAAGTATTGGATGAAGGAGTTTTTGAGATCTAATTAAATATCTAATATTCTTAGGAAGGCATGAGATTTATGGTTGGTGCCACTGTAATTGGCATGGCCTCTCCCAGAGTGACAAATGCAGGCACTGTGAACCTTCGCACCTGCAGGGATTCCAGCCAGGGTGATTAATTTCTGGGAGATTAATAGAGGGGCGCTGAAGGCCACATTTTGCAATCAAGTAGAGAGTGTCGGCTTCCACCTGGGTTGAATTCCAGCAATGGAGTGGAAAACAATAGAGGTTTCCCGAGAGCCAGGTGAATGGTGGTCCCCTCACCTAGGGGTGGACGGACTCAGTGTGTTCACTGACAAGAGCAGCAGACACCCAGCATCCAATAGCTTCACATTCTCTCCAAGGTCAGCATGGCCAAGTCATTCACCTGTGCAGGATTGGGTTTTGCTTCTCAGGTGAGCCCGCGCGTTGGCATGTCAGATCTCCGGTGATGGTTGAAGTGCTGGTGCTTTCTTCTCTTCCCAGGCTCAGCACAGGGTTGCTATGCAACAGGACCATTTCCTGGTGGGTTCTCGTTACTCAATGGACCAGGCCTAGGCTTAAAGCTTAGGCGAGGCTGGCTCCTGTGCAGAAAGAGCAGTGGTGTTGGAATCCCACCTTCCAGGGACCTTACTTCTCTCCTATTTGTCACCCTAGGAAAATCACTGTATCTCTCCAGGCCTCCATCTCATCCTCTGCCAAATGGGGGATGTCAAAGGGGCTGGTGCTGTGGTGTAGCGAGTGCAGCCAGCGCCTACAGTGCCGGTATCCCCTATGGGCACCGGTTCGAGTTCCGGCTGCTCCACTTCCAATCCAGATCTCTGCTATGGTCTGGGAGGTCAGGGGAGGACGGCCCAACTCCTTGGGCCCCTGTACCTGTGTGGGAGACCCGAAAGAAGCTCCTGGCTTCAGATCTGTGGAGCTCCAGCTGTTGTGGCCAATCGGGGAGTGAACCAACAGATGGAAGATTGCTCCCTCTCTCTGCCTCTCCTCCTCTCTTTGCATAACTCTGACTTTCAAATAAATAAATCCTGTTAAAAAATGGGGATGTTACTAGCAACTCAGTCATGGAGACTGCGTGATGCAAATGTGATCGCATATGTGAGGCACTTTAAACGTGGAAGCTTCCCTCAACAGTGCTCTGTCTATAGTTTGCCCAAAATGAGTTGTAAAATCATGAGTGGGAAACCGAGGAAATCCTAACACTTTGGCATCCTTCTGTTCTTGTGTTTACTAGAATCTACCAGAAGGGCAGTTCTCAATGAAATTAAAAATAAGAATAACGTGCGTGCCAATGCTCAGACACAGCTGGAGCCCTGTAACTTCTTAGTTTGGCTTGGTAAGCATCGTGGAGACCCCAGCCAGAGTTGTTCTGAGAGGGGACAGAGTTTAAGGGCACCTGGGACGGAGGTCTGGACATTTGTAATCCACGGGTGATTTCCTTTACTCTTCTTTAGGGTTAATTATTGGTGTGCCTGTGCTCTGGTGAGAATACACACGTAAATCTGTAGGGCCCTTCAAGCACAAGGTTCTTTCACATAGGCGATAGCATTTGTGCATATAGCGCTCTTGCTTTGTAAATGGGAATACACCCAATTCCCAACTATCCCAACGACAGGTACTATTACTGCAGAGGGCAAGCAACTTAGCTGAGGTTGCTCAACTAAGATGTGCTACCTGAGCACTTTGCAAGTGAATTTTCTTAACTCCAGAATCCAGTTCTCTCTCTCTCTCTCTTGCTTTCATTTTAAGCAGATTTATTTGAAAGCAGAGTGACACAGAAAGAGACAGAAGGAGATCTTGGTTGACTCCCCAAGTGGCCATAAAAGTCAGAGCTGGGCCAAGCCAAAGGCAGGCTCCAGGAACTCCCTCTAGGTCTCCCACAAGGGTAGCAGAGGCCCAAGCACTTGGACCGTCTTCTGCTGATTTCCCAGGTGCACGAGCAGAGATCTGGGTTGGAAGTTCAGAGCAGCCGGAACTCTAACTGGTGCTCTGATGTCGGATGCTGTTGGAGCAGCCAGACTCAGCCCCTTGAATTTCACATTCACAGAGATGCCGCCGCCAGGGCAGGAAAGGTAGTGCTCTGGTCTCAGTGTTTTTTCTTTGCCCAAATTCCTAATGTTAACAGGTGAGGCCTTGGGGGGTGCGGATTAGGTCATGAGGGTGGAGCCCTCACAGGTGGGATTAGGGTCCTCACTAAAGAGTTTGTCCACGTGAGGAAGGACAGTCAGTGCCATCTGAGGAACTGGCTCTCCCTAGAGGCTCAGTCTGTTGGAATCCTGACCTTGGATCTCTGAGCCTCCAGAGCTAGTATGGACAGAATATTTTTCTGTTGCTGATAAAATACACAGTCTCACGGATTTACATAAAGCAGTGCAAATAGGCTCAAGCAGGTAACAGTCTATCCTGTATCACAGGGAACTGAGCCATAGAGAAATGCAGTGATCGGAAGTCACTTGGCCAGGTTGCTATTAGAAGCCGGACTGCAGATTCTGAGAACAGGGATTCTTCACTTCCATCATACTCTGCTAACTGTACAGGGGAGGCTGCTTTAGATTCTTGGTGACCCAGCCATTGAGCTCACACTTTGTACATTTTATTTTTTTTTAAAGATTTTATTTATTTGAAAAAGTTACAGAGACAGACACACACACAGGGAAGGAGAGAAGTCTTCCATCTCTTGGTTCACTCCCCAAATGGCTGCAGTGGCTGGAGCTGAGCTGATCAGCAGCCAGGAGCTTCTTCCAGGTCTCTCACATGGGTGCAGGGGCCCAAGGACTTGGGCCATCTCCTGCTGCTTTCCCAGGTGGATTAACAGAGAGCTGGATCCAAAGGAGCAGCTGGGACTCATACTATACTGGTGCTCATGTGGGATGCCAGTGCTGCAGGCCAGGGCTTTAACACGCTGTGCCATACATAGCACAGGCCCCCCCTTTTATTTCTTTTAAATCATTTTTTAAAAGATTTATTTATTTGAGAGGTAGAGTTAGAGACAGTGAGAGGGAGAGACAGAAAGAAAGGTCTTCCATCCACTGGTTCACTCCCCAGTTGGCCACAACAGCTGAAGCTGCACCGATCCAAAGCCAGGAGCCAGGAGCTTCTTCCCGGTCTCCCATGTGGGTGCAGGGGCCCAAGGACTTGGGCCATCTTCTACTGCCTTCCCAGGCCACAGCAGAGGGCTGGACTGGAAGAGAAGCAGCCGGGGCTAGAATTGGTGGCCATGTGGGATGCCGGTGCCGCAGGCGGAAGATTAACCTACTGTGCCACAGTGTCAGCCCCTTGTTTCTTAAATTAGGTTAACATGAGTGCAATAACAACTCTTGTCCAGTGGGGGTGATCTAAGCATCAAGCACTTCTGGAGCTCTTCAAACTGTTGAGCATCCTAATATCCCTGGGTTTCTGTTGAAGGCAGATTATCATTCTCTAGGCCTGACCAAGGGCCTGTGGCTGCATATCTGGTTAGTTTCCAGGTGCTATGGAGGCTGCTAGGTCACATCCACACTTTAAACAGCAATATTTCTGTTCAACTCACCAATAGGAGCTGAAGAACTTTTTGTAGGCTGAATGGCATCAAGAGCTTAAAGTCTGAGATTTTCAATCCCTTTCCCCCTTTTTCCTGCTTCGATTCTTGATGTGTTATCTTGGGTTGATCAAAATTTGGATCTGGGCCAGTGTTCTGCTGCAGTGGATAAAGCTACTGCCTGCAGCTCCAACATCCTATATAGGCACTGGTTCATGTCTTGGCTGCTCCATTTCTGATCCAGCTCGCTGATAATGGCCTGGGAAAACCAGCGGAAGATGGCCCAAATACTTGGCCCCTCCTACCCATGTGGGAGACATTAAAGAAGTTCCTGTCTCCTGGCTTTGGCTTTGCAGAGCCCTGATGATTGAGGCCATCTGGGGAGAGAAACAGCAGAAGGAAGATCTAGTGTTCTCTCTCTCCCTCTCTCTCCATACTCTGCCTTTCAAATCTTTTATTTTTTTTAGATTTATTTACTTGAAAGTCAGAGTTACAGAGAGAAGGAGAAGCAGAGAGAGAGAGAGGTCTTCCGTTACTAGTTCACTCTGTAATTGGCTGCAGTGGCTAGAGCTGTGCTGATCTGAAGCCAGGAGCCATGAGCTTTTTCCAGATCTCCTACATGAGTGCAGGGACCCAAGGACTTAGGCCATTTTTCTACTGCTTGCCCACGCCATAGCAGAGAGCTGCATTGGAAGTGGAACAGCCAGGACTTGCACTGGTGCCCATATGTGATGCCGGCACCACAGACAGTGGCTTTACCTGCTATGCCACAGCCCTGGCCCCTCAAAAAAATCTTTTTTTTTTCCTTTTAAAAGTCTTTTGAGGGGCCAGAACTGTGGCACACTAGGTTAATCCTCCACCTGTGGCGCCGGCATCCCATATGAGCGCCAGCTCTAGTCAGTTGCTCCTCTTCCAGGCCAGCTCTCTGCTGTGGCCCGGGAGTGCAGTGGAGGATGGCCCAAGTGCTTGGGCTCTGTACCCCATGGGAGACCAGGAGAAGCACCTGGCTCCTGGCTTCGGATCGGTGCAGCGCCGGCCATAGCGGCCATCTGGGGAGTGAACCGATGGAAGGAAGACCTTTCTCTCTGTATCTCCCTCTCACTGTCTGTAACTCTACCTGTCAAATAAATAAAATCTTTAAAAGAAATAAAAGTCTTTGAAGTCAAACATACCCTCCACAAAGAGAACAAACAACTTAGGAAGGGGAATCAGTAGAGAAACAGGAGGGCTCAGCCTAGGAGTGAGCTAAAGGCCAGCTGCAGGAGATGCTTTTGGGAGGGGTGGGGTCTGCTGTAGAATAAACGCAAGGTGTGGATTAAGGAAACATCGCTGCAAAGCCGTAAAACACCCTGATTCTAGCGTGAGTTTTGCCAGTGGTCCTTCAGAGCGACTTTTTGTTCTGATCTGTTTGCCACGGCCCTGGCAAAGCAGGTTTTCTTGTCTCCATTGCATCGCCGACTCCTGGTTTCTAAGATGACATTGTGTCCTAAGTTTTCTGCAGCAACCCTCCTTTCATTATCCTGTCGTGGTGTCCAGTTGTGTACTCCAATCTACATACCCTAGTCTTTGATTTCGAAAAATATGGTGGTTGAGAGAGAACGATGAGCCCCTGAGACTTGTGTGAACGCTTAGGATCATCGTCCCAGAAAACGTAGGTAGGCAAAAGTCCTGAGAAACTTTCAGAGAACCTCGCCAGCCCACTCTGAGGCAGGACTGATTAGCGCCATGGACCCCCGTTTAAGAGCTGCTGCTGTTTTTCTTGATAAAAGGAAACTTCAAAAACCTCGTTGAAAATGGAATTAAAAAGGATAGATTTATCTTGTTGTGAAAACATTTTGGAACGTGTATATAGCTTTTTCATAATGTGCATTGTTCATTAATATTTTGAAGATACCCATATAGCGTATCAGTGTGTCCTCCAAAGCCCTGCAGTTTGACTTCTCCCCTCAACAAGAGCACAGGGGATTTCTTACCCGTGGAGAACCCGTGGAGAACCCGTGGAGAACAGGGTATGTGCAGGTAGATTTGTGTGTCTTCTGAATATGGGCGGCATTTCATTTCTTTTCAATTCAAGTCAGGCTTTTCCATTTAATACTATCCTCCTCTCCACGGACATGAATTTGCTTGGCATGTCAGTTACTCTTGAAAAGGAAAGAAAACAAAAGCCAGGGGAGAAAGGATGGGAAGGGGACAGCCTAAAGGCAGTGTTTGGAAACATAAGTGCCTTAAGTTTAATCACATTTTATTCACTATTTTTGTTGAAAGCAATATTATAACTATGGTCCATAACAAGGTATTATATACTTAAATTGCTATGAGTAGATTGTGTTTCCAGAACAGAATTACTGTAGGTAATGGATATATTACATTGCTTGATTTAGCTATGCTACAAT